>NW_024426663.1:15081798-15514500 GCF_017311325.1 Ursus maritimus
TTTTTTTTTTTTTTCTTTTTTCATGTGAGTGTCATAAGAGTCATTATTATCTCCATAATATCAGTTGAACCTTAGCATGTCGGAGAGTGACAGCACATGTCCCTGAATACCTGCATCAAATAGAGGATTTTTGAAAACAGATCCTAAGAAGGAAACTTCAAATGGTGGAAAGTAAGTGAGGTGAATATTTTAAAGAGGTGTCTTTCTTGTCTTTCTCTCAAATCATGCTTCTGGATACCATCTGATCATAAGATGAACCCTGCCTTCCCCTTTCCTTCACACAGTTTCAAGTTCCTGTTCACAGTAACAGACAACTTCTCACGGCAGAAGAGTGGGGTTAGGAGCAAATTGTAGGGAGCCAGACTACCTGGGTTTGCATCTCATCCTGGCCACTTCTTAGGTGTGTGATCTTGACCCATGTTTCTTAATCTCCATTCCAGGGTTTCCCCACATATAAAAAGGACTAATGATAGTGCCTCCCTCACAGGGTTCTAGTAGGGATTACATAAGTTAAAGCCTATTTTATTATCTTGAACCAAAAAACTAAGTGATAAATTCTGCTTACCATATTCATCTGAGCTTAAACTGGTGTAACACTCAAATTTTTTCCTGAAGTTATGTACATTTATCATGTCTTCATTCTCTATCTGTATCTCCTAGTATGTTTGTCCATGTAAATGCCTTATGTTTATCTTAGAGCACAGTGCTCCATGCAAATATTACTTAATAAAAACTTTTCAGTGAACTTGATAAAGTGTTGAGTTTGCAAAGCTCTCAAAATATTTAAAGCCTAGGGTCTTAATCAGCCTGATTTAACTGTTTATATATTTGGTCTTTTTGTGAACTTCATCCTCTGCTTTTTACGTAAATATAATCTGTTCTCCCGGAATGGTGAGGCACCAGCGAGGTCATCTACAAATGAAAAATCCTTTGTAAACAGAAAAATGGTATGCAAATATGAAATATATTAATAGTAAGTAGTTTTATGGACTCAAAAAATAGTTGTCTTCAGGTGAAAATATGGCAGTTGTGGTTAGATTCACATAGTCAAAAAAGCCTTGATGATAAAAAGTGCATGAGATGTTTGCCTTTAATTTGGTGATCAATGACTACAATTACTTATTTGCTTATTAACTGTCTTTAGCTATTTATTAAACTTTAACCATGCTTAACATGATTTTTTAATATATTGAGATTACTAGAGCATAATTTTTTGCCTGCTAACTTTGATTAGGGTACAACTTTGTACAGGTTTGAAGAAAAGCAATGACCCTTCTTCTCAGACTCAAGGTAGATCCACTTACATGACAGGGGAAATGTTATATGCTTTACATTTGATAATTCTTTATTTTCTAATTTCTCACCTAGCCTACCTTCACTGTCAGAAGATCTCACCACCAAATAGCAATTCATTCACTCAGGATATCCCTGCTGATGTGGAAAAATAGGAAAGAAATGTCACTGGAACCGTAATAGGCTTTTGTAATCTTGGTTTCAGTATCGATACAAACAGCCTTTGTACTCTGAAGTCCTCTGATATTCTTTAATTAAAGGTCTCCCAGCCCTCCCGGGAGGCCTGAAAATGGCAATCATGTAAGCTAAAATACATGTACTATTTTATGAAATGTGGTTTTAAATACTTTTTAAAGACATGTAAGAGTATTTGTCAACGTCTTCTAATTTTTACTAAAATCAGAACTTACTCCCTTGATTTTAACATGCGTACATGTGTATGCGCTTGTACTGTATCCTACCGGTTCCCTAAAAGAGATTTGAAAAAGAATATGATATATTACTAGGCGCAGTAAAACTAATGAATTTTAATAGACGTTACTCCAGAACTTGGGAAAGAAAAAGAAGCAAATTTGTTCAAGAGGCTAATATAGTTATGTAATGAGTAGCTGATTTATTTGACTCTCAGCTTCCTGGATGCCAGGGAAAAAATGGAAATAGGCTGAAATACAAATTCTCAGTATCATAAAGGAAAAAATCATGTCAAATTTTTAGTGTACTGTATTATGAATGTGGTTGTACATACATGATTCGTCACACTTAGGAAAAGACTTGTCAAACAAAACATATGCCTCTTTTACTATTTGTATTTTTAATTACTTCACTTAGGTTGACGTAAAAGCTTTTTTCCTCGGGCATATTCTCTCTGTGCACACAGTTTTGGGTAGCAGCAGAATATGTGTGATAGGGAAAATGTTACTGTAGAGAAAAAAGTGAAAATTTTGAGTTTGTCTAATGTTTAGAATTTTGGCTGTTGTATAATTAGGATTCTGACTTGTACAGTAATTATATCAATAATTGAGAAATGAATAAAAAGAAATTGATTTCAAAGTTTGGAATTTGTCTAGAAAATGAAGACCTTTATTTTCACTATAGCTACTTAGAGTTTGTTTCCCAAAGCACAAATCCCTTTAAAAATCTTAGCCTATGAAAAGAATTTTAAGCACTAGGAGAGAAATGGATTACTCAGCTATAATAATGTAACTTGGAACAGGGGTTGGAGTCAGTTCAGGAAACATATATTCTTCTTGGTTGTTAGTGACACACATTGACCATTTGAAAAAGAAGAGTAGATAAAATATTTTCAAGCAAACCAATATATTATTTTTACCTTTCTAAAAATATTTGAGAAAATGAAGCAAAGGAAAACAACTCATAGGGACTCATGACTGAGAGCCATGAATTAAATGAGAAGGTGTAAGGGTAGAAAATAAAAACAAATTTCTCCTCTGGGTAAAAGGATGAAGACTCCAGCAGATGGCTTCTTAGATTAATGGCCTCCTTTGCAGATTCATATGTAGAATAGAAAGCAATGTATAGATTGACATATATTGTTGTATTTTTGTCAGCATTATTAAACTTTTTGAAACCTAGGGATATTTAGAAGATTTTAAAAAGTTTTATTCTGCTTAAATTAAGTTTCAGTCTGAACAGAGACATTTTTAATGTGAACCCTTTGTACAGATATTTAAATAGTGTTCCCTGGCATATTTTAAGGTTTCATGATGAGTAGATTTTATGTTTTCATTATAAAAATTAAAATGGAAAGAATAGAGAACATTTGCTTAACAATTTTTTATTTCAGTCTATTATATACTTTGATCTTCAGAATCAAATAACTTGTAACAAAGTTGTGGAAATTCATGAACTGTCTGGGAGCTATTTAACTGTACAGGACTTTACGTTTCATGCTGGTTTCACACCATTATCATGCTCCATAAAACCAAATATATTAGTTAGTTTTCAACTCTATTGGAATTTTGAAGATTTCAGAATTTTAGTCCCTGAAAGAGTCTTATTTTTGGTTACTTATGTTGTTTAAATGAAAGTTAATTCTCAAACTTTATCAAGTATCCATATAGTAAATCTCTCTCTTCTGCCAAGTTTTTCCCCAAATATGCATCAAATAGCACTTGTACAGTATTTAATACATGGAACATGCTTTCCGTTTTATTTGGTTGATCCTCCAGTCTTGTCAGGAAAATAGGGAAGTAATTATTTTTATTTCTGTTTTTCCAGTAAGGAAACTGGGGAGCAGATAGCTGGTAAGTGTCGTATATTTCAGGTTTCAATAGCTCAGCTCTTTACATATCGGAAAATATAGATTCCATATCGGAATGCCCTTAGTAGATTTCCCCCCAATTTTGAATGGGAGGAGATTAGAAAGCCAATATCTGTAGAATATAAATGTCTAAAAAGAAGAGGTTTAGCAGAAAAAAAGTACAAAAAGAGCTTGGTGTATTGCTTTTATGGTGAATAATTGATTCCCTAAATAACCAACCCCACAGTAACTGAACGCTGTCTTTATGCTTAGCATCTCAGACATCTTTCCCCGTGTCTTAATTTTTTTAAAAAATTAAGATGATGATGCTATCTCCTAGAACTGACTTCTCTGCAGACTAGTTGGAGATTCCAAATATCTGGGCATCAGAATTCATTGCCAGTTCCAGGAGATGTAAAAGGTAGAGAGCTGTTTGTATCCTTCCCAGGTTTCCCTTCCAGGCTGTGGTGTGTTGCTGGAGTATGTGTATTAGGAACTCATTCTGTTGCTTTAAAAACGCAGCAAAAATTGAGGCAGTTGAAGGCCATTAATAAAAGGCTGATAGCTTCATCTTTTAAACTTACTTTTCTCTAGCATATACTTCAACGTTTTTGCATATGTGTCACTCCTGCCAGGTATGGGTATCAAAGCCACCAATCATTATTTTCCATGTCATCTAGTCTCCCAGTCTGTTTGTTGATTCTCTGAAAGTGCTTGGTAATCAAAAGTGCATAGTCAAGGGAAGGTGTGTTTGTTAGATGTGTTCCTGAAGTGACAAGTTTATTTGTTTATTTAAACCTTAAACATAACACTGATGAAGCATATGTGGAAGAAATACAAATTAAAACCTGTGCAAATTATGTCACCATCAGAAGTATCTCACTAAACTGTAAGCTTTAGGGTTTCCATTTCCCCACATGCCCTATGTTGTGGAAAGGTAACAGGAAAGAGGCTTTATCTCTCACTGATTTCTTGGCTTGTTTTTTTCCCCTCCAGCTTTATTGAGATGTAATTGAGATATAACATTATGTAAGTGTAAGGCGTACATTGTGATGATTTGATATACATATCTTTTGCAAAAATGTTTACCACAGTAAAATTAGTTAATACTTCCTTCACCTCACATAGTTAGCATTTTGTTTTTGTGACAGTGAGAACATGAAAGTTCTACTCTGGTAGCAACTTTCATGTGTCGTTAACTATGGTCACCATGCTCTACATTAGATCCCCAGAACTTACTCATTTCAAAACTAAAAATTTGTACCTTTTGACCAATATCTCCCCATTCCCCTAAGCCCTCAGCACCTGGTAACCAACCACCATTCTACTTTATGTTTCTATGAGTTTGATATTTTTAGATTATACATATAAGTCACATCATACAGTATTAGTCTTTCTTTGTCTCACATATTTTATGTAGCATAATGCCCTCAAGATCTATCCATGTTGTCATAAAAAGGCAGGATTGTTTTTTTTTTTATGGCTGAAATAATATGAGTGTGTGTGTGTGTGTGTGTGTATGTGTATGTAACACTCTTTCTTTATCCATTCATCCATTGATGGACACTTAGATTGTTTCCGTCCATGTCTTGGCTATTACAAACAATGCATATTCTCTCTTTCCCATCCTGCCCTTTAAGGCCATCTAACCAGCATATAACATGCCCGCACCAGGACCTCCCCAAATACTTCATTGCTTCTATTCTCAATTTCCTAACCTCCTTTTCTGTCTGTCCTACAGTCGTGTGGATACTTAGTGTTTAAAATAACTTATTGAGGTATAACTTGCATACAATAAAAAGTGCAGATCTTAAGAGTACAGTTTTGTGGTTTTGACAAATGTGTATACCATGTAACCAGTACACTAATCAAAACGCAAAGTATTTCCATCATCCCAGAACACTACCTCCTGTCCCTTTGCAATCACTTTTACCCCTCTCTTTCGTTCAGGCATCCACTGATCTAATTTTGAGCACAATAGATTAGTTCTGTTTGCTCTAGAACTGTATATAAATGAAATACTGACTTCTTTCATTCAAAATAATGTTTGTGAGATTATCTGTGGCATTGCATGTATAAACAATTTCTTCATTTCTATTTCTGAGTGCGATTTCATCATATCACTCTACGATAAGTTGTTTCTCCATTCACCTGTTGGTGGACATTTGGGTTATTCCCAGTTTGGGACTCATATAAACAATGCTATATGAGATTATGTATACAGGTCTTTTTGTTTTAATAAAACTTTTTATTTTGAGATAATTGTAGATTCACATGTAGTTTTAAGAAGTTATGGAGAGATTCCATGTACCATGTATTCAGTTTTCTCCAATGATAACATCTTGCAAAATTATAGTATGTTATCACTACCAGAAAATTGGCATTGATATAATTCACTGATCTCGTTCAGATTTTCCGGTTTTACCGATTTGTGTGTGTGCGTGTGTGTCTGTGTGTGTGTGTGCACGTATGTGTGTGCATTTATTTCTAGGCAATTTTATCCCGTGTGTGGTTTTGTATATCCACCCCTGCAGTTGGATGCAGAACAGTTCCATTACCATGGAGATCTCTCACGTTGCCTTTTTATAACCACAGGCATCTCCCCCCATTCCTAACCCCTGGAAACCACTAATCTGCTGTCCACGTTTATAGTTTTGTCACTTCAAGTATGTTGTATAAATGGAATCACACAGTATGTAACTTTTGAGATTGGAATGTTTTACTCCACATAATTCCTTTGAGATTTATCTACGTTTTACCTCTACCCGTGGTGGTTACTTCCTATTGGAGGTTGTTTCAGTTTGGGGCTATTATAAATAAAGCTGTCATGAGCATCAGCGTAGTGGCTTTTGTGTGAACGTAAATTTTCGTTTCTGTGGCATAAATGCTCAAGAGCACAATTGCTGGGGCATGTGGTAATAGTAAGTTTAGTAGAACTGTTTTCTGGAGTGTCTGTACCGTTTCACATTTGCAGCAGCGGAGTATGAGTGATGCACAGCCCTACATCCTCACGAGCATTTGATGTGGTTACTTGTTAATTTTAGCCATTCTTTATTTTGTAGTGATACCTCATTGTGGCTTAATTTAGGTCTTGAATGGCTAATGGTGTTGAGCATCTTTTCATGCACCTGTTTGCCGTCTGTTTATCTGTTTCAGTGAGGGATCTCTTCATGTCTTTGGTCCATTTTCTGTTTGGATTTTTTGTTTCTTTCCTGTTCCCTTTTGGGAACTCTTCCTATATCTAGGGACTAGTCCTTTATTGGATATTTTCTCCCACCTATAGTTTGTCTTTTCATGCTCTTTTAAGGGTCTTTCACAGAGCAAACATTTTTAATTTTAAACAAGTTCATTTTACCAATTTTTCCTTTTGTGAATCAAGTGTTTGGTGTCAGGAGACTATTTGCTTAGCTCTAGATCTCAAGGATTTTCTCCAATGTTTATTTCTAAAGTGTATTTTTTTTCGTAAAGGCTTTATATTTTTACATGAAATCTGTGATCATTTTGAGTAAATTTTTGTATAAAGAGGTATGTCAACCTTAGTCAAGGCTCATTTTTTTTTCTTTTTTTTGACTAAAAGTGTCCAATTGCTCCAGCACTGGTGTGTGTGTGTGTGTGTGTGTGTGTGTGTAAATGGCTATCCTTCTTCCAGTGAATTTCATTTGCCTATTTGTCAAAAGTCAGTTACATATTTTGTGTGTCTATTTTTGGTTCTCTATCCTCTGCCATTGATCTCTTGTCTATACCTCCACCATTACCACGCTGACTTGATTATTTTTGGTATACAATAAGCCTTATTATCAGCTAGAAGATTTTTCTCCTTACTTTATTCTTCTTTATCAAGACTATTTTAGCTATTTTGAGGGCTATAATTTTCCATATAAATTTTAGAGTAAGACTGTCAATGTCTACAAAGATGGAATTTTGATAGGAATTAACACTGTACACTGATTTGGAGACAATTAACACCTTTAGTATGTTGAGTTTTCCAGTGCATAAGCAAGGTTATGTCTCTGTATTTATTTGTGTCGTTGTTTACTTCATCAGCGTTTTGCAATTTAAAAAAATTTTTTTTTTGACAGAAGAGAGAAAGAGTGCTTGTGGGGAGGAGCAGTGGAAGAGGGAGAGAGAATCTTGAGCAGGCTGCATGCCCATCATGGAACCCGAAGCAGGTTTTGATCTCACGACCCTGAGATTATGACCTGAGCTGAAACCAAGAGTTGGACACTTAGCTGACTGAGCCACCCAGGCATCCTGCATTTTGCAATTTTGAGCATGAGATCCCATACTTGTTTGTTAATTTTATACTTAAGCATTTAATTTTATTTAAAGTGATCCTAAATACTGTTATTTTCTGAAAAGTATCAGAAGTCTTTTGCACAGTGCTTGCCTTCTCATTGTCTAACCTATGAGACAGAGTGAGCATCTTCTTATATATTGACAAAGAGTAAGAGCAAGAGTAAGAGTAATTTTAAGAGGAAGTTTTTGGCAAGGGTGACTTCTGGGACATCATCACCTTTTCCATCAGAACGACTTTTCTCATTTATGTTGAAAGTTCCTCTACGTGCTTATCTAGTTTCTTGAATGGTGGCAGTGTCTACGTTCCCACCACTGAGTATTTCTTCTGTAACCTCATTTACATTTGATTCAGTTTCACTTCCAGTGTTGTCATTTTTCAATCTTTAATACATTTTAATCTTTGTTGGCTAATTCTCTCTTGCAGTTATACATTTTTATAAAATAGCACATGTGTTTATCAGCGGGAGACAAGGAAACATCAAAAGTCTATGCTTTGCTTCTGCAAATGAACTGCATAACAGATACACCATGACCAGTCACAGACAGATTTAACCAGAAGTGATGTGATCAGTTATTGATTATCGTCTGCATGTATTTTTTATATAGTGATTTGTGGACTGAAGGGCCGACAGCAAAGTTTGTACATTATGCAATTACTTACAATTCAACTATTATGGTAACTAGAATTTGAACTCTGTTGTTGAGGGACTGGTGTTTATAACTAAACCATGGTGACTGAACTCCATGAATATTGAAAGTGTGCAAAATGAGAACTGCCCGTGTGTGTGTGTGTATAACACAATGCCAAGATGTGTGATGATTTCTATGAAGTAAAATGAAGAAGGAATGGGGATATTGAGTGTGCATGGGGAAGTGCTGTTTTATATAATGATGGAAGTCCTCTTGATAACCTAACATTTGACTAAAGACGTCCAAATGAAGTGAGGAAATAAAACATTGCTAAGATCAGGGTGAAGAAAATGTTATGGGGAAGGAATAGCAAAATCCAAGCTCCAGAGGCAAGAATGAACTTGCTGTGTAAAGGGAACAGAATGTCGGCCAGTGCAGCTAGCGTGAGCGAGAGGAGAGTAATCAGAAGATTAGCTTGGAGAGGTGTGAAGAGGACAGATCATACAAGGCCTTATAGACCATAGTAAGAACTTTGGATTCTATACTTTGTGTGATGGGAATCCACCAGAGAGTTTTAAGCAGAGGAGTGATATAATTTTATGGGCTTTCTTAGATCATTCTGACAGCTGAACTATAAAAATTGGCTGTGGGGCAGCTACAGTGGAAGCAAGGAAACCAGTTGGGAGGCTTTCAGAACAGTTCAGGTGAGGGAAAATTATGCTTTGGGTCAGAGTTTTAGCAAAAGAGAAGGGAGAAGAAGCCAGCTCCAGGTTATATATATATCCTTAAGACAGAACTGAGCAGACTTATTACTAGATTGGGTGTGGGCTCTGAGGAAAAGACAGGGATTAAATATCATTCCTGGTTTTTAGCTAGGGCAACTGAGGGTATGATAGTAATGTGTACAAAGATGGGGAAACAACAGATGGAAATGGAGTGTACAAAGTTGTCTTAGACCTGGTAAGCTGAAATGCCTGTCATCACTTATTTAAAGACCAGGGAAGGCATGTGAGCTAGAGGTAGAGATGTGGGACTCCTCGACATAGATGTTACTTAGAACCCAAAACGGGATGAGGATCCTGCAGGGAGTGATTAGAGGACAAGAGATTGTGAAGGACCGTATCTTGTGGCAACCATCTGCACCAGTGAGTTAGAAGGGGAAACTCCAGCAAAAGAGATGATAAAGAAAAGCCTGTGAGGCTATGGGAAGACTAGTGCCCAGAAACCAAATTTGGATAGTGTTTCAAGAAAGGGAAGGTTAACAGTTTTGTCAAAATGCTCCCAGAAGGTCAAGTAATGTGAGCTAATTAACCATTGAATTTGGTAGTATGAACAGAGGATGTTTTGGCAGAGTAATAGGGCTTAAAGCCTGGCTGGAATATCTGAGGACAGGCCGGGCGGTGAGAAAATGGAGAGAACAAATATTGACCACCACTTTGAAGAGAGTTGTTATAATGGAGAAGAAGGAAAAATGAGGTACTATTTGGAGCAAGATATTAGGTCTAAGGAGAAGTTTTATATATGTATTAAATATAAAACTCTATAAAACTTTATAAAACTATATATATATGTGTATATATATATATATATAATTTTCAGAATATTATGTTTGTATGCATGAATTTAGTTACCACAGGTTAGTTAAAGAACACCAGACCCTCAACAAGTGTGTTCCAATTTCAGTATATTAACTGTGACTAAAGTACAGACTTGGCTCTTACCTCTCCAGTACACAAATGGTGATGTAATTAACCTGTGTGCATCTTGAGCAGTGACAGTCCTATTGCTTCTTTCAAAGTGTATTAGTGACTGTGAATCTGTTATCTAGCTCATGCACAGACTGCAAAACATAGAGGTGTTTTACTTATCTCTCAGTGATTATACCCCTATAGTTGGGTTTTTAAAGCACTATTCTAAATGTGAAAATTTGCTTTTTACCTTCAAACACAAAGTCATTAATTCAGCCAGTGGACCATAGAACTATTTCAGTGTCCAAAACCTCTTATCTTACATGGACTTTCAGACAGGGTGTTGAATTAAGATCATGAAATTTTTTTTAACTGAGTTTGGGAAAAAATAAGATATAACACATACAACTGAAAATATTCAACCATCATGGGAAGAAGTAACAGTGAATAATAGGCAGGCAGCATGGCAAAATCTTTTAACTTACTTTACAAATAACTTTGCAGTATTTGAATTAAATGTAAATGGAGTTATAGAAGAAAGAACTGACTTGGAAATGTTAGCACTGCTTGTAAGTGTTAACGCTATCTAGATTTGAGGGACTTATAGATATGCAGCCATGTAGTGAATGCAGACTTATCCACACAGATGAGAAAAGCGGCAGTCATGTATGACGATGTCCCATAGGAAGTGATGCTGGCAAAAAACTACATTGAAACAACTCGGGGCGGGGGGGGGCATTTCGTGACTTTGGAAAATGCAATGGATAAAGTGTTGGAGGCTGATTCAAACTTAGAAACAAGTATGCCAGTTCACCAAAGCACAGAAAAGATGCTTGCTTCATATTCTAAGTCATACAATAAGAAGGAGGCAAGTTAGAAATGTAGTTCAAATTACTCTTGCTAAATTTTTTTTACAGAGAAATGAAGCACTTGAAGTTCCCAATATTTCTTATGTTTTAAACTAGAGTATGCTAAATAAACATTAGTTTTACTATTTTTTTCATTTCCTTATACATTTATAACGGACAATAGACGTAGTGAAGAGAAGGGTCATATGCACCCCAATGTTCATAGCAGCAATGTCCACAATAGCTAAATTGTGGAAGGAGCCTAGATGCCCTTCAACAGATGACTGGATTAAGAAGTTGTGGTCCATATATACAATGGAATATTACTCAGCTATCAAAAAAGAACGATTTCTCAACATTTGCTGCAACATGGACGGCACTGGAGGAGATAATGCTAAGTGAAATAAGTCAAGCAGAGAAAGACAATTATCATATGGTTTCTCTCATCTATGGAACATAAGAACTAGGAAGACCGGTAGGAGAAGGAAGGGATAAAGAAAGGGGGGGTAATCAGAAGGGGGGATGAAGCATGAGAGACTATGGACTCTGAGAAACAAACTGAGGGGATGGGGGGTAGGGGAATGGGATAGGCTGGTGATGGGTAGTAAGGAGGGCACTTATTGCATGGTGCACTGGGTGTTATACGCAACTAATGAATCATCGAACTTTACATCAAAAAAATAAATAAAATTAAAAAATTAAAAAAAAAACACAACAAAAAAAAACAGGTAATTCTACTGCAAATCTGGATTTACCTTGAAGCTATTTCAAGCAGTCTTTACCAAAAGTCATGCTTTAGAATGCTTTAGAATTTGATTGAAAAGTGGAATTTTTCTATAGTGTAGGAGTTGGGGGGTTTCGTTTGTTTGGTTTGTATTTTTTTGGCATGATAGGAAGAGGATTTTGCTTTGGAAATTCTCGTTTCTTCCACGTGCCCCCGATCCAAAGTGTTGTTCTATTTTCTCCTCAACTAAAAATATAGCTTTATGAAAAATAGAGCTGAGGGTACAACATCTGTTGAACAGGTAGTGTCAGCCACCCCAGATGACAAACAGAGGCTAAGAACAGGAGGTTGGTTTAAAGCTTGTGCCATTTGCTGTGTGTTTGCTGTGCTAAACAGCAGCCAGTGTTCGAAACTAGTCCTCTTAGCTTAAAACTCGCCTGACAATAACGAAGCTTGTCAGTTCAGGATGGCGTTGAGAGCTAAAGAGGTGTCAGATGCTTGTGTTCAACATTGCTGAATGAATTGCAGTCTCACAGGATGATTTTCACTTGTATTTTAACTTAAAAAATTGGTTTAAAAGCACAGCATGAGTTTAATTCCATTTTACCCATTGTACCTGAAAAAACAAGTGTTTTATTGTATCCTTGTCTTCAGCGGTATTAAAGTTATTTCTTCATTACTTGTGTAAGTAATATTTACTTATGCTTATTTACTTAAGCATGGATCTTGACTTAAGCATAGCCATTCTCTCCTCATTTACCAAAAACCTAACATTTGTCTCAATAATATAAGAAATGTTGAAGTAAGAAAGACAGGGGCACAAAATGGGAAAAAAATAAAGAATTCAATGTATGGCTAACAGAATGGGGATAGAAAAAAAGAATGGCTTTTTAATAATGAAATAAAATGTATATGTGAACTTAGTAAATATCCTGTTAGTTTGTAGACATTTTTTTTTTTGTATTTTAGAATAATGAAAAATGGTAACAATTTATTGAGTACTTACTTTATGCCTGGTTCAGTTTTCCCTGCTCTCCGTGAAATAACTTTCAGAACCCACACAGCAACCATATGAAGGAACTACCAGAACTGTCCCCATTTTGCATATGAATTGAGTGAGCTTGCAGAGATGAGGTCACTCGCCTAGGGCCACAATGTTAGTAAGCGGTGGAACTGCCCAGCTCCAAACCGACCACGGTTAACAGCCGCGCTCTGCCAAACAGATGTGGCTTGTGGTGGTGTTGCTTATCACATTGGTACTTTTTCAGATGGCTGTATGTGCAAAGAAACAACTCTTTGTTCCGCTAAGCCATTTCTGACTAAATTCAATGAATGTTCTAATTTCTAAGTCTAATGTATATCCAATTCAGTGATTAAATATGATTTTTAAATATTAGTGTTGCCAGTGTGTTAATTACATTATACCACTTTAAAAAATGTATTTAGCTGTAAACATTATGATCAAAATAACACATTTACATAGATGAAAAGGTCATATAATGATCCATGGCTTAGATAAGAAGCTGTGGATCTCTCCCTAACTTTCTTGGCACACCCTGCAGCTTTCCCCCTCCTTTAGTCCTAACACGAGGATTCTAGTTCTTTCCTTCCCTCTACACGTTCTCCTAGTATATTTAGGTTACATTTTTGTTCAATGCATCGTCAACGTTTTTAGTTTTATGACTATGTCAATGTATTTCACAGTTACAGCATAATTAATGTCCTTTCATGTGTAACTGATTTTCCTAATTTTTTTTGTTTAGTTTTCTTATGTCTTTCCACATTCTCCAGTAACTAATTTTCCATATGGTCACACTTGTCAAATCTACTGCTCTTTTTTTTTCCCCGCCTTGGAGACATTCTTGCTAGAATTCTCCATCCCTAGCTTCCATCTTGCTGAACAATTGTCATCCAGGGATTCCGTTTGCTGTCAGCCTGGGCTTCCTCTTCACTTCCCTTAGGTTGGATCCCACTTCAGGGTCCATGTACATCTCCTTCTCGGCTTACCTCTTTGTTTTGGTGGAACATACCCTCCAGTAGTTTACTGAGAAACAATAGTTGAGACGAATTTTCTGTTACTCTTCACATACAAAAATGTCTTACCTACCGTTTGGTTAATAGTCCTGGGCCAAAGGGGCGCCTGGGTGGTTCAGCGGTTAAGCGTCTGCCTTCGGCTCAGGGTGTCATCCCAGAGTCCTGGGATCGAGCCCCACATCAGGCTCCTCCGCTAGGAGCCTGCTTCTTCCTCTCCCACTCCCCCTGCTTGTGTTCCCTCTCTCACTGGCTGTCTCTCTTCTGTCAAATAAATAAATAAAATCTTTAAAAAAAAATAGTACTGGGCCAAGAAGTAATTTTCTCTTAAAATTTGAAGATGTGATTCTTTTGACTTCTCCCTTCTAAAGTTTCTTTGAGAAGTTCAAGCCCTTTTGATCTCTGATTCTTTGTACTTGACCTGATTTTTTTTCTTGGTTTAGGATTTTTACATTATACCTGATTCTGAAATGTCATGATAATGAGCATTGACATGAAGTTTTTTTAATAGTTGTGCTGATCACTTTGTGGGCCATTTCATAACACGGATGTTCTTCATTTCTGGAAATGTTTGGTTCTTCTTTTGCTTCCATTGCTAGCTCTCTGTTCTCTTTGGAACATTCATTTATTTATTCAACGAATAGGGTTATTAAGCACCTTCTCTGTGCCAGGCATTGTGATTCTATGCTTGAGTTTGCAGCAGTGAAAGCATTGCTCTCACTGAGCAAGTTAGTCAGATATTGGGCCTTCTCAACTGAGCCTTTAATTTTCTTTTTATTGTTGTTCATCTGTTCATCCACTTTGCTCTACTTTCTGAAAGATGTCCATGGCTTTATCTTCCAGATTGTTTCCTGATTAATTTTCAACTTCAATTCTTTTTTTTTTCTAGTTGCTGCTGCTTATTCTCTGATTATTTCTTTTTTATAGTATCCTGTGTTTTTTTTTTTTTTTCTTCTCTGTCTCTGAGGAAATTAACTAAAACAAAAATTTTTAATGTATTCTTCTGTTCTCTGCATGGTCTCTATTTACTCTAAATTGCTTTTGTGGTTTGTTTGAGTCTCTGTCATGTTAGTGGCTTTCCCTAAATGTGTGATGATCCTTGTCTATGTGTTAGTATTTAAGAGTTAAGTACTAAAATGGTAATTAGATACTATGCCTGTGTGTGTGAGTTTATCATCTGTTAAAAGGAGGCAAGAGGGAAGACAAAGTGGAGCTGGGACGGGACATGATTGCTGGGATCAGAGTGTAGTGTGCCTTGTGTACCCAGATAAGCAGTTTAAGCTTCATTCTAGAAACGCTGATAATCTAAATGATATTCATGTTAGGTGAGTCTTTTGCAGTTATTCCTTTTGAAGATTTCATTTATTTATTTATTTATTTTAGAGAGAGAGTGCATGAGCGAGAGAGAGAATCCCAAGCAGATGCCACCACTGGGCATGGAGTCCTTTGTGGCGCTTGAGCTCAAGACCCTGAGATTATGACCTAGGCTGAAATCAAGAATCCCATGCTTAACTGACTGAGCACCCAGACACCCCTGCAGTTACTCCCTTTAGATGCAAATTTCTGGTCTTTTTTCCATTGTCTCATAAACATTTCTTCCTGGCTATGATAATAGTTTAATATTAGTGACTAAATATTAATCTATTGCTCTTAATTGCTATATCTATTGTAATATAATTAGTTCTTGCATTTTCTTTTTGTATTTTGGGTTTTTTTAAAAAATATTTTATTTATTTATTTGACAGAGAGAGAGAGCACAAACAGGGGGAGAGGGAGAAGCAGGCTCCCCACTGAGCCAGGAGCCCCAGCAGAGCCCCATCCTAGGACCTTGGGATCATGACCTGAGCCGAAGGCAGAGGCTTAACTGACTGAGCCACCCACGCCCCCCAGTTCTTGCATTTTAACTACAAATATCAAGGAACAACTCTACCCAGTTATACTGTTGCTGTCTAGGGAAATGCTGAGTTCTAATTCACTGAAATCAATTACAGCCTCATTGGCCCCAGTGTTAGTCGCTCAACAGTGTGTATTTTCTGGGTACATGTTGTAGTAACTAATTTAAAAAAGGTAACATTGTCATTCTTTGTTCCATAGTACATAATAACTTTTCTTTGTTCAAAGTACAGTTGACTCTTGTACAACGTGGGGGTTGGGGTGCCAACCCCCTGCACAGTCAGAAGTCCCCATATAACTTCTGACTCCCCAAAAAGTTAACTTCAATTAGCCTACTGTTGACTGGAAGGCTTACCAATAATTAATAGTCAATTAATACACATTGTATGGTATATGTATTATGTGCTGTATTCTTACAATAAAGTAAGCTAGAGAAAAGAAAATGTTATTAAGAAAATCATAAAAAAGAGAGAATATATTTATAGTTCTGTAAGTGTATTTATTGAAAAAAAAATCCACATGTAAGTGGACTGTGCAGTTTAAACCTATGTTGTTCAAGGATCAATTATAATTCCAGGTAAAATAAGTGACAGTGTTTAGTTCAACAATTTATAGAAACAGAATACCTCAAGACACAATTTCTTTTCCTTAAGAAAAATGGCTGAAAAAATGTTTCAGTATGTGGTATATAATTTGTGTAAATTACTACGTGTGAAGAAAGTAGAAACAAAGTTTCTGTTCAGTGAATTTATATACTTTTTTATTGTTAGGGTCTGAGGCTGTTTGTTGTGGTCTCTCAGAGCCCTTTGCACCCATAAGCTTTTGGAGATTTGCCCTCTGGTAATAGTGCCCCAAATAATGGAGCAATAGAGTAAAGGAGTGAGGTCCTCGGCCTCAATGCAAGGAGATGGCACACAGTGGCCCAGAAGATCCCATACTTTTCTCCATTCGCTTCATTATTCATTCAGCACAGAGATGTTTTATGTAGATTATGGATCAGGCACCACTAACAAAAAGCAATTTTTACATGTTGGTAAATCTTTGCAGTACCTCCCATAGAGCCAGACATCATACAGGCACCAAATAAATGTTGGATGATGAAGAATGGTAATTCATCTATGCCTGTGAAGAAGGTCAGGGAGGGCTTTCTAGCACTCTGGCAGTTGAATAGAAGAAAATCCTCAGTGAAGCTACCAACACAGGAGAGAGTCTTAAAAGTAACAAGAATTATGAGCTGCATTTGACAAGAGAGGTAAGAATCTAGCCAAGGGACCGTGGAATGCAGCAAGAATCTACTTTTTAAGTGTTTTCATGAAAAACACACTTACTTATATTTTGATTACATTACTATTGGGAGGAGTGTTTTGATCTAAAGAGATGAGCGCTTCTAGAGCAGGCTCACCTCTTTGGAGCACTTCAAGCCCTTATGAAAGAAGAAAAATGAGAGAGGAATTCCTTTGAGTGGCATAGAGAAAAGTAAACACACTGATTCCATTTTCTCCTTGGGGGAAAAAGTGTAGAAAGCCAGATCTTGAGCAGCCTGAGCAATTTTCACTTTCATGTAAGACTGGAGCTCATTGTTAGTGGTAGGGAGAGTAGGAGGTGACCTTCTGTCATTTCACATATGTCAGGAGAATGCTTTTTCAAAGACTTTATTCAGGGAATGCAGTTTATCAACAGTGGCTATAGATTGAATATCAGTGTGTACGGGGACTGAAGCTACCAAGAGAAATGGTAAGAGTGGCGTTACGGAAGCTTTGACCAGGAACCCAGTTACAAGGAAAGGGATGTTACTGTGGTCCTTATGAGTCCTGAAAGGGAGGCAGGTGAAATGCAAAATTCTGTGCCAAATGGGGAGGTCAGAGGCAGTGGGTAGAAATCCAGCATGGGCAAAAACACAGGAAATAGCCAGACAGAATCAGAAAGTATAAAACTATGTCTTCATTTCAGTTCAGACCAGGCATAAGCAAGCAGTAGGGGACTGAGTCCTCAGAGGTGGAATCACAGAGACTTACAGGTTAGGACACAAAGGTCGTGGTTAATCCTGTGGTTGAGGGTCTAGCCGCCTTCAAGGGCTGACAGTTGTGTCACAAGCTGGTGAGGGTGAATTTGGTGGCTGGTGGTCTTTGCAGCAGACAGATCCTCTGAGGATTCTGCAGTTTTATGTGCAAATGGCATTTGAATTTCTCAAAACAAGTCACGCCTATTAGCTTGCTGATTCTCATGATAGATCTTTGACATAGATTGGTGTAGATGCATAATCATGATTTTTTTAGTATCGAGAAAAACGATTCCACACAAAACCATCAACTTGGCCAGCTTCGTTTCTACCATAAAAAAAATCACAGATTCTGTGCCACTTATGCAAAGAGGGAGGGCTCCAAATATGTTCAGTGTTTTATCTTTCCAGAGTACAAAGTAGGATGGTGTAGGGTGATTGTTGTGTTTATTTCCTTTGGTTTCAAACTGAGGCACAAATGACTAACTTTTCACCAAAATGTCATCTCTCTTTCATTATGTAGAGTTGTCTCTGGGGAATCACTACTTAGCAAGGAATTCTATTTCTCAGCTTTTGTTTAATCTAGGTGGGGCCATATGACTACTTCCCACCAATGATTGTGAGTAGAAACTGTCACTTCTGGGTCGGGGTTGTTAAGAAGTGGGTGTGCCTTATCCATCCTTCTCTGTCTTTCTGTCAGCTGGTTGCAAGGGATGCCCTCTAAGGCCCTCAGGATGGGAGAGCCACCAAATGAGAGGAGCCTGGGTCCTTGATTGACCACCTAGAGAAAAGCCACCTGCCAACTAAGAACATTCACATTAGAAAGTGGGAAACACTTAACTCACTCAACTCAACATTTATGTTGAGTTAGGCCAGTTGGGGTTTATGTTCAGCATTTGTCATCACCCTATGTATTTCCTCTTACAAATGGGAATGAAAAAGAATTACCAGATTTAGTAAATAAAAATATAGGATATTAAGTGACTAAAGCCACAGGCATGAGCAAGTGAAGACCACTAACATTCTATATATATAGAATATATATACATATGTATTTATATATACATATATAAAATATATATCTATATTTCAAAACTGTAACTGTAAAAGGCATTAAATCAAGCAGAATATTGAATCATCAAATGGTAATATTATTCAATATGTAATATATCAAACTGATAATAGATTTGAGAATTTGCAGCATTCAGCTATTTAACCATTCTTATTTAGGTAAAATATTCTCAGTCCTAAAACAATATCTAGCTGTTATCAATGTAAATTTAAAGTGAAGTTTGCAAGTCTTTGTATCTTAATGCAGTAACATAGAGTATTTAAAAAATGGAAATCCAAAATTATTAGGTTATACCAAAAAGTGTATTTATAATTGTGTTCCACTTTTTTAAAAAGTGAAAAAGTTAAAAAAAAAACTTAATTAGTTATTTTAAACATAAACTTTAAGGGATTGGGAATTCATGCTATAAAATAACAATATCTTTTAATATGGTAATCATTTCTAAGAATAAATTTAAGTATATTAAAAGTGGGAAAATGTTGCTATTATTTTTGTATTTTTCAAACAAAGATTCCATAGTACTGCTGGAAAACAAGAAAGGGTATCAAGAGTAGAAGAGAAATAATGAACCACATCTTCTTATGGTGACTAACATAGCATAATAAAAAATTATTATTAAAAAAAAAAAGAGAAGTGATAAATTTGCAAAAGTTACTGAAGCAGATTGGGTTCACCTCTAATTCTGTTTCTCAGGAAAAGGTGAATCAGCATGAGCTGCTTACTGGTTTCCCCTCCTGGAATTAACTCTGTAGAAACTATGAAAGGAAACAAGGAAATAGGGTAGAATAACATTTGTGTTTCAGTGCATTTTTTTAAATTCTAGAGGATATCTTTTGGGGTCATTTGAGTCTGATTCTATGAACCCTAGTTAGAACTCTTTACATTACAGATAACTGAGAGCACTGCAGAATAACTATAGACAGGCACACTCTATTCTATCCAATAGACATTCAACTGGTTTTTCTTCTCCCCTGTGGAATAGTTTTCTGCCTATGGCATATTCATTTAAATGGGCCTTACTCCTTTCATCTTTAAATGTGTCTCTCAACAGATTCTTTTTTTTTTTTAACTGAAAACTTTATTAGAGTGGTTTTAGGTTTAAAGCAAAATTGAGGTGAAAGTAGTGAGAGTTCTGTCTCCCTGTCTCACTCTCCCCCTTCCCAGAAACTCTACTGTTAACATCTCTTACCACAATGGCACATTTGTTTTAAACGATGAAGGTACATTGACATACCACCCTAAGTCCATGGTTTTTATTAGGGTTCACTCTTGAGTTGTACATTCTATGGGGTTTGATGATTGTATAATGACATTTACCTACCACTATTGTAGTATCATACATGCCCTAAAAAACCCCAAATGCATGCTTATTATACTAAAACTATTCACTGTTCATCTGAAATCCAAATTTAACTAGACATCCTGTATTTTATCTGATAACCCTAGAATTATGAGTCAGCAAATTAAAGAGTTGGTGACATAATTGTGTTTAGATCATTAAGTATGACTTTGTTGTATGAAACCTTTTATTTTGGAAGAAATTTGTTTATTAGCAAATGTTTTCTTTAATCCTGTCCTCTATAGTGGATTTCAGAGTTTAAAACCCGAAGGCATTTACTGTTGCAGTTAATGTGAAGTGAGAATTTGCTAAGGGGCTACTTGTAAACTTGTCCTGAAAATGAATAATGAAAGTATTGAAAAATAAAATGGAAATTAAACATGAGTTAAATGTTTTACACAAGTAGATTTTTTTTTTTTTTTTTTTTGATGGAGACCAATAATTCTACCACTTCAGTTTCATATTCTTTTGATGGAGATAAAGGAAAAAAGCTCACTGCATTTTCAAAGCAAATTATGCAGAGCTAAGGAGCTGCATGGTGGGCTGGTTCCTTTTCTGCCTCACTATAAAGTCACGGAAAATAGAATATATGAGTTCATACACAGAATTAATAAATCATAGATACAAAGAATTTCGAAGAGTTACTGATTAGAGAAAATAAAATTTGATTGACTTTATGGTATCTTAATCAAAACTTCTTAACATAAAGTAGAAAAGCTGTAAGAAAAGTGCCTTTTCATAATAAAAGCAGGAGATAATGAATGTGACAGATTTAAATTAAGGGAAAATTAGTGATTCTCTACTATCATTTAATTAAATCCCCCCCTTTTTTTACAGAGAGGGAATGGAGACCCAAAAAGTCATGAATATGCCTCAAGACACACAGCTAATTAGTGCTACAAAACCCAGCCATGTGCTTTTTTTCTTATGTTCATCTCTTTCTCCTACAGAGAAATTCCTGCAATGGAAGCAAACTGAGAATAAAGACCAAATTCTGTTTCATCAAAATTTCATTTCTTCATTAAGAGGAAATACTTACATTTAATTGCCTTAAAGCACAAATGTACAACTTCTGTGATATGACACATCTCTCCAATAAGAGTGGCAAATCATACAAATTCTAGATATTTAAATGTAGAGACAAGGTTTGTATAGGACTGAATACACAGTATTCAACACCTGTTAAGGAGTACTACTACTCTATGTAATGATAACATTTTATATGTCAGTGTTTTTTTTTTTCCCTTTCATTTGAAACAGTGAAGGGATTTGCTCTGCAAGAATGAACCAAAAGAACATTTAGACTACTTCCATAATAAAGGATGGATTTTTACTGTTAAGTTAATGCCAACTAAGAAACATCAATGCATGGCATACATATTGGGACTCTCGCACGGTTAACATACATTTTCTGTCTAACTCAGAAGGTCATGATGTATCTATCACATTGACAACTGGGGCCATGTTCATTCAATAGTTACTGATCAGCGACTGGGTAACAGGCACTGTGCCAGGCCCTGGCACAAACGTGGGCTTTTCTCATTCTTTCCACTTCACTGTACTAAATCTTTAACTCCTTAAAAATAAACACAAGATTAAGGTATTTTGGGTAAAATAGTAATTAGAGAAGTGTACTGGGGGTAGATTCATATACAGAGATAACAAATTCTGATATATACATTTTTTAAAAACTCAAGTATATTTTAATAGTCAATAAAATTAAATTTCTGAAGGTATGGGGTGGAATAGACTTGTTCAAAGAGTAAGAATGATATTTCTGATATTGCTTTCTGGTTTAGGCCATTTTGAAGATATGACTTAATATTTAACCCTCCTTCCTGCTAATATTGTGCCTTTGCTGAGTGGAGCCAGAAAATGGTCCCAGATAATGCTGTCAGGTTTATATATATAAATCCTCTGGGAAAAGCACAAAGTTGAGTAATGTTCATATTTGATAGATAAATGGTAATAGTGACAAGGAATCTCACTGTTGCAGGATGAAGTAAGCTATTATTGAAGCTGGGAGAAATGAAAGTAATCTAAAATTTTCCTTGCCACCAAGTGATGTGCATACAGCTTTCACAGTTTCTGATTGGATCGTGACATTCCATTAATATTTTGGCTGAAATGTCTCATAGCAATGTAACGAGTCTTTTAAAAATAATCCTTTAAAGATAGTTCGATAAAATCCTGCTGACCTAATAGTCTGTAGACTTAGCCACATGTGTGGTAACCTGTTTCCCTCCTAGCCCATAAATGATCTGAAAGAAGAAGTCATATCGCTTTGTTCTCACTTAACCGTCTTTCCCCTCATGGCTTCCCTCTTCTGTAATTTTAGGCCAGCAGCAAGTGTTGAAAAACCCTGTCCAGTAATTGTTTCATTTCTTTTTCCAAAAATAGAATTTTTATTATCTTATAAATGAAGAGGCAGCCTTCTCCAAAAAATGAAATTCTGTTTATCATGGAATATTCAGAGAAGTAGATAGAGATCTACCTGTATCTAAATATAACCTTACATTAAAAATGTCAAGGGTTTACCTTCCTCTAAAATATTCTTTTTTTTTTTTTAAGATTTTATTTTTATTTATTTGACAGAGATAGAGACAGCCAGTGAGAGAGGGAACACAAGCAGGGGGAGTGGGAGAGGAAGAAGCAGGCTCATAGCAGAAGAGCCTGATGTGGGGCTCGATCCCAGATCGCCAGGATCATGCCCTGAGCCGAAGGCAGACGCTTTAACCGCTGTGCCACCCAGGCGCCCCCCTCTAAAATATTCTTGATGCTTTTCTTAGGCTGCTTCTCTTCTCCCATCACATGTTCTTCCTCGGCACCTCCTTTACACCAGGAATGTCAAACTGCCTGCATATGAAAAGACTCCCAACTCTAAATGCCGGGAGCTCAACTGACCTGCAGGTACACATCCTCAGCTGCCCGCCTGACATCTCACCAAGTCTCCCAAATGGACCACAGCGTCTTTCCTACGAAACTAATTCCTAAATTCCTCTATGCTTCCCTAGATTATCTATATGTGGGAGGATAGCAGAATAATGACAAGCATAGGCTGTGAAATCAGACTGTCTGTCTTCAAATCTTGACTTTGTCACCTTCTAGTTGGTGACCTTGGCCAAGTTACTCAAACTTTCTGTCCTCACTCTCCTGATCTTTAAAACAGGTGTAATACCTGTCTCTGGGTGTTGAATGAGAATTGAATGAACAATCTTTCAGCAGTCCTAGAACATAGCTTATGTTCTCTAAATGTTAGCTTTTATTACTGTTTCCAGTACATGCATAATCTAGTTAGTTTCTCAAATTACAAAGTACTAAATTTCCTTTCTGTCTTCACAATTTATTTTATCATCTGGATACATCATCGCTGCTCCCTAAAAATCTATTTTATCTGTCCTTCCTTTTTCCCGTAACATGATCATTTTAGTTCAGGTACTCATCATTTCTCACCTAGAATAACCTATCTCTCTGCTTCCATTGAATTCTCCTTTACTATTTGTAATTGGTCTAATAATGTCACTTCCTCGATTACAAAACTTCAGTAACTCCCTTATGGTCCACAAGATAGAATAAAAATTTTTAGCAGTGTACACAGGGTTCTTCATAGTCTGGCTTCTTGCGCTTGCTTTTCTCATTTCTTCTCCTGGATTTTCCCCATGCATGCCTTCCATCCATACTTAGCTATTTGCAGTTCCCCAAACATACCATGATGTTCTCATGCCTTCATTTTTTTTCCACATGGATTATCTCTGCCTGCTTGTCTGCTTGGTGTATTTCTCATTTACTAAGACTTAGCTTCAAGGCTACTTCTTCACAGAAGAGCTCTCTGATCTCTCCAGGTAGAATTTGCTGCTTATGTTTCCATTTTATTCCTGGTACTTTCCTTATTTCTTTATGGTGCAACTTCCAGGCAAATGACTCTCAAAGTCTTTACTGTGCACAACTAGAACGTGCAAAAATTCAAAGTCATGGGTCCTACCATAAGAAATTCTGGACCAGTGGATCAGGTTGGAGCCACGCCTCTGTATGTTTATGAGATCCACAGATGTATCTGTGCACATCAGTGTTTTAGACCATTCTTCTGTTTTACTCATTACTTTATCCTTAGAATCTAGCATGTACATAAGGATATATTATGGTACCTAACAAATGCTTGTTGTGAATAAAATATGGCATTCTGTTTCTGTTGGGCTAACATACATAGTGATAGAGCAGCTAACATATCTGGTACATAGTAGGTCATCAGAAAGTGTGTGATGTTTGGTAATGTGAATGATTGAATGAATGAAAAGAGCTCAGAGAAGCTAGGGAAATTTATCGTAGTGCATTGAATCTCTCAAATATTGCAGGTGTGTTATTCTGAACTTTTTAGTTGTTGAGGTTTGAAGTAATGGTTGATCTCTCTGAAGGCATATTTGGAGACATGGTATTGTGGTTTGAAATTTTTTACACTAGATGAGCAGACAGATTCTTTTATAAAATTGACAACCTGTCATAAAAAATCAGGTACTCTGACTTTAATTCTTCTCTAGACATGGTGTCATTCTACTTCGACATGGTTGTAGACTGGGATGGTTGCTTCCAGGTAACATCAAATGCTTTTTCAAAAAATAATCATCTCAAGGACAAATACTCCTCAGAAACTCAAAAATTCTACACTATAAAGAAAAGAAAGATATATTTGCATTTTAATCATTTACTTTTGAGTTTAGCAATTTACCTAAAATTACATGTGCTGTTTAAATTATATGCCTTTTGGAAAATGCTGGGAATAGGTTTGCCATAATTTTTTTTTCTTGATCCCTGACAATAACATCCTTAGAACATACTAGATTTAACATTTATTGCAAAAGCATATCCTATAATATCAAAAGCTGTCATGGCCTTTTTAAATTTCCACTTTCACTCTGTTTTTTTTCCTTCTCAGCCAGGTTCTAGAATTATTTTGTACACAGAGGATTATAAAATTTTTATACGGAGCTCTATTACACAGAGGTGTGTGGAAAAGTGAAACCCATCAAAAAAATGTCTCATGACTAAAATGTCAAGATGAGATTTGCGATAAATGAACGATATGTAATGACCAAAAATACTAATGGGATGTGTTTACCGCTTTAAGAATGCTTACAAAAAAAGAGCAAGATGTCACAGTTCAGATGGTTTGGGTCTTTATAGAATCAACAGCTAAGCTCAATATATAACATGTTAATTTTGCACACTTACTGTCAGTTCCACTTAGTTACTTCATCAAGGACTTTTTTAAAATTTGGATCATACATAATTTCTTCTAGGTATTATGAGTATAGAAGATACAGGCTTAGACTAAATACCAATGTTCGGCAAAGTAGAACAGGGTCCGCCTTTTCTCTAAAGGGTCAGGTAGTAAATATTTTAGGCTCTGCAGGCCACACAGTCTCTGTCATGACTGCTCAGTTTTGTCACTGGTTCAGGAAAGCAGCCACAAGCAATACATAAAGGAAAGGGCATGGCCATGTTTCAGGACATTTTTATCCTCAAAAACACGCAGCTGGCTGAATTGGCCATGAGCCATGGCTTGCTGATCCCTGCTCTGCATAATCATGTTTTTGATTCCAAAACTGAGAAACTAGGATAGGCTGTGGTGGCAGTGGCTTTGTGTGTGCATTGTCTACTAATCATAACTAGAAATCTTAAACTTGTCGCCTCTAGCCCCATCTATATCACTGACCATGGTTAAGGTGCTAAAGTTTTCTCTTCCTAGGGTTTCTATATGGGCAGTTGAATTACTTTGCTAGAACAATATGCACTAGAAAATTAACTTTCAATGTCATATTTATATCTAGAGGCAATGCAAGTAAATTCATGAAGTATTCAGTTTATCTGCAGGGCACCCTAGGGCCCAGGGCCTTAATCCTAACTCTTAGCTTTCCAGGGCTTTTTACGGCAGCACCTTCTTCTAGCAAGACAGAAGCTAGTCGATTGGTTAATATTTTCTAATACCTATCAACTACTCTGTAATGTATTTGGATTTCCATAGGCTTTCTTAAGGTAATGTTAACTCCAAAAAAAGTAGAACTCTCATTTATTTATATATTTATTTGTTTTATTTAGAATTTTCACATAAGTACTTCAAAAAAGTATTAGGGGCACAGAGTACCATCTTAATGATGGCAGCTCTGGCCATCTTATAGAAGTGGTATAAGA
This sequence comes from Ursus maritimus, assembly GCF_017311325.1. Taxonomy (NCBI): domain Eukaryota; kingdom Metazoa; phylum Chordata; class Mammalia; order Carnivora; family Ursidae; genus Ursus; species Ursus maritimus. The sequence continues at coordinate 15,108,058 of NW_024426663.1, forward strand.
GCTTTATGGTTAGCATTTAGTCACTCTTCAGATCAAACTTCCCAGTGAGCTCGGCTGATCTGGGAAGACAGAATGCATGAGAAAATATGAATTAATAAAGGAGCAGCCATGAATGCAAGTATATGGATTATTAAAGTTTCAGGGATATATATTTTATTGCCAAATTAGTGTGCTGAAATATTTGGTTTTGTGGCTTTAGCTGACCAGTGACATGGATATAAAAACCTCAAGATTTTTTTGTCAAACATATACAGTTAATTACAGAAGGAGGCAAAGACATTTACAATAAATGTACAGATTGTGACAAATGCCCAAGTTTCTCAAATTGGAATCTCATTAGGAGTGTCTTTGTTAGTGAGTCATTTAATCTACCTCTATTCTTTATCTCTAGAACCAGTATGAGTGTGGCTGTGAAGAAAGCAGATGAAAATTTTAAGGAAATATTGTAAAATATACAATGCCAGGAAAGTAGTGTTTGTGAACAAGTCTGGTTTGAGCTGAGACAGGTGGAGAACAGGAATCTTACTTCTCCACACTACTGTAGAATGCATATGCAGTATAATTAAAACCCACAAAAGAGGTTTCCAAAGTGGTCAGGCATTTGATTCAGAATATCTGTAATTCACTTTGCAATTCAGATCATCACTTAGGAGTTGTGTTTGTTGGCCCTGAAACATCTCATGGACAGCCAAGTGTTGGTCATTAGTTTTCTTTTGCTATGTAATGAATTACCATCAACTTAATTTAAAACAACGCAAATTTATTCTCTCTCAGTTTCCATGGGTCTGGAGTCAGGCTAGCTCTTCTCAGGGCCCTCTGCTTAGAATTGCACTAGACTGTATTAACGTGTCAGCTACACTGTGGTTCTCACCTGGGCTAGGGGTACTTTTCCAGGTCCAGTGAGGTTAAGTTTGTTTCCTCGTGACTATAGGACTGAGGTTCCTGCTTGTTTTGATGGCTGTCACCCAGGGGTTGCTCTCAGCTCCTAAAGACCACTTGAGGGCTTAGTCATGTAGCAGTCTCACAGTATGGCAGCTTATGTCTTCAAAGCCGGTCAGAGAAAACTCTCTCCAGTCTGCTACTACCAGCCTTGTGTAGTGTAACATAAGCAAGGGAGCGACTGTCTCCATCCCCTTGGTCAGATAGTGGAGCCAAAGCAAGGACCAGCCTATTTTATCGAATTCACAGACCTCCCATACTCAAGGGAAAGGCATTATGTGGGGCATGAGCACCAGGGGGCAAGAATTTGGGGGCCATCTTACAATTCTGTCTACTATAGTTAATGTGCAGTTTTGGTCTCTGTCCATGGTTTTGGGGTCTGTGTGGTTTAATGGGCTTTACTCATCTTGTTCGTAGGTTGTGATTTTATATGCAAGGGAATTAGGTGAATGAGAGTTCAATAATCTTGCCAAAACTCTTCCTTAGAGCATAGGAATGTGCTGAGCCTGGTTTTCCATAAATTATATGCTATTTCCTGCCTTTCCCTCCTTATAACATTGACCTCTGCAAGATGCCTTTAATTTTAGCTCAATATCTCCTCACCTGTGTCTTTATGTTCGAATCATGCAGTCCTTGCTTATCTTTCTAATCATTCTTCAATATACACTGCATATGAGTAGAACTCTAAATAGCTAATATTTTTCTTTAAAGCAAAGGCTTAAAAGGAAAAGTTGATTTTATTAATAATTAATGGTGTGTTTATATTCCTAATGTGATCTATTTTGTTTCCATTCATAATGATTGGGGATATAACTATAAAATTATTCAGCCTTATACTTTCTTTTTACCAAACATAGCTACCCAACATAGTACCTACATTGTGATGACCTCTGTCTTCTCTATAAACCCATGCAACTCATCATATTTGCATTTTAACCAACTTTCCTTTATGTATCGAAAAAGGAAACTTCTCTAAATAGGATATCACCATCAAGTTTCCCTCTAGTAAATGATGGGAAAGACAGAATTTTCACAAAATTTATTCATCATGGTCACACTTTTCATTTAAAAAAAAAACAGTTCTGGTATTTAACATTATTATGAAAGGTACATCCCGGTTAAGTTAATTTTTCTAATATTCTAGGTACTCTAAATTTCATTATCTTTCTTTGTTGTTGCACTTATTTTAAAAATTGCTCTATGTAGGAACTTTGGGCAACATCCTTTGACTTTTAGTTACATGATTGAATCAGTTGTTTGCCATAATTACACAGAGCCCAATCTTTTGGTTTTTAGTTAGGATCCGGTATAATTTCATTTTGAGGAAGTTAATTTTTGTAAGCCAAAAAAGACTTAATTGGTATGTAAATGTGGTGGCAGCTGTCTTATTCTTTGTGTTGGACGCTAGAATTTTAGAGCTGAAATGGGACTTACAGTTTGTCTACTGCTATTGCTCTATTTCACAGATGAAGGAATGAATCCCAAGGGAGTTAATATCTAGTAGAAATGCATTCAGAGTTTGGACGTGGTGCCCCGGCCTCACGTTTCTGTGGGCATAAACATTTCCTTCTGCTGTTTCAGTGTGCTGTGCTTTCAATTGTATCACCCTAAACCCTGCGAGCTTCTTCCTCTTCTAAAAGACACATCGTGGTTTAAGTTAATTTTTCCAATATTCTTGGTGCTCTCATTTTCATTAGGTGCTCTAATTTTTTTTTTTTTTGCTTCATAAAAAAAAGCTGGCATAATAGCTTTTAGCAAGAAACAACTAAGTCCTAGGCTTGCTCCTAGCTCACCTTTGAGGGGGGACACAGTGTGTCAAATATCCGTTGGTGGCTGAGTGACACAGTGTGACAAGATGTGCACAAATACATCATCAATAAAGCAAAAACAATAGCCACCACAACCATCAACAACTCAAAGGTTTCTTCTGTTGACATTGTTAGGATACCAATTCTAAGTGAATAAAATGTTCAATGTATTTTATCACAAAGGAATATTTCTTGCATCATTAAAAATTATTTAGTATTTCTTTCAGGCGTGATTTTCAGAGAAAGATAAAAATATAGTCTCTGAATTTTTTTTTAGAAATACAATAAAAATCTTTGATTTTAGAAAGATGAGCATGGATAATTCAAAGGCCTTTAATTACTCATTCTCTTTGGAGAGGAAAAAAAAATGGCCTTAAACACAAAGACTGCTCCTAATGAGGCTTCAGAACCCTGAAGACCATTCTGGCAACTGAGAGCTCCATTTCCTCCTTATGGGAAAGCAGTTTGGCTCAGTACCTCCTGATTGCTCCTCAGAGAGAGAACCATGCAGCAGATTTAGGGACACATTTTTCACTGCTTCAGAACTTTATCTACTGACATTACAGAGAGCTTTTCGAACTTCTTTGCAAACTTTGATGTTTGGGAGCATTTTCTCCCATTTCATTCTTTCCCTACCCCCCCCCACCCCCACCCGCAGGTCCCTGAGGGATCTGGTGGCCAGTGGTCAGTACCACAGTGCCTGAGCCTGCTCTGGACGACCCGGGGGCTGGGCAGAGCTCACTGTGTGTTTGGCCAGCTGAGCTGGTTCCTTGAACTGGCCAGGATTCTGTTTGGGTTCCTTGATCTTCTTGTGTGTTTACAGTGATTATTATAATGGCATATTGTTATGTTAACAGTGTGGCTATGTTCTCTTTTCTTTCCCCTCAATGGAAAGTTATCTTTCCCCTGCTATCCTGCTCTGAAGGAATATTTGCCAAAGCAACGAAACAAAGGAATAGAATTGAATTGCAATCATCATTAATGAGGCTGAATAGGTCTAGATTTACTTTCTGGGTCCAAATTTAGCCACTTTGTGAAGTTAGTATTCCCCCCCTCCCCGCCCCGTACAGGGCAACATTCCCTAGGTTCCAAACGGAGAATTATCCTAGATATTATCTGTATATCTTGTGATGAACCTCCAAAAAGAATAGCTGAGAGCTAAGGCCCAGGATATGTGAGAAATCTTGTACCCTTCATATAGAAGGCATTTCTTTGGCTTTTGGCTTTCAGTCTGATATGCCTGAGGCTTGCTGCCCAAGCTCATTTCCCTTGCATGCCTCATTTGAAGATGCAAAAATAGTAGAATAGAATTTGGAATGATCTTGGTGTTTTGATCAGATTTAAATGAGGAATAAATCCAAATCATCTCTCATTTTTGAATTTCCATTGAATCTCACTAGGGTGGTGGAGGGCAAGTGACATCTTTAGGCTTTGTTTCAGTTTTTCTTTTGTTACTCTTTTGACAATATTAAATGATTTTAGATTTTAAAAACTGGTGTAAATTGCATTCATATTCCAAAGCTTTTTTTTCCCCATACCGTTTAAAGGAAAGATAAATGACAAAGTATTATCTTTGGCTATAACCTAGAATATTCATAAGTAAAGATCTAAACAAGTGCTGGTATTTGAAATTGCAAGTTGTCCAGGGAGAGAGACTAGGGATGTTGCTAGTGTGTGTGTGTGTGTGTGTGTGTGTGTGTGTGTAAGTGGTTCAGGGGCTGCTCTGGGAGTGCTGGCCTTTCTGGTTGGAGGCATTGAGTCAAAGGATAGAGCAGAGAGGAAATGTCAGCTAAGAAACCACTGCTGGTGAGCAGAAAGAAGGATTTTGCCTGAACATTAAAATAAGTGGCAAATGGTAGGATCTCCGAATCCTACTAGCTAAGTCAGAGGGCAAGGCAGGTAAGTAGGGGAATGGGTTGACCGCATTATGGAAATACAGCATTACAGAGAGTTCAAGGTGGTGCCAGTAATGGGCAATATTTAACTATTACATCCTTCTCTAGTGGAGCTGTAAAATAATGGTCCTTTCAGATGCTATTACATGATAATAAGCTTAATGCAATAATATTATATTTAAATATATATACATATATATAGTCTTCCTATGGCATCATTTAGACATATGAAATAAAAATTCAGTCAACTTGAGTGTTTTTTTTTTACTTTCTTAGAAGAAATGCTAAATAATTCTAATACTTTTGTGGTAATCAAAAATGATATGTAATCTTATTTCCTAGTAGAATAATATTCAGTTTATTCATAAATTGGGTTTTTTTTTTTAAGATTTTATTTATTTATTTGACAGAGAGAGACAGCCAGCGAGAGAGGGAACACAAGCAGGGGGAGTGGGAGAGGAAGAAGCAGGCTCTTAGTGGAGGAGCCTGATGTGGGGCTCGAACCCAGAACACTGGGATCACGCCCTGAGCCGAAGGCAGATGCTTAACCACTGCGCTACCCAGGCGCCCCAGGGTTTTGTTGTTGTTGTTAACTTTAAGTCCATGTTTTAATCCAAAAATTGTTGGATAACACTGCTAATGAGAAAACTTCTCAGCTAAAATCAAAGTTTCTACTCTTAGGCTTCACATATGACTCATGAATTCTTACTTAGGGACCCAAAGTATGAAATTTAATTACCTCCTTTTCCAAAGCTGATTAGAACCAGCAGTGTAGAGGGAGGTCATCCTGCTAGAGGTTGGCTCCTTGACAGCCAAAGGTACAGTCTAATAGTGAGGGAAGAGAGAAAGCAGAAAGCAGGGACATAATTGTTGCATTAGTTATGAAAATAGAGGTGCTTATAACATCCCAGCCATCGGAAGAAGTTTGAATTATCATCCATTAGGTTATATACTGAAAACAAATATTGAGAAGGGATAATCCATTTTAGGACGCTTTCATCAAAAATGGTTAAAATAAAGGGCGCCTGGGTGGCTTAGTTGGTTAAGCGTCTGACTCTTGATCTCAGTTCAGGGCTTGATCTCAGGGCTGCTGGTTCAGGCCCCGTGTTGGCTCCCAGCATGGAGCTTACTTTGAAAAAAAAATGGTTAAAATATGAAAATACTCCTTTTGTAACCTGAGAAGTTGAGGTCCTGTTTCTAGAACTTTTTACTTATGTAGAACAGTTTGTTCTAGAAATTTATAGTAAAATGTGTTTGTAGAGAATTGGGCCAATTTGGGGCCTGTCAAACAGAAAACTTGTTGTTAAAACCTATGAGCCTGTTGGTGAGGATGGAACCTGTTCAGGTGTCCTGAGCTGCCTCTGGTTTCTCTGTGTGTCCTCCTGACAGGGGTGAGACAGAGTGTCCCAACGGGCAGGCATTCTGAGCAAGAAGGGACTGCCTCTGAAACATGGGAGTCACGGTGGGCAGGGGAAAGGAGATTCTCAGTAACCCACGGATTTGTTGCTTTTTGGCATTGGCCCTTGTTGTTCCTTTTAGAATTTTAATTTTCTTGTCATTAGGAAATAGACTACCTTTCATTTGCACAGTGATGTTTGTAGTTTATATTTCTCTTCCACATCTTTCATCGCGCTTTAAGCACTAGATTTTTCTTCACGAGCTTGGGTTACTCCATGGCTTGAAGCAGCATAGTTACTATCGTTTACCTTACCATTGCTCTTCTTGCTTTTTTAATTGTTTTTTTCCTGTTGGCGGATTATCAGGTTTTCATGCTATACACATGGGGCCCAAGGTCAGCGGTCCAGAGCAATCCTGGACCAGGACCCAAAGACCAGGACCCTTTTCATTCCCATTGGTTCGATGCAACTAGATGCTGAATTTTGACTGGAAATGGTCATTTGGAAAAATAAAATAAGATAAAAACAGAGAGGGAGGCAAACCATAAGAGACTCTTAACTATAAGAAACAAACTGAGGGTTGCTGGAGGGGAGGTGGGTGGGGGGATGGGGTAACTGGGTGATGGGCATTCAGGAGGGCACATGATGTAATGAGCACTGGGTGTTATGAGCAACTGATGAGTCGCTAAACTCTATCCTGCACCTAGTAATACACTATATGTTAACTCACTTGAATTTAAATAACGTATAAAAAAAATGGAAACGGTCCTTTGTTAAGTTTTTTCCTTAAGTGGAAGTTAAATTTGTAACTTTTAGTGACTGTGTCCTTGGTCCACAGTCCCTGCTTGTATTTATTTTGTTTCTTTACCCATAGTGACTGTAATAATGGAAAAAACAATGATAATTTTCAGTTTTCCAGGAACTGAAGGCTTTAATTATATATGTCTGCAAGGAAATGTGACATAGGGTCTAATGTGGAATGAAATTTCCAAGCATGCTGAGGAGTTGTGCCTTGTATAGAAATCTCATGTTTGATTCCTAATTATAAGCACAAATTCTATTTTAAAAAGTTATTATTTTTCCTGTTAGCTTTATTCCTTGGCAGGGAGTTCAAATTAGTACTAACAATAGGGACACATGATAAGCCACGATTCTTGTTAACTGGAGACTTGGCAATTAGGAGAATCACGTGGTGCCTTTCTGGAGACAATGACCAAGCTAAAGTCTGTGTTATTAAAATCCCTAATAACCAGAGTTAACTCTGTACACAGCCTTCACGAGACCTGCCTTAGAGCTTTTAGACAGTTACCTAATACAAAAAAAAAAAAAAAAAAAGAAGATGAAGATAATTCTAATGACAACTCATTCTGAGTATATTTAAAAGAAATGAAGTTTGGGACACCTGGGTGGCTCAATCGGTTAAGCATCTGCCTTTGGCTCAAGTCATGATTCTGGGGTCCTGGGATCGAGCCCCACATCTGGGGATCAAACCCCTGCTCAGTGGGGAGCCTGCCTTTCCCCTGCTGCTCCCCCTGCTTGTGCATGTGCTCTCTCTCTCTGACACATAAATAAATCATTAAAATAAAATAAAATAAAATAAAATAAAATAAAATAAAGTGAAATAAAATAAATGAAGTTTTAGTTCCTTTAGTTCACAGTAGCTCTTGTATAAAAACATTTTTTGAAGTGTGCAATAGACCACTGTGGTTATCTATTAGTGTTCTAATGGAGACTAGCAATATACATGATGTCTTACTGTGTTTACTCAGGTAGTTTTTCTTAGTCTTCACTGATAATTTTTTTAAAGAAAAACCTTTTAGCTGGCATCTTACTGCCTCACATAAGTGTGTCTGATCTGGTCTAATCAAAATATTGATTTAAATGAATGTAAAAGTTAAATTCTAATATGAAAACCAGCACTGGTACCTGCCCCCCAAGCTCCCCCCCCCCAAAAAAAAATAAAGGATGGAAAGAGGGGAGGGGAGGGGGAATCAAGAGGACAGTGAGGAGGAGCAGAAGCAGTGATTTGCCAGATCCTAGGAGGTGAAGAAACTCTCTTGACAATTTGGTATCAGATGGTAAAAAGGAGCAAAACACAAGCCAGATGTATGGGCCTTTGCTCTTTAAAAAAAAAAGCCAAATCTCAGTCCTTGCACACTACTGGCTTTGATCTAAATTGAACCATGGGGGCGCCTGGGTGGCACAGCAGTTAAGCGTCTGCCTTTGGCTCAGGGCGTGATACTGGCGTTATGGGATCGAGCCTGACATCAGGCTCCTCCGCTATGAGCCTGCTTCTTCCTCTTCCACTCCCCCTGCTTGTGTTCCCTCTCTCACTGGCTGTCTCTATCTCTGTTGAATAAATAAATAAAATCTTTAAAATAAATAAATAAATAAATAAATAAATTGAACCATGATTTAAGGGTCCCCCAACCACTTGAATAAGTGCTAGACTTGGGGGGGGAGTGTTATCAAGTAAAACAGGTATCCTTGATTTAATCCATAAAGTAATGTAGGCAGTTAGAGTGTTTCAATAATATTGGGGGGGGGGAAGACTTGATCTCTTGACTAACCAGCATATGTCCATTCTAGTCTTCTCACACTTTTTATTTGCTGGGTCAGATCCTTTCAAATGTCCATCATGAAAGCAAAGGTTAACTTTCCAATAATAGGTTCCAAACTTGTAGGAATCAAACTAATGAGATTTTATTAAAATGTCAAAATGCCCACTTTTAGTTAGCAGGCCTGACTAAGTTTCTGTGAAAGAAAAGTTTCAACTTGGTACAATCCCATCTTTAAGGTTTTTAGGAAAGAGAAATAACACAGGTAAATCACTCTGCCTCAGTATGAAGGTCAGTGAGTGACTTTCTTAATGAGGTTAGATAACCCCGGTCTCTCGGCTTTGTCTTGGGCTTCCTCTGTGGGAAAACACCTCCATTCTGAAATTGCCAGTCATGGGAGGTATCTGTAGTGTTTTCTAGCACATTTTCATTAAATTGTTCTTAAAGTAAAATCATAGTCCAAAGGTATATTGTGGCAACTGTTTTTCAGATGTCCCCCCTCCAAAAAAAAGCTTTTACTTTGTGAAGATTTCAAGTCCTCAATATACTAGTTTGTTTTAAAAGTTTGTACATAGAATAATTTCCTGTTTAATGAAAGATTCCTTTTGTCCTCTCAAGGTTTCGTTTGGAGTATAGAGGAATAATAAATGAACCAATTGTGTTCACATATTTTTTCCTGTTACTTATTGGCCTGGAATACCTTCCATGTCACATGGCCAGTGCCAGACTGCAGACAAGGACGTGAATATAACTAGCGCTTTTGAAAACAGGACTGGAATCAATGGAACAGCTTACCCAAAACACAGTTTTTGCAAATATCAATTTTTTTAAGGAATGTCTGATTACTCTCCCGAAGGCAGAAACCTCTCTAAACTTTGTAGACATGAGACAGTCTCCTGCCATCTCAAATCATCGGTGCATGTGGGAGTGGGAGCGGGAGGGCTGGAAGACAGCAGAAGGCCAGCCTGAAGTAGAAGGTTAGCTCTCGATGAGGGGACTGAGTTGAAGAGGAGCCTGGGCTAGATGACCTTAAAAGTACCTTTAAACATCAAATTTTGTCATTTTAAATATGTGCCCATTCTTCTCCAGATTATCTGTTTTTAAGCCAACTCTTCAGATGTGAAAGTTGATTAATAGTCCCTTATACGTTAATTGTTTAACCATTTTTTTTACTTTCAGGTATGCAACATAATGATTTATTAAATCCTACTATGTATCAGGTTAGGTGTTAGTAATACAAATTTAATGATACTTTCACTTTTGAGGAGATCACAGTTAGTGGGGAGTGGGGCTGATAAGCACTGAACGTTGCCCAGATGGAGACAGATTCTGTGGATCCGAAGCTATTTAGTTTTTGGCCTGTGCTCCTGGATAAGGAGCTGCAAATAGGAATGTTTTGTCTAGAAACTGATCTGTGAGTAGCAAGAATTCCTCTTATCTAGTATCAGGCTCAAAATATCTTTAACTTTTTTATATTTTAATAAGGTTCATTTTGAGAGTCCTTTTAAAATTCCTTTGACTTAAATTAGTTTGGGGGAAAAAAGAGAAAAATGAAAAAAGAAGCTCTCCTGTCCCCAGGAGAGGAGACGCAGGTACTGTAGCAGGCAAATCCTGCTCTCACCTGCGCTCGCTGTCATTGGACACGCTGCAAATTCTGGATCTTTTTATTTCCTTAAGAAATTTGCATTTGCCGGAAAGAACACCATGCAAATATCTCTAAATCTCTAACCATGCTTCTTCATGTTGGGTATATTCTCAAAAGGTTCCTAGGTTACTAAGACATTAAGCATAATATAGTCTAGTTCTGTTTTCTTTGTCTTGAGCAGCACATGTTTCTGACTATTAGCACACACACATTCATTCTTCTATTCTCTGCATTTATATTTTGGGCTTTGACATGAAGAGCTACCTTTTTTGGTGAATGTATTAAATCACAGTTATGCTTCTTAATTGATACGAAATTATATGAGTATTGACAGAAAGAATTCTAAAGGTTTTGAACAAGTACTAAATTTTTTAAACTGTAAGTTTAGGGATGCCTAGGTGGCTCAGTTGGTTAAGTGTCTGCCTTCGGCTCAGATCACGATCCCAGGGTCCTGGGATGGAGTCCTGCATCGGGCTCCTTGCTCAGCGGGGAACCTGCTTCTCCCTCTCCCTCTGCTTGCATCTCCCCCTGCTTGTACTCTCTATCTCTCTCTGACAAATAAACAAACAAAATCTTTAAAAAAATAAAACTAATTTTAAGATCACACTGTAAATAGTTCATATGTATACACACACACACACACACACACACACACACACACACACACAGAAGAGAAGATGTAAATGAAAACTCTGACAAATTCAACACTCCAGAAGAGGATCTAGTTGAAAATAACTGACAGTGGGATTATCATTACATTACAAGATACTATACAAAATATACTCCACTATTTTGTATATATAGTATAATGTACTCTACACTACTTTGTCCAGATACGTTACAGATACTAGTCAAAAATTGTCATCCAGATAATAGGCAATTTCTGAATTTCACACTCTAGAGGCAGTGCCAGGTCAAAAATCAAGTGAGAAAATGAGAAGATAATTATACGTTGTGATGAGGACTCAGAAGAGTGATATGATAGGGAATGGCCGGTGGGGTGAGGGTAGCGTGAGGACAGTGGCTTGCATGGATTGTCAGAGAAGGCCTCTATGAAGAGGTGATGCTTATTTTGTGCACTGAGAGGTGAGAAAGCTGACTGTTCCCTTTGTTAGCAGACCTTTCCCTAAACTTTTCAGAGGCCCTGCCAGACTAATGTACACGTTCTGTTAAATGGTTTGTTTGTACAATGATGCATTTTAGAAAGGAAATTTGAACTGAAAAACCGATGACTCTTTCTTTGTATATGTAACTAATCCAGTGATCTATCATAAGATTCCTGCTCTTCTAGAAAGATACCGGTGAGTCTAGTGAGAAGAGCGTAGATGGGGACTGAGGAACCATGTTCTTGTTCAGTTCTGCTTCTACCATCCTTGTATCATAGAAACTCCCTGGACCTTATCTAAAAAGTAACACAGCTGGCTTCAATGCTTTCTACATTCTTATGCAGGCCCCAAAACATCACCACTATTGTGAGGGTCTAACAGAAAAGTCTGTGCCCGCATCACTCAGTCATGATGAACTCACTAGCAGACACAGCACAGATCTTCTCCTGGGAGAATGAGGACAGGATACTAATTGAAATTATTGTGAAAGATGTCTAAAAATGGGGAAAACACTTCTCATTAAAAAATAAATTCGAAGCAATTTGAAAATATTTAAACTTGCATGAGTATTATCTAGAACTGGAGTTTTAATATTTTCAGTAGGACTTTCATTACCATATTCCCTATAATTCAATATTCATATATTAGTTCAATGAACATTTTATAAGACTATGTTGCATACAAATCATCACGTTCAGTTTTCTTGTGGGGGGACCAGCATGTTACCAACTTTAGGGGAATAGTCTTTCGTGGTTGGTTGACCACACATACAACCAAACAAAATTATTTATTTATTGTTTCTGTTTTGCCCCATAAACATTTGAAGCAGCTTACAATAACGTGTATATCAGTAGAACAAACAGTCTGGATGAAGTAAAACATAGATGGAGTGGAAAGCAGTGTTTGATGAAGGTTCAGCAAGCAACAAAATCCCACAGAGCTGCCAAGGTTGAGGTGAAATTTCAACTCTGGTCCTAGTAGTGACCAAAGCTAAAAGAGAATCTCCACATCCGTGAAAAGAAAAGTGTGTTGACTCTTCAGGAGAGGCAAAGCCTTCCCTAGAATACACATCTTAAAGTAATCGCATCTTTTGAATTGGGGGATACTGTTTGGTGATGACATTCATTGAGCACTTAATATGTGCTAAGCATCCTAAGTGTTTTACAAACATTTTCTCATATAAGCTTCACAATGACTCTGTGAGCTAAAGACTGCCGTGGTATTGATGATAAAACCAAGGCTTTGAGAATCCAATAAACCTTACATGCTGCATAGTTCCTAACAGTTGAGGCAGGGCCTGTCTTTGTCATCATGACATTTTACCTCCCCTGTGCAGTGCTCCCTGCCTTCTCTAGCTGGGAGCCAGGTCATAACCAGCAAGTCAGCGACAAATACAGCACCCAACATCATAAAGCTGTTGCTTACAACATCTCCGAAGGTAAGCGGGGGGCATCGTGCTTTAAGGAATTCAGGAAGAATTTCTGCTGCAAACTGAGAATGAGTGTCAAACACATGGCTTAGAAAGTTTTTGTTCACTGAGGTTTAAAATCTAGGCTATTTCGAGGAATAGATGGAATGGACTTCACGAGCAGTCTTTGAAAAATGTAATCTCTCCCCATGTGGGCTTGATGAAATTGATCTGGAGACAGGTCCAGGCATGAGTCTGGAGTTAGTCTTTGGTGATTCAAGGGCAGATCAATGTGAGGCAGGAAGAGTAGGGGTGACTGCTCTGGCTTAAGGGTTCCAGGCCTTTATGAATTCTCTTGCCCTGCCTCTTCCTAACATTCAGGTTCTAGTACTCAATATCTCAGTTTCTTTATCCATAATATAGGGATAAGAATAGTATTTACTTTATAAGATTATTATAAACATTTACAAAACTAATGTACGTAAAAACCAAGAGCTGGGTACATTGTAAGCTCTCTGTGAGCTAATACTGCTTCTGTTCTTCACTTCTCCCTAAGTTCCTTCTTCCTAGACTTTCTTCCTTCCCCACTTGTCCCATTCTTGATCATCTTTCTCCCTAACTTCCTTCCTCCCCACCCTTTCCCTCTTGTCAACTTCCCATTTTCCATCTTTCTTCTCCTCTCCTCCTTCATCCCATTTCATTCTCCCATCTTCAACGGAGCAAATAGCTGATACCTTGTCACGAGCCTGAGGTGTCTCAGCTGGGCTCTTCCTGAGTGGACAGAGCCATCCACCCGGGAAAGCAGCCCAGTGGGTAACAAGAACCATCTGGGAAGACAAAGAACCTACAGGACTGTGGGAGCACAGAGAAGTGGGTGAGCAGTTATCTCTTTGGGGCATTCATCTAGGAGGTGACATTTCTCTGGGTCATCAGGAAGGAAAGAATGGATGAGATTGAAAAGAGAGGGAAGGGATGTCAAGGCATAGAAATCATGCTTATCAATACCATACATGTGAAAGAATCAAGTGTTTTAGGACAATAAAGTTCAGGGACAGATTTTTGAAACCCACTCCAGTGACCCTGAAGCCCACTCTAATTGCAAACTTCCAAGTGGATGCTAAAGCCTGACACGTAATATGTTTATTTTCCCAAAATAGAAAATGTTTAATAAACTGGTTTGACACAGTAACCAGACTATAATTTTTTCTTGGTTTATTGAGCCAGAATACTATAATGTTCACTGAGCCCAATGATATTTCATTTGGCTTGAGACCTTGTTCACTTCACAGGATTTTTTTGAACTCAAATTATAAACATTAAGTCATACTTGTCATTAATATTCTCAGTTACCATCTTAATACATATTTTTCTTTCTTTCTTTGTGATCTTTTGGTATTTATAACCCCTGACTGAAAAGTTGAGAATATATATTATTATTGACTATATTTTTTCATAGTAATAGAAACTGTTCATATTTTTTCTGCAAACATAATATTTTCTTCGTTTTATTTGTCCACACTGGTATTGGAACTATGCTTGATCTAATGAAATATTGATTTTCACGTCCCTCAGTGTCTGAGTCTAACTTGGGGGAGAAAAAAGGAGATTGCCTTTGCCATCAGGCAAAAGTGAATTAAGTTCCCAGAAAAACAATGTAACGTAGAGGTTATAACAAATGACAATTGCTGTCTTGGAGAATGCTTGCTATTTAGTCAAAGACAGTAGCAGCAGTGGTATTTTGAAAACTGAGAAGAAAGGTTATTTTAATTAATTATATTCTGTAGTAAATTGTTACAGAGATAGTTTCCAATTAATCACACCTCCCTTTATCAATACCTCACTCTGACTTTGAGTGTAACGATGTGATTTGCTTTGAGGACTATGATAGTGTTGCTAGCAGAGCCGTGAAAAGCACTTGGAGTTGTCTTTTTCTTGCTGCTATTGGAATCCATCTGCTGTGTGAATAAGCCCTGGCTAGTCTGCTGGAGACCTGTGGCCCAGCTAACAGCCCGCACCAATGTATGTGAGTGAGACCATCTTGGACTATCTAGTCCCCGCTGAAATGCTGTGTAATTGTAGTGACTTGGATGAGTCCCACTAAGGAACTCCCTCGCTGAACCCGGTCCAGAGTTCTCAGCTAGTAAGGTAATTGTTGTTTTAAATTACAGCGTTGGAGAGGCTTGTTTCACAACCGTATTTAAAAACTGCATGCCACTCTTCTACGTAATCTCACTTATACCATGAGAGTATAGATAGATATCAGAGTTGAAACTAGATTAAGTCTTTAAGTGCTTTTAGTGGAATAATTTATAATAACTCAAGATATGAAAAACATAGTTTCAAAAAGCATATACTAAAATAAGTAAAACACTTGACATTGGAAACATTAATTATCTAAAATATTTGCTTATTATTTATAATCTCACCTATTGACAGAACAGATTTGAAGCATTTTGCAGTACGGAAACATGCAGACACAGGTAATGAAAAACATGAGTAGAACGAAAATGAATTAGGTAGAAAGAGAAACAGATGAAAAATAAATACCAAGAATGTACTAATTATTATTATCAGGAGCTCAACTTCAGTCTGACCTCGTGGGTAGCCTAGAAAATGTAAAACATTTTCAGTTTATATGGTTCTTATTCAAGTAGGAAGCACACAAATTCATCTGAAGAACAAATCTTTTTTTTCCCCGTAGGAGAAATTTCGTACTTGACCTTAGATGGAGACAGTGAATTTTTTTTGACTACTGTTTTGCAGAAGTTATAAAAACATTATTCTAATGGACATTTCTTATACTGTCTCTTGTAAGAAGCTTAGTATACGTGATCAAATCTTGTATCAGATCATGACTTCTCTGGGGTAATTAAGTGTGATGATTTTCATGTAAGTCAGACCTTGATCAGAATCCAGAAATATTCATGCCACTTCTCCCAGCAGCTCATCTGATTTCTGGCAGGCATTCACCACTTAAGGAGCGTGTGCAGAATGAATGAATATATTAATGAGCACCTGGTTGGGCTGGGCTCAACAGGGAGCACTAGAGGGACTATGGTGAGCAGAGCACCCCTGCCTGTGCCCTTCTGTTACTTAGGTAACTGTGGAGGCAGGTGTGAATCCTAAGTCACCCAGTACATAACCACCCACTATTATCAGTGTCTCAAGCCAAAACACAAGGGACCTAACCTACCTGGTAGTGATGGAAGGCTCCATCGTGGAAGCAGTGGTAGAGCTGAGATCTGCTTGGTCAGGCGGTCCCACCAGTTGAAGGAAGGAATAATGGGGGAGAACACACCTGGCAGAAGAGAGAGCTTTTTGCAAAGGTGCTGAGACAGTAGGAGCACAGAGAAGTAAGCAAGGAAGGCAATGTGCCTGGTGAGCAGAGAGTGGGAGTGCGGTCTGAGATGAGGCCCGAGTCCACAGTCATCAGGCTTTCCTCACACTTATTTCCTGGACACAGAAATTCCATCAAAACACCATTTTGGTTTTTTTTTGTGTGTGTGTCTTTTGAGTTTTCTCCGTTAAGCGCATAACACTATTTGTATTGGTGGAAAATTGTGTACAAAAGGTAGCCCCATGAAGTACCTTGTAAAGTAGTGTCACTTTGCTAATTTTTCATGGCTTTGCTTCTTGTTGTACTTAATGTCCTACCCAGCTCAGAGTACTTAATTAAAAAATTCAATTAAATCAGCAAGAGATGGCAAAACACATAGATATAAAAGAACAAACACATTGTCAGATGTGATCGTCCAAATGCCTCTAAGGAGCAAGAGTTATGTGTCCTGCCCAAAATGTTTTATGCAGTCTCTACTGACATTAATAGCATGATAGGATGTTCCTGGGGTTCTCTTTCTTCCATTCTGCTGATGGTGCAGTGAGAGATGTTGTTGTTAATTCTCTATGGATTTGTCACAAATCTTCATCCTTTCAGGTAGAATTTCACTTGGAGAAAAAAAACTAAAAGTCATTTAGAACAGGGTTTAATAAAGGAAATAGATGATTGCGCTGAAAAAGTATAATTATATTGAAAAATAAAATATAACTTTAAGGTAACAAGACTAATTTCTTAATGTGGCTCATAAACCACAGCTTAAGAAATTCTAAATGTTTTTTGAGTAATGGCATAACTGGAATTAGGATAGAGCCCTGTAGGATATTTCAAGAGACTGTATGCTTATATGTAAAATTATGAATTCTGGAATGCATGTTCACA
Organism: Ursus maritimus; assembly: GCF_017311325.1. Classification (NCBI taxonomy): domain Eukaryota; kingdom Metazoa; phylum Chordata; class Mammalia; order Carnivora; family Ursidae; genus Ursus; species Ursus maritimus. The sequence continues at coordinate 15,125,030 of NW_024426663.1, forward strand.
AAGTTAATTTATTTTATTTAATGAAACTCATATATATTCATTCATTCACTCATTCAACCATTCTTTTTTTTTTAAAGATTTATTTGAGAGAGAGAAAGAGAGCACATGCACGTGCATGAGTTGGGGGGGGGGCAGAGGGAAAGGAAGAGAGATCATCTCAAGCAGACTCCCCACTGAGCACAGAGCCTGACATGGGGCTCGATCTCACAACCCTGAGACCATGACCTGAGCCAAAACCCAGAGTTGGACACATTCAACCGACTGAGCCACCCAGGTGCCCCAACCATTTTTTATTGAATGTATGCTATGAGACCAGTTTTATTCTAAATGCTTGGGATACATCAGTAAATAAAAAAGGCAGAAATCCTTGCCCTAGAGGAATTTACATTTTAGGGTAGTATAGATAGATAATCAAATGTAAAAGAAGTTAAGTAAATTGTGTAGTATGTTAGAAGTGATAATTACTATGATAAAAAACCAAAAGTAGAGCAGAGTAAGGGGACTGGGAATGTACCTAGACCAATGTACCTACCATTATAAAATTGTAAATTAGACCTAAATCATAGTAAATAATGAGATTACTTTTTAAATTTATCTTTAGCATTAAAAAGCCTGACCCTGCTTGAGGTCCTTGCCTTAAATTCCATTTCATGATCACAACGTTGGCCACTAATTAGTCATATTCCAGGGTTATATTAGCAACTCCCAAAGTTCTAGGATCCAGTGAGTAAGGAAAAAACCCTCAGCATCAAAACTGAGCCACATGAATAGAAATAGATCTATTGAATCAAACCCATTCCCTAAATCACGTTTTCTGGAGCTCAGACTGCTTTATTAATAACCCTGTCTCTCACATGCTGGGCCTTGGCCTTTCTCTCTTCTCCTGATTGCAGTGTCTTAGATCTGAGAGTTAAACAGAAGTGGTATGAGAAGGGCAGGGTTTCCTTCCTTATTTTTAGAGGCGACTCTGACAACATCAAGATTTGGAAAAGCAATTCTATTTGTTCCTCTGTTATCCCCAGAGAGCATGAGAGCATTTCATCAGGGGAAAAGGAAATAATTGACACCAATTTTGACCACCAGTAGTTTGCCAGAGTTGATTGAATATAGAGTGAACATTGGAATTAATTACAGTTAAAACAGTAACAACAAGAACAAGAAACAAACCCAGAATTTTCCTCAAATTTAAAGATAAAATAATAATACTTTTTATAAATACTTTTTATAAATCTTTTAAAAAAGATTTATATATTTATTTGAGAGAGACCATGAGCATGAGTGGGGGAAGGGTCAGAGAGAGAGGGAGAATCTCAAGCAGACTCCACACTGAGTGCAGAGCTTGATCCTGGGGCCCTGAGATCATGACCCGAGCTGAAATCAAGAGCTGATGCTTAACTGACTGAGCCATTCAGGCACCCTAATAATTTATTAAATGAATAATTTATACCCTTAAATTCTATTTCCTGGTATCTAGCCAAAAAGTCTCTTCCTGGTGGAAACGGAGCAGCTAGTCTTTGCTAATGGCCCATCCCAGATCTGTTACCTCAAAGTGTCTGGGGGGAAAACACACTTTTCCCCACAAAAAGATCGGCGATTCCAGTATGCTTTGTGCCTTTTATTTTGTACATTTGGTAGCTGTGCCTGATAGAAGTTGAGTGAAGACAAATGTGATGAGCCATCTAGGAGAACACACTGCAGCTAGTGAGTTTATTGAGTTACAGGGATCTGATGCACTAGATGAGAACCATGAAACTTGCAAGTCGTGAGCTGAAAAATACAAGGCCAATAACTCGTCCTTTCTGTCCAGTGCTCTCTCTCTTCTAAGATGTTCCTAAACTAGTATTTATGTTAACCTTACAAGTTTTAGTAAAGAGGATTTCTTTGATCTTTGGAAGAAACTGGACACTTTATTTTCTTTATAGTACTTCATAAGTATGGATATAATTTTGTAATCCCAATAGAATAAACATGAGCCATCATTTTTTTAGACATCTGATAGTGCTTTCCAGGTGGCCACTGTAGGTTCTCCTAACAATGTTTTTGTTGTTGTTGTAGGAGCTCCTACTCTGTTTCTTTTTAAACAGCTTTATTGAGATGTAGGTCCTATACCGTACAATTTATACATTTAAAGGATGCAATTCAGTACCTTTAAATGTAATCACAGAATTGTGCGTCCATTACATGATCAATTTCAGAACATTTTAATTAACCCAAAAAGAAATCCTGTGCCCCTTAGTGATCACCTCCGTTCCCTCTGTCCTTCCTACTTCTCCCCTTCCCAAGCACCCCACCCCCACTCTGGCATAGGCAACTGCTAATCCACTTTCTGCCTCTGCAGATTTGCCTACTCTGGATATTTCATATAAGTGGAATTATGCAATATGTAGTCCTTCATGACTGGCTTGTTTCCCTTAACATAATGTTTTCAAGATTCATCCATGGTGTAACATGTGTTAGTACTTCACTTCCTTTGCTAAATGATATTCCATTCTATGGATATACTACATTTTATCCATTTACTAGTTGATGGACATGTGTTTCCACTATTTGGCTATTATGAGTAAGGCTGCTGTAAATATTCCTGTACCAGTTTTTGTATCGATACATGTTTTCCCTTCCTCTTGGGTGAAATTCCTAGGAGTGGAATTGCTGGGTCATACAGTAGCTCTGCATTTAACCAATTGAGTAATGGTTTGAAGAACTGCCAGAATATTTTCCAAAGCATTCATACACTCTTGTGGTTTGAACCACCATAACTAGCTCTGGGTGATTGTCATGGAGCTTTGGGTGAGTGCTAACCACACTTTTTCCTACCTGGCCAGCCTTTTCCTCCTCAAACCAAGCCGTGCATAGGCACCAGAGTGAACTGTCTAAGCATATCTGTGTCATTTCCATTTTAGCCCTCCAGTGCCTTCCTATTCACCTGGATAAGCCCAAGCCCTCCGTAACAGGTTGTATCGGAGTGCCAACCATCTGCCCACTGTCCATCTCTCCAGCTTTGACTTGCTCCACTCTCTGCTTCCCATTTTAGATTCCAGCAGCACTTGGTGGCTCTGGTTCCCCTCAAATATCAGCCTTCAGTCTTTGGACTTGAATCATACATGTCTATTGCCTCTAGGCCCAGTCTGGGTCATTTCTATCCTGGGGTTTTGGTTGTTCAGTTTGACTTTAAAGATAAAGAACTGAAGGATACTTACAGTTTTTAAGTAGTCTGGAGAGTAGTTGAAGAAGGTTTGTTGGTATAGAAGATAAAGATTTCTGGATAATTAGACATTTGGGATGCATGATTAGATCAATGTAGAATGAGTGAATTGAATCAGATTTTCCAGACCTGATAAGCTGTGAACACTAATTTCAAGGGAAATTTAGTTTATGTATATGGTTTTATTCATTCATTCATTCACTGAGTTGATTGAGCAGCTACTATGTGCCAATTCTATTTTAAGCCCTGGGGATATGCCAGTCAATAATACAATATACCTGTCCTCAGGGGGCTTACTTTTTATTAAGAAAAACAATAAACAATGAGTGTGAGGAGTAAATCAGGGGAATCTGATTTTATTGTGTCATTGCATGGCATGTCCATTAGATGGACAGAGAAAGCCTTGCTGAATTGGCAAACTTTGAGATGATATCTAAAAGACGAAGAGACAGCCAGGCGGAGAACTGGAACTATCAAATTCCAGGTCATCGGGGCAAAGGCACTGAGACTCAGGTGGTAGCATGGGTTAATTAGTTAATTGCACAGAGTTAGATTTTGATCATATTATTACTGTCTTCAATACAACAATTTATATGTTTAAAATTGTTTCATAAGAACTCAAACCAGATAGTTGATCTACCTGGAAGTAAATACATGTATACTTGTGTTGGTCTACTTGGGCTGCCATAACCAAATACCATAGCCTGGGTAAGTGTAATGACAAAGTTTTATTTTGTCACAGCTCTGCAGATCTGAAGTGCAAGATGAAGGTGCCAGAACATTTGGTTTCTGGTTGAGAGGTCTCTTTCTGACTTGAAGAAGAGTCTCCTTGTTGTGTTTTCACATGGTCTTTCCTCTGTGCATACAAAAAGAGAGAGAGAGCTCTCTGATGTCTCTTCCTCTGCTAAAAAGGATGCCATTACCCTTGAATTAGGGTCCTACCCTTATTACTACATTTAATCTTAATTACGTACCTAAAGACCCCATTTCCAAATACCATCACATTGGAGGTTAAGACTTAAAAATAGGAACTTGGGGACAGCACAATTCAGCCCATAATAATAGTCCAGTCATTTGAACACCCTAAAAGGGTAACTACGTCAATTAAGCAAGCAGTTAGATTGGGAGGGACAAAATGCAAAGTTGTACAATAGAATAATTTCTTAGTAGTTGATGGACATTACTCCCCTCCCTTCCACACAAAACATACACATTCTAATGTTTAATGTATGTGCAATTCAGTGTTAAAAATTTCTTTAAAAAAAACGGTTTTATTTATTTATTTGAGAGAGAGTGCAGAAGCAGGGGAGGGAGAGGTGGAGGGAGAAGCAGACACCCTGCTGAGGAGGGAGCCTGATGTGGGGCTTGATCCCAGGACCCTGAGATCATGACCGGAGCTGAAGGCAAACACTTAACCAACTGAGCCACCCATGTGCCTCTAGTGTTAAAAATTTCTTAACCTTTTAAAACATTTTGTTTTTCAAGGATAAAAGTCCGATGCATTCAGATTCTTGATTGTTGATCACTGAAGGATATTCAAAGAAAGATCTTATGATTTAACTATAACCTATTCTAGGTGAAGTGATATCTTCAGTATACAAATGGAAGCACTTTTAAGTTCTAACAAAACAAAATAAAAAGTCATGCAAAAAGTGAAAGCAGAGAAGGAAAAAATTGGGATAAATATCCTTACAGTCTCAACTCTTTAGATTTTATTGAATAATTTGACTAATTGGTTTAGTCATCACAAAATCCAAGATAGCAGAATCATATGTTTGTGGAAAATAATGCAGTGTGTTAAGTTCTACAAATATAGGGATTATGCTTTTGCTTTCTTATATAAACTAAGAAAGTACTTTCAGTGTATGCATTATAATCAATAGTGATGGAATGAGCAAGGATTGCAAATATTGTAGGGTTCTTTTAAAGGGAAAGTAAATCAGAATGCAGTTCTGGGATCTCGAATTTAAACAAGGAAGTACTGCATTTCAGAACCTAGTGCCTAACAGACATCCAGTTACTGCTGGCTTGACATACATTCTCAGCATGCATATACCTCTAGTGTTAATTCATTAAAAAAAAATCATCATCTTTGGAAATCTCACATTCCAGGATGAAAATAAATGTTCTAACTGAATAAACATTTATATGAAGTAAAGAAATAATCAGATTCTTAAGTCAATATATAAGTTAGATAGTAAATTTTTAACAAATTATATTAAAATGTCACTGTCAAATACACAGAGAATACAGGGGGAATATATAATTTCTTTTTATGAAGCACCAGATGTGCTTTTGAAAGGATATGTTGGAATAACACAGACTGGACTGGCTACAAATTTGTAACTACGCATTCAAAATAGATGCACAGCCCTGCCAGGTGATCCTTCTTTCCCTCTCAAATAAAGTCACCTCCTCTGAGATAAAGTTTTCATTCTTAGCTCTTTCTTCTCAAATCTTCAGCAACTTCTCTTAGTTGATTATTTCTCCAAATACTTACAGAGAAAATAAACAGAGTTGGGCAAGCTGTTCTTCTTCCTACTACCAAAATCTATTGACCTTGGCCAGCAGCCTCATAAAATGGCCATCATATTCCTGCTTTGTCGAAGGCCACATCTGCCATCGGGGCCCTGGCTGCCATCCACAGCTCAGAGACTCAGTTCCTGCAATCATCTCTCTTCTCTCCTGTTTCTGGATGTTTTTCCTTTTTACTGGATAATTCCTATTTGGCATGTAAGCCATGCAATTGGCATGCAATCATGTCACGCATTTATAATTGAAGAGGCAAAAACCCCTCTTTCAGCCCTTGTCATCCTCCAAGTACTTCCCCATTCCATTCACAGGGGAAAGTGTTTTTTTCTTCCTTTTTTAAATGCTTTTCTTCATCTTATCCCTTTTTGATCCAGTTTAACCAGGTTTTCGTTCTTACTACTCCAAAAATGGCTTCTATCAAGATCAGAATCTTCCCAATGCCAAAGGTTATGCTGATGATGGTGGTGATAATAATAAAACACTTCTATAATGTTAACTATGTGTCAGGCACTATTCTAAGTGCTTAATAGATACTAACTCATTTAATTCTGACAACAACCTGTATAATGTAGATACCATTAGAACACCCATTTTACAAATGAGGGCACTCGAAGGTTAAATAACTAAGTTCTCACTTTTGGTAAGTGGTGGATCCAGGATTTGAACCTGAGAAGTCTGGTTCAGGATTTTATCTCTGAACCCTTACACTATTATCTATATCCTACTTCCTGTCTTTGCAGCTCTTAACATGATTAATATTATCCTGCATGAACCACTTCATCCCTAGGCCTCTGAACTGTGCGGAGTTTTAAAGTTTATTTTGATTAATGAATTCTAATTTCTTACTTTCTTGTCTGTTCTGTCTGAATTGTATTCACTGCCTCTTCGTCCTCCATCAGCCCTTTGAAGTTGTAGTTCCCTAGAGGTCTGTACTCAATCCTCTTCTTTTCTAACACCCTAGCCTCATTGCATAAAATAGCAACTCTACACTGCTGACTTTCAAATGAGCATCTCTAGGCTGACCTTTTCCCATGTGCTCCAGACTTAACAGAGTCAATAGCCTACCAGCATCAGTACTTTGATTTCTGATAGGGATCTGAAACTTAACATTGGCCAAGACAAAACTACTGAGTCTTCACGCTACCCATTCCTGCAAAAACCCCATCCCATAAGTATTTCAAGTTTCAGTTAATGACAGAAAGGCCATGAGGAGTACGTAACTATATTCAGTGAAAATTGAACTATATTCTCTTTGCAGTGCTATTTTGGATTCCCATGGCCGATCTTTGGATAGATTCTGAAAGCTTATCGAAGTGCTCTGGTAAGAGAGCTAGTGTGTGTAACGTAGGAACTGGCTTTCTATTGTACACGTTCCAGCCAGCTACACACCATAGATGCTAGATCATAAGACCACAGCAAACTGTCAGGTGGGGACTGGGAATCAAAAGCTGAGCATAGTTTTTAAGGTAAAAGGAAAGTTTGAAAGTATCATTTTTTTAGTCCTTTGTTTAATCCATACATTTTTGAATCAGATTTTACCATTTTATAAAGTGCCTTTTTCCATTTTATAAAGCAGTCTGACAGATAGTGTGTGCTTTCCCACACAGATCTGTCAGTTCACTCATCTTTACCACACCCACCTATGGTTCAAATGTGAAAACTTTCTGAAGCAGAGAATGCCAGTCAGCTAGAGGCAGTTGGGTGAAAACTCAAAAGTAAAAGTAAAAATTCATCATAAACCTTCATTTATCTGGGCTCCTAAGCTATACCATATGAGTAACGGCTAGGTGGGTAAAGCCCAGGGCCTTTGTGGCATCTCTCAGGCCCCAGGCTGGGTACACGAACAGGATAGATACACACAAACTCTTAAATTTGTATATGTGACCATTAAAAACCTTTTCTTCTCTACGCATTTAGACATCCAAGAATGTCTCAGAATACCTTTATTTGTATATTGCTACATGGCTTTATCTGAGTAGATGAGATCTTGTTACAATCCGAATGCTTTCTTGGAAAGTAAAAGTACAATCTTGTCCTGAATGGTAAATTCTGCCTCTCTTAAGCTCGATGGTGTCTTTAGTGAAAGGAGGGTGACAAATATTTCACATGCAAAGGGGTGGGTGTTTTTCTTGCAAATCCCAAGATAGATGTCATCTCTTAAAAGCATTTTCTCTTCTGAAATACACATTTTGGATCCTCAGTGATATCTAAACTTTGGCTGAAGCCTACACTTAGTGTAAGCTCATAAATCTGTTTAGGTTTTTCCCTAAGCCAGTAAATTAGAAAAATCAAATTCTTTATATGTTATATTCTATTCCTCCAATAGTTCAAAGAGGAAAGCCTAATTTTAAGGATTTTAGTTATTTTTGAATTGTAATTCCAGTATAGTTAACATACAATGTTATATTAGTTTCACGTGTATAATATAGCGATACAAAAATTCTATACATTACTCAGTGCTCATCATGAGAATTGTACTCTTAATCGCCTTCACCTGTTTCACCTATTGCCCCACCTCCCCTCTGATAAACCATGAGTTTGTTTTCTATAGTTAATAGTTAAGTCTGTTTTTTGGTTTGTCTCTTTTTCTTTGTTCATTTGTTTTGTTTCTTAAATTGCACATATGAGTAAAATCACAAGGTATTTGTTTTTCTCTGAATGACTTATTTCACATAGCATTGTGCTCTCTAGATCCATTCATGTTGTTGCAAATGGCAAGATTTCATTCTTTTTTATGGCTGGGTAATATTCCATTTTAAATATATACCACATCTTGGATGCTTAGGCTGCTTCCATAATTTGGCTATTGTAAATAATGCTACAATAAACATAAGGATGCATATATTTTTTTGAATTAGTGTTTTTGTACTGTTTGGGTAAATATCCATCAGTGGAACTACTGGATCATGTGGTAATTCTTTTTTTTTTTTAAGTTTTTGTTTGTTTGTTTATTTATGAGAGAGAGAGAGAGAGCATGAGTGGAGGGAGGAACAGAGGGAGAGAATCTGAAGCAGACTCCATGCTGAATGTGAAGCCCAACATGGGGCTTTAGCTTAGGACCTTGAGATCATGACCTGAGCTGAAATCAAAAGTCAGATCCTTAACTGACTGAGCATCCAGGCACCCTGGATCATGTGGTAATTCTACTTCTAGTTTTTTGAGGAACCTCCATACACTCTTCCACATTGGCTGCACCAGTTTGTACTCCCACCAACAGGGAATGAGGGCTTCCTTTTTCTCCACATCGTTGTCAGCACTTGTTTCTTGTGTTTTGATTTAGCCATTCCAACAGGTATGAGGTGATATCTCGTGGTTTTGATTTGCATTTCCCTGATAATGAGTGACGTTGAGTATTTTCCATATGCCTGTTGGCTCTTGGTATGTCTTCTTTGGAGAAATGTCTATTCATGTCTTCTGTCCATTTTTTAATTGGATTATTTGGTTTTGGGGTGTTGAGTTGTAAATTTTTTTTTTTTTTTGAGGGAATGTCTTCAAGTGCTTTAATAGAACTATGTACTCAACTGCTTTTGGCAAAGGGCTTCTCCCAAAGGCTTGACTGGATTAATAAATACACAATCCCTTCTAGATAGTCTCCCAAGAGCATAATCCCTGAACTCCATGTCAGGGAAGAGGGGGCAACACACTATACCAAAAGGAAACCAACCCCATCTGTCAAAGGTGAGTATACCCTGACGTCTTGGCATTGGTGGCAAGGGTCTGACCTCACAGGCAGACCAGGGGATGCTGGTGATATTGTAGGAAGACATCTATGCTGGACCCCTGCCTGGCCAAAACCTGGATAGACCTAGAGGAAAGTAGTACAGTCAGGTGGCATGGTGCCTACCTGTAGTCATCCTCCCACTGAGCCTGAGTCTGGATGGTGGATGCCATCATAACAAGGCAAAAGAAGCCAGGTTGAGGTCCTTCCTGAGCCTCTAGGGAGGCACAGAGGGGTCTACGCATGTAGGTGGACACCTAATCCAAGGGAAGGCTCAGGTTGGTCTTGTTCTCTGCCAGGGTAGTCAGAATGAGGTGGGCTGGTGGAGAGAGTTATAGTGGAAACTCAGGTATATGTGCAGGTAGTGCCAAAGACTGCTCATAGCTCTAGCTGCACCAAATCGAGTGGTATAAATTCTTTATGTATTTTGGATGCTAACCCTTCATCGGATATGTCATTTGCAAATATCTTCTCCCATTCCATAGGTTGCCATTTAGTTTTGTTAATTGTTTCCTTTGCTGTGCAGAAGCTTTTTATTTTGATGTAGTCCCAATAGTTTATTTTTGCTTTTGCCCCTGCCTGAGGAAGAAAAATGTTGCTATGACTGATGTCAGAGAAATTACTGCCTGTGGTCTCTTCTAGGATTTTTATGGTTTCAGGTCTCATGTATAGGTCTTTAATCCATTTTGAGTTTATTTTTATGTATGCTATAAGCAAGTGGTCCAGTTTCATTCTTTTGTCCAGTTTTCTCAACAGCCTTTGTTGAAGAGACTGTCTTTTTTTCCATTGCATATTTTTTCCTCCTTTGTTGAAGATTAATTGACCCTATAATTGTGGGTTTGTCAGCTCTCTGTATTGTTCTATTGATCTATGTGTCTATTTTTGTACCAGTACCATACTCTTTTGATTATTACAGCTTTGTAGTATATTTTGAAATTTGGGATTGTGATACCTCCGGTTTTGGATTTTGGGTTTTTTACCCCCAAATTGCTTTGGCTAGTCAAGGTCTTTTGTGGTTCCATACAAATTTTAGGATTTTTTATTCTAGTTCTATGAAAAATGCTGTTGGTATTTTGATAGGGATTGCATTAAATCTGTAGATAGCTTTAGGTAGTATGGACATTTTAACAATATTTATTCTTCCAATCCATGAGCATGGAACATCTTTCCATTTGTTTGGAACACAAACAATTGGAAACACAATTTCTTTCATTAGTGTTTTGCAGTTTACAGAGTATAGGTCTTTTACCTCCTTCGTTAAGTTTATTCCTAGGCATTTTATTCTTTTTGGTGCAATTGTAAATGAGATTATTTTCTTAATTTCTCTTTCTGCAGCTTCATTATTAGTATATAGAAATGCAATGGATTTCTGCATATTGATTTTTTATCCTGTGATCTTACTGAATTTGTCAATCCTAGTAGATTTTTGGTGGAGTCCTTATGGTTTTCTATATATAGAATTGTATCATCTACAAATAGTGAAAGTTTTTTTCTCTTTTTTTGTCAAAGAAATCTTTTTTTTTTAAGGTTTTATTTATTTATTTGACAGGCAGCAAGAGAGGGAACACAAGCAGGGGGAGTGGGAGAGGAGAAGCAGGCTTCCCACTGAGCAGGGAGCCTGATGTGGGGCTTGATCCCAGAATGCTGGGTCATGACCTGAGCCGAAGGCAGATGCTTAACGACTGAGCCACCCAGGTGCCCCAATTTTTTTTTTCTTCCTTACCATTTTGGATGCCTCTTATTTCATTTTCTTGTCTAATAGCTATGGCTAGGACTTCCAGTATGGTGTTGAATAAAAGTGGTGAGAGTGGGTGTCCTTGTCTTATTTCTGACTTTAGGGGAAAAGCTCTCAGTTTTCACCATTAAGTATGATGTTAGCAGTGGGCCTTTCAGATACGGTCTTTATTACATTGAGATATGTTCCCTCTAACCCTACTTTGTTGAGGGTTTTCATCATGAATGAATGTTTCACTTTGTCCAATGCTTTTTCTGCATGTATTGAAATGATCATGTGTTTTTCATTCTCTCTCTGGTTGATGTAATACAACACATTGATTGATTTGCAAATATTGAACCACCTTGCATGCCAGGAATAAATCCCACTTGATTGTGGTGAATGATATTTTTAATGTATCGTTGGATTTGGTTTGCTAGTCTTTTGTCGAGGATTTTTGCATCTATGTTCTTCAGATATTGGCCTGTAGTTCTCTTTTTTTGTGGTGTCTTTATCTGGTTTTGGAACCAGAGTAATGCTGGCCTCATAGAATGAGTTTGGAAGCTTTCCTTACTCTTCTATTTTTTTGAATAGCTTGAGAAGAATAGATATTAACCCTTTTTTAAAATGTGTGTAGAATTCACCTCTGAAGATGTCTGGTCCTGGATGTTTGTTTCTTGGGAGTTTTTTGATTACTGACTCACTTTCTTTGCAGGTTGTTGGTCTATTCGAATTTTCTATTTCTTCCTGATTCAGTTTTGGGAGATTATATGTTTCTATGAATTTATACATTTCTTCTATGTTGTCCACTTTGTTGGCATATAGTTTTTCATAGTATTCTCTTATAATTGTATTTCTGTGGTGTTGGTTGTTATTTCTCCTCTTTCATTTCTAATTTTGTTCATTTGAGTCTCCTCTCTCTCTTTCTTTCTCTCTCTTTTTATGAAACTGGCTTGAGGTTTATCAATTCTGTTGATCTTTTTTTATCAATTCTGTTGATCTTTTCAAAGAACCAGCACCTGGTCATGGATCTGTTCTATTTTTTTTTCTTTCTTTTTTTGTTTATTTATGCTCTAATCTTTGATATTTTCTTTTTCTCTACTGGTTTTGAGCTTTGTTTGTTCTTTTTCTAGCTCCTTTATGTGTAAGATTGAGTTGTTCATTTGAGATTTTTCTTACTTCTTGAGGTAGGCCTGTATTAGTACAAACTTCGCTCTTAGAATAGCTTTTGCTGCACCCCGAAGATTTTGGACCATTGTGTTTTCATTTTCATTTGCCCCCAAGTATATTTTTATTTCCTCTTTGGTTTCTTGGTTGACCCATTCAGTGTTTAGTAACATGTTATTTGCCCTCCATGTATTCGTGTTCTTTCTGGATTTTTTTCTTGTGGTCGATTTCTAGTTTCATAGTGTTATAGTCAGAAAAGGTGCATGGTATGACTTCATTGTTTTTGAATTTGTTGAGATTTCTTTTGTTGCCTAATATGTGATCTATTCTGGAGGATATTCTATATGCACTTGAAAAGAATGTGTATTCTGCTGTTTTAGGATGAAATGTTCTGAATATACCTTATAGATTCATCTGGTCCAATGTGTCATTCAAAGCCACTGTTTCCTTGTTGATTTTCTGTTTGGATGACCTATCTGTTGCTGTAAGTGAGGTGTTAAAGTCCCCTACTATTATTGTATTACTATCAATTACATCTTTATCTTAATAGGTGCTTTATGTATTTGGGTGCTCCCATGTTGGGTGAATATTTACAATTGTTATATCTTCTTGTGCAGTTGTTCCCTTTATGATTATATAGTATTCTTCTTTGTCTTTTGTTACAGTCTTTGTTTTAGAGTCTATTTTGTCCAATAGAAGTATCACTACACCGGCTTTCTTTTCATTTTGATTTGCATGATAAATGATTTTCATTCTTTTGCTTTCAGTCTGCATGTGTCTTTAGGCCTGAAATGAGTCACCTGTAGGCAGAATATAGATGGGTCTTGCGTTTTTATCTATTCTGTCACCCTATATTTTTTTGATGGAGTGTTTAGTCCATTTACATTCAGAGTTGTTATTGATAGGTGTGTACTTGTTGCCATTTTGTTACTCATCTTATGGTTGTTTTTGTAGTTCTGTGCTGTTCCTTTCTTCTCTTACTCTTTTCTCTCACAGTTTGCTGGTTTTCTTTAGGGATATAGTTGGATTCCTTGCTCTTTATTTTTTGTATATCTCTTACTGGTTTTTGATTTGTGGTTATCGTTAGGTTTGTATATAACATCTAATGCATATAACAGTCTATATTGATTATTGATGGTCACTTAAGTTTGAACCCATTCTTTACTACTGTCCCTTCCCCACATTTTAGGTATATGATATCATAACTTAATCCCTTTATTTTGTGACTCCCTTGACTGATTTTTATAGATAATTTTACTTCTTTTGTGTTTCTTACTTTTCTTACTCTTACTTATGGTCTTTCCTTTTTACTCAAAGAGTTCCCTTTAGTATTTCTTGTAGGGCTGGCTTAGTGGTCATGAATTTCTTTAACTTTTGTTTGAGAAACTCTTTATCTCTCCTTCTCTTCTGAGTAGTGTCTTTGGTGCATAGAGTATTGTTGGCTGCAGGTTTACTTCTTTTAGCATTTTAAATATATCATGCCTCTTCCTTCTGGCCTGCGAAGTTTCTGCTGAAAAATTAGCTGATAGCCTTCAGGGGTTTCCCTTGTACATGACTATTTTCTTTTCTCTTGCTGCCTTTAAAATTCTCTATCATTACTTTTTGCCATTTTTATTACTATGTGTCTTGGTGTGGACCTCCTTGGATTGATTTTGTTGGGGGCTTTCTGTGCCTCCTGGATCTGGATTTCTGTTTCCTTCCCCGAATTTGGGAAGTTTTCAGCTATTATTTCTTCAAATAAATTTTGTGCCCTGCTTTTTTTCTCTCTTCTCCTTCTGGGATCCTTCTGATGCAAATCTTATTATGCTTGATGGCATCATCAAGTTCCATAAGCCTATTGTTATTTTTTATTATTTTTTCTTTCCTGTTCAGCTTTATTGGTTTCCATTACTCTGTCCTTAAGGTCACTGATTCATTTTGCTTCTTCTCATCTACTATTTATTCCATCTAGTGTATTTTTAATTTCAGTTACTGAGTTTGTCATCTCTGATTGGTGGGGTTTTTTTTTTTTTTTTTTTTTGAATGTTTTCTTTCTCTTTGTTAAGGGTCTCACTGAGGTCCTTCACTCTTTTCTCAAGTCCAGGGAGTAGCTTTATGACCATTACTTTAAATTGTCTCTCAGCTGTATTACTTACTTCTGTTTCATTTAGCTCTCTTGCTGTGATTTTTTTCTGTTTTTTCATTTGAGACATGTTTCTCTGTCTCCTCATTTTGTCTAATTCTCTTGTCTGTTTCCATGTCTTAGGAAAGTCAGCTACATCTTCTGCTCTTAAAAGTAGTGGCCTTCTGAAGGAGAGGTCCTCTAGTGCCCTGCAGTGCAATGTATCCTGTTCACCAGAACCTGGAGCTTCAGTGTATCTCCTATTTGTGCTGTGTGCACCCTACTATTATGTCTGAGCCACTTTTGCCTTCAGTCCAATCATCTGCAATGGCTCTCTTTCCCAGTTGTGGGGGCCAGTCTTGGGCCATCTTGAGCTTGAATTGAGTCAGACTTGAATTGAGTCAGGCATTTGCGAGAGATGCAGCAACACTAAACTGCAGGTTGCTTCCCTTGTGTTGTCCTCTGAGAAACTTTGGTCGGTGGGCAGGGCCTGCAATCAGAACAGATGTCTGCCCCCAGGCCACTGCTGGGGCTGTTGTTGGATTGGTGTGTATAGTTATCTTCCCCTCTCCCCAGGGCAGGAGTCCCTTTGGAGTGGTGCTGGCCGCTGTTGGTGCTGCTTTCACACTGGCAGGCTTGTGATACCACTTTGGATGGGATCCATCCAAGGGTATATAGGAAGGGACAGGGCTGCAGGAGAATGCTGGGTTAGGCTGCATGGTGTTAGCAAGCTAGGTAATGAATATCTGTGCTGCACTGTTTCCCATACGTGTCCGTGTGTCTAGGCTGAGGTGGAAAATGGCACCTGCCAGCTCCTTTGCTCCTGGAGGAATCTCCCAATGATCCCTGCCCCTCCAGCACGTGCTCTGAGATGAGTAAACCAATCTCCCTCCCATGTACCTCAGACATTTTTTCAAACTGCTGCTTCTTTTTTAAAAAATATTTTATTTCTTTATTTGAGAGAGAGAGCAAGAGCAAGAGAGAGAGCATGAGCAGAGGACAGGGGCAGAAGGAGAGGGAGAAGCAGATTTTTTTTAATTTTAAGATTAACTTTTTATTTCACATTTTAACATTCCAGAAATTAAAATGTTTCTTGCAATTGTCATTTTAGAAATAATTAGCAGTGCTTTTATTTCTTAATAGAACAATAAATAATGGTATGACACAAAATAATTGTTTCTCAGATTAGATGGAATATGATATTTTGTCATCTGATTTTTTTTTAGATATAAATGACACATTGGAATTATGGTGGGTAAAATAAATGAAGAGATGATTGCTAGGCTTTTATTTAGACCTCCAAATGAAAATTTAAAACATTTTAAGGCTTATTCCTAGTTATTTATTGTTTTTAGACTTTAGGCTGTGTTGTGATGGATGGATCTAGCATTTTAAAAATGCAATATTCTGATTTTTAAATGTCATTGCACGATGTAGATGAGGAAATGCTGTGGAGTAGTTTAAGTGCAACGTTTAATGAGGTGAGCCAATCTACATAGATTTTAAATGTTAATGTTTGGGCATTTTTTCTGGTTACCGTTCCACTGAGGTTAACTTGAGAACTGGCCTTGACATTATTCAGAGAAGAGTTTAGTTATCAGAAAAAAGTCCAGCAGTACCTCCACTGTAACTGCTTTGTTATATAAGGTACAGAAACGATATCCTCACCTGTATTGGCATGCGAACACGAGCTTTGTTTCCTTAAGATATTACAGCCCTCAGTCCATGGACAGTGTTCTGTGGTGTGTGTGGTTCTTTTGAAACATGTTTTGTGTTTGTTCTACATGCCTGGCAATCTGGTAGTTACTGAAATACAGAAGAGATCAAGGTAAATCAGATGTGGATGCTTCCTCAGAGCTGGAGTCTATTAGTATAAGTAAGTAGTGTGTAAAGTGTGTAAATAGCTAGAAAAACAAATTAGAGAGTAATAGGTGCCATAAAAGGTACATAGATAAGGAAAAAGATACTACACCCATCAGAGAAAGATAAGGAAAGCTTTGTGAACAAGGTATTCTTATAAAACTGATTAAAAATTAATAGGAAATTAGTTATTTGGTCTCAATTATTGGAAAAATCCATTTCATTGATTTTTCATGTTCAGCTCAGTTTAAGTAGGCCCCTTTCCACAATCATAATGGTATCTTTTGTACGTATGGTTCTAAGTAAAAAGTTTTGTACAAATCAAAGCACTCTCTGGGTAATCTCACCTTGTTATTTGACAAGTATAACACAAAGTTAAAATGTGCAAAATTGCTGAAAGGTTTGATAGTGTGAACTATGTGAGCAACATCTGAGAATAAGCAGCTACAAACGAAGCTGACAACACAATTTTGGCTTCATATGAAATAAAAGATCTCAGATTTCATCATGTTGTCTGCCACAAGCTCTGATAAAAATTTTGTGGGACTCTACTTCCCATTTGTTCAAGCCTTTGTTTTACGGCATGCCACTGAGAAAAACACACCTTTGTAATCCCATATTCCCAATTTAGTTCATAACCAACTTGTAGCTCTAGTGTTCTTGTTTTCTTTTAAGAAGATACCACCATCACTAGTTAGTATAAAAACAGGGGCAAAGTAGACAGTAAACATTTCCATTGGAAGTTAACTCATCATTTGAACAACGATTTATTGGCCATAGGAGATTTATACCTCATTTTTTTTTTTTAATTAAAGAGCAGGCACGTCTTTTTAGTCAGAACCTTGGACATTTGAACTTGGTTTAGGACCTTTATTATTGCAGACTGTCAAGTGTCTCCAAAATAATCCTGCATGGTAGCACCAGGAATTGATACTTCTTCCTTCTTTTTTTATTTTTATTTTTTTTAAAGATTTTATTTATTTATTCGACAGAGACAGAGACAGCCAGCAAGAGAGGGAACACAAGCAGGGGGAGTGGGAGAGGAAGAAGCAGGCTCATAGCGGAGGAGCCTGATGTGGGGCTCGATCCCATAACGCCAGGACCACGCCCTGAGCCGAAGGCAGACACTTGACCGCTGTGCCACCCAGGCACCCCGATACTTCTTCCTTCTTAAAAATAACATGTCCTCTCACATAAAGCCCGTGGATGGGGAGTTGTTTTACTGAGATGTTAAAGAGTACCAAGTCCCCTTGGGTTTCAGAAACTTACTGAGACATAAGTGACAACAGATATCTGAAGTCAGGGGCTATCGCAGTAAATCTTATCACCCACCATATTGGTAGAATAAAAAGTCCTTTTAAATGCTCAGCTTGACCAAAGAACTTTTGCTTTTGGGTTCAACTTAGCTTAGCCTAGCCAGCAACTGTGATCTTAGGAGTAGGCTAGACAGAGGAAAAACTTAATCATAAAATGTGTGTATTCTGTGCCACATTTATTGGCAGTTACTATCATCTGGTTGTCTGTTTTGCCTAGGGATCTACCTAGTAAGGTCAATGTGTTACTTGGGGTTTTGCTATAAAAAATAAACTCCAAAATTTCAGTGGCTTAATACAATAGAAGTTTATTTCTTACTCACGTAACATCTGTTATGTGTGTTTTTGAGCTTCCCTAGAATCCAAGGTCCTTCCATTCTGGGACTGTGCTATTTCCTAGGAGTCCTGGAGTCCTTTGGGTTTAGGCAGAAAGAATGAGAGAGGATGGAGAAAGGAAGACACAACCTCCTTTCATCCACCTTGGCTACCAAGTGACACATCTCTCTTGCATCTACATTCCACTGGAGAGAACCAGTCATATAGCCTCATTTAGATGCAAGGGTTGCTGGGAAATGTCACTGCCAGGGCGATTGCTTTCCAGAAAAACACACAATAAAAGAGTGGGTAAGTTTTGCTGGGTTTACAGGATCTGCATTATGGCAGAGAGCCCATAGTTTTGTGAGAGGGTCAATTCTGTCTGCCCAAAGTTGATCACACCAGATTAAAGAAGATGCTGTGAAATGTTCTGTTGTAATTTGTTTTGAAAAGCTGTGCTTCTTTGGGAAAAGTATTTTACACCCATCAGTTAACTGTTTATAAAAGTTCCTTGAAAGTGATACCTAGGTTATGATGGTAATAAACACTAGTCTACCACACACAAATTAGTGCTTTACTTGTTAGAGACATAGTCTGTGAATGGTTCTGTTGGGTGATTTTGTAAATCCAGTAAACCTACGTACTCTTTTCTTTTTAAATTTTGCATATCCCTTCTAAAAGGAAATGGGAATTTATGCAAAAGTACTTTTGACTTGTTTTGCTTGTCTGCAAACATTTGAGCTGATGAAGTATTTATACAAGGAAATTGTCTTCTGCCAAAGGTGTTAACCTGCAGCAGAATATGAGGAAGAATTGTTGGATTCTGAGACACAGTAGGTGTATAAGAAATAGTTCCCCCATTAAGGTCAGTAGATTTGTCTTCTGCTGTCATTTTCTGCCTCTTTGTGACCATAGGCCAGTCCTCACCATCCTCAACTGAAAATTAAATTTGGTTACCCAGCTCTGACTCTTTCTGTACTAAAACACTTTTTTCAATCTATAGTTTGAAGACTCTGGAATCTAAAGAGGACAGAAGTCATATTCTAGAGTTCATTTTATAGGTAAAAGACTCAAAGAGTTAAGAGTAAAGAGAATATTTTTAGCATATTAAGTACTTCACTTAGTGAGCAAAAAAGTCCCCATCTTCTGAGAATTTATATTCAGAGGAAAAGATATTTAAAATCTAAATGAATCTGCTTTGTAATTATCTTTGAGTTTAGGGGACTTTTTAGAATTTTATTGGGGCTCTCAGCATTGTATCGTTCTTATCGTTCCAATGATATCCCATTTTGCTTTTGCCTAGAGCGTATCCTCCTATATGGGGAAATACAGGTGCCCACTTAGGGCAAACCTAAGTGGTCAAAACTGAATTTACTGAACATGAATATCCCTGAATTCTGGATGGTCCCTGTCAGTGGCCCAGCTCCCTGAAGGAAAAATGACATTGACCTCAGGCTGTGTGTTGATTAGTTCAGATTCTTGGTAAACTTACAAATAATGCTGTAATTGCCCTTATCAGGTAATCCTCATGTGCCAGGTTTTGACTAGTTTTACAATGAAAATAATTTTACTTCTATTTAAAACCACTTTTTAGGTGATTTCTTTGAATGACCTGTTAAGTATTATTTAATTTTTTTTAATGTAGCATCTGTTATTTGGTAGATACTGAAAATAGGTCATTATCTATTTTTTCTACCTATTAATATTTTTCCTGGATTTTCATCCTTTCCTCGCCTCATGCTATGACCCCTTCACAAATATTTATTAGCATCTACTAGGTAAGGAGGACCTTACTACAAGTATCGGTGGATATTATGATTCATGGGGAAGAGTATCAGATGGTACAATAGGGAGAGATGTCTGGATATGGGTAGTTTACCAGTTGTTGGCAAAAGCCAACTTTCCTTTATTACAGATGGAATCAATGTTATGAAATTAAATTGATTCGAGGGCCTTATTGGTCTAAAAATTTTATAAGCTATCTAGGCATTTAAGATTTCATCGTACTATTCCATCCCCTTGCTTTGTTCTTTTAAAATATAATACTGGCTTGTGTTTGAGCCATAACACATTAAGCTTGTTATTAATCATTAACATCTTGCTGTGAATTATAATTTGAGGTTGCTCTGTGCTAATTAATAAGGTGTGTCAAGGCCTGGGACCTGGCAGGAGGGACCTGTCCTGACTTTTAGCAAAGGTTCTTGGTTTCCGTCTGGTCTTCCTTGTGGGGTCCAGAGGCTGGCTGGCTGTTCTCACAACTGTACCTGGAATAAAGAGCGCTTGAAGGGAGTGTGAAAAAATCTCTTTCATTTAGGGCAGGTTGGGTAAGGTTTGGTCTTTTAAAGAAATTGTTACCAGGAGACTGTGGACAAAGGAAAGTAAAGAGCAATGCAGAGCACAAATTAAGAAGATCCTAACCTTCTTAATGGCAGTGCACACTCCGATGGGTTTGGCTGATTCACTGACCTTGACTTCACGGTGTCCTTGGGAGGCGAACCCCAAAATTCCTGCTTGGTACAACTCGGTCATATTGCCTCTGGATGGGGAGATGAAATAGACTAAAAATATACTGAAGTTTTCCTATCCCCCTCCCACTTCAAGAAAATTGCTTTTCAAGCTAGTGTGAGCATGTCATTCTTCCCTGTGGGTACTCAGTCAAAGGGAGAGAAATACCTTTAGAATTTGGAGAACTTCCAGGTGAATGGAGGTGACGGGTATATGGTACGTGAAGAATAGTTTAACACAACGGAGAGCTCAGGAAAGTGAGAAGCCAAAACTTTACTTACTTCTCAGCTTTACTTAGAGTTTGCTCTGCACTACGGCCTTGAGATTCCTACCAGATTTACTTCTATAAAAGTGAAATGCAAATTCTATTTTATCTTTTCGTTATGACCTACTGAAAATACTTGTAACAAAGTGTTACTTTTATTTATAGTTGGTGAGTGAGGCTAATATGAGATCTTTGGAAAAGGTCACACTTTTTTTACTCCTCTTAAAGTTCTCATGTAGTTTTATGAAAAGTGTTGCTATATTCTAATGAGGAAATGTGACTCTTCACTTGTTAAAAGTAAATGCCCTGCAGCATTTCAATATCGGGTCTTCCAGAATACTCGTGCTGTCATAGGATGCACAAAGTAACCCTAAATCTGTTTGAGAAGGTAATCTGTTCCTTCCTGTATTTTTGGGTTGAAAATGAGTATTGATTAATAGTATCAAAGTACATTATTTTAAATGCAAAACTATTAAAATGAACTCCTAACTTACTGTGTAGCCATGTTCTCTAGGTTCATTTGTTTTATCCCCATCATTGATAACACTCAGCTAAATTTAGGATGAGTTTCTTATTCTAATTGTGATTTTGGGCACAGTAAACTTTGAATAAAGTATTTACTATTATGTTCTAGAATACTGTTTTTAGATGATCTGATTCTCATAGAATAGCTTCTCAAAGATAATTTTTTTCTTGATTATTAGACTGTAAAAATATACTGCCAGTTTTATGGCTTTTTTTTTTTTTTTTTTTAAAGCTTACCAATTGGGTGTTATTCCCTTTCCTTGTCCTTCAAAATGACTGTTCTGGTCCAGTGAGGCTGTTCTGGTCAGGACAGAGATCCATGGATCTGTGGTTTCAAAACAGCACGTGGCTTGCTAACCTGTAGAGAATCATTAGAAGTTAGATTTAGGACCCAGCACAGAAGGCTCACGAGATCAGCAACTATGTTTCATTCATATTTGTAACATACGCAGGTAGCTCAGTGCCTGGCCCTCAGTAGGTCCTCAATCAGTGTTTGCTGAATCCAAGTAAATAGAAATACAGGCAAGTAAGTTAAGATTCTCAGGTTTTCAAGTGATAGAAAAGCCAGCTCAGGGGCTCCTGGGTGGTTCAGTCGTTTAAGCATCTGTTTTCCGCTCAGGTCATGATCCTGGGGTCCCGTTGGAGCCCTGAGTCCAGCTCCTTGCTTAACAGGAAGGCTGCTTCTCCCTTTCTCTCTGCCCCTTCCCCCACTCGTGTTCTTTCTCTCTCTTTCTCTCTCTCTCACAAATAAATAAAATCTTAGAAAGGAAGGAAGGAAGGAAAGGAAGGAAGGAAGGAAGGAAGGAAGGAAGGAAGGAAGGAAGGAAAGAAGGAAGGAAAGCTAGCTCAAACCTGCCTGTACAAGACAGAAAGTTATTGTTCAAATGTCTGCAATATCCAGGGATGCATGTGGCTTCAGACTTGACAGGATCCAAGGGTCTGCCTAGTGTCATCAGAAACACTGTGCTTTTCCCTTTCTCTTTCTGCTCTGGACTCTCCTCTCCTCTCTGTCAGCAGACTCTGTGCATGTGGAGGCAAGGGGCATTACCAGCAGCTTCCAACTTACGTTGCCCTGACAGCTCGCCTTCTCAGGAAGAGACGTGTTCCTGCAGATATCTTCTGCTTAAGTCGTGGGTCTGACCCTCTGAGTCCCAGTGATGTTGCTTGGGTGGCCTCCCCGTCCCTGAATCCACCACTTTGTGCAGGGGAAACAGTGTATTATGGCCAGATCTGGGTCAGGGACAGCCCACTGGTGGTCAACTCTACCCAGATCATATGTTCTAAGAACAGGGAGTAGTGGTTCCCCACACAGATGCCAGCAGATGAGCACCACCCCCAGGAAGATGAGGAATGATAGCAGTTGGCAGCACATCACAAATTCAAAACATACTAGATTAACCTCCTTCCATGGGGCGATGTACTCCTGGTAGACTAGGTGTTTTAGGGGCTCAGTAACAGATTTAAGCCTCTTCGAGTTTCTGGGTCTCTAAACCTACAACATGTAGGAAAAATGTATTCACTCTCCTTGATATGGTATATATGAAAAGCTTAATGATTAATATTTGTCCTGGACATTATGCCTATTGGTGACTGAATTATTTTTCTCTTAACAATGAATCATGTTGGAATAGACACCTCCTGGCACAAGTTTTGTGTAGCCTAATATTTTTTCCTGCTACTCCTGATGGTAGGTAGCTCTTGTAGGAGACAATTCCTGGGTTTCCCTCTTAGCCATGCTCCCAGGGTACATCGTGGTGGCAGAAGCTCCCTGCCTGTCCCGATCTTCCCAAGAGGACGCTCCTGGAGTGTAGAGTAGAGATGCCTTCCTTGCATCGAGCCCAAGTCTCCAGGGCACTTGGAAAAAGTTCCTGGTATTCTTTTCAAACGTCCTTTTTTTGGTTACTAATAGTCACATTCAGAGTCATTCCCGTGAACAGTTTTGTGGGTCGCAGAGTTCCCCAAGACAACAGACAAACGAGGCCCTACAATGACCCCAAGTTTCACGTGAAAGTCTATTTCTGAGTTAACACTATGCTGTAATCTCCTCGCAGGGTACTGCTGTAGGTTCATGAGGTGAGGCCAAGTAGAGGCTGAAGCTTGCTAGTCAGATCAGACCTCTTATAACCCTAACAGCTACCTTCCTCTTCCTCCCCCTTGCTCCGCAAATACAAGGTGGACTTGCAAGCTGTCTGAGGTCCTGTTACTCCTACTCCTGTTGACCTGTATTGTGTTTCTGTGAATGTCTAGAGAAATAATACTAATAAAGAACAGTGGAAAGTAAGATTCTGCTCTGGCAAAATATAATAAAAATTTCAGTGAATATTACAAAAATCTTGCTTTCATTATAGTGAGATGTTGAGTTAAATTCGCTTATCAGTATGCTACTCCTCTTTCATTTTATGAATATTTTTATTTATTGGAGAAGAATAATTGACCTCTAAGGAATTTCATATCAATTATTACTTGAATATAAAGCTCTCACCAACTGTGATAGAATGTCAGTTATAACCAAATAATTTTGTTTTATTTATATTCTTATCCAAAATTAACTTGCTAAATATTCATATCCAAATTGATGTAGTAATACATTAAGAAAGTTTTCTTTTGGCAAATTAATTCACATGCTAGGCAAGCATCTCCTATGTTTCACA
The DNA here is from genome assembly GCF_017311325.1 of Ursus maritimus. Lineage (NCBI taxonomy): Eukaryota > Metazoa > Chordata > Mammalia > Carnivora > Ursidae > Ursus > Ursus maritimus. Next base: position 15,148,898 of record NW_024426663.1, read on the forward strand.
GAACTTTTCCCATACAATCAATACAGTGAGTCTTCATATTGGCACTTGAATTCATACATGGGTGCCCCAAGACCCATGTGAGGATGTGGTTGTTAAATGTGTAGTGCTGGGTATGCCTTCTATGAAATAAGGGATTCTTGCTGTTCCTTGATTGTCAGTATTATTATTATTAATATTATTATTATTATTATTATTTTGTTTCCTAGATTTCTTAGAAGGTTAATTGAGCCTCCACAGTATTTCATCTTAACATTCAGTGTGATATTCTTCTTTTATTTCTTTGCGGAAGATCTGATTGATTGCTATCACTTTTATACTACTTCATCATGGGTCAAAACTGCTCACCAAAACAAAATAAATAGCCATAGTAGATCAGAGAAAACGTATTCCAGAAATACAGCTTGTATTTTTTACTTTCTTAATTTACTTGTAATGTTTTGTCTCTTTTTTGTTATTGTTTCATTTATTGATTCTTTTAATTATCAGAATGTATAATGTACGTCACAGTTATATGAATCTATCACAGATATATGTATATACACACATATATCTACATATTACATATGCATATCTCAAGTCAAACAAAAATAACAATAGTTACACATACGACTTCCCACGCGTTTAGGGTATCAGCCTCAATTTCAGTGGTAGTGAGGCATATAAAGTGGTGGTTAAGAGCACAGACACTGGAGCTAGACTGGCTGGGTTCAAATCCTAGTTCTGTAACTTACTTATTGGGCAAGAGCTGCTAAGTGGCTCTCATTCACTGAGAGTATTCAAATATGAGAATCACACAGGATATATACAGCATACTGGAATAGATTGTTCCAAGTCTATTTTTAGGAACCGTTTTCTTACCACTTGGAGTAGCTTTCAGTGGGGCACATGAATATGTAGAGATAAATGTTTTCATAAGAGATCATCGTAAAGGAGCTTAGAGGATTTCAGTCATCGAAAAGAACATTATTTTATATGAATCTCATCTATAGTCCTGCCTGTCTAAATGTGCAGTTGATGAGAAAGGCTTTACAAAGGCAAGAAAGGATCAGTAGATGTTGAGGGTGATGGTTTAACTTTCCCAACCTAGTCATAAATTTGATAACTGCTGAGAAAGTTTTCTTGTGTTATAAGAAAACCCATAGTATCTATTCTTTAATGTATACCTGTTCTTGCAGTAAATTTTGGCAGAGCAACTCAAAGACCATCAATGTAATAGAAGTGCACATTGTGGTATAGGTGAACACAGACTGAACACAAATATAAAGCTGGAAAATATGGATCCACTGGTGAGAGTCCCACATATGAAGGGTCACTGTGTGCCACCATCTTTGGTGGCTGCTTAAGCCTGGGGATTGGCTGCTCTTGTTGAACCGACTATAGAGATCATGTAATAATAAAAGTTATTCAAAGTTTTTCATGTTGGATTTTTTTTTTTTAAAGATTTTATTTATTTATTTGACAGAGATAGAGACAGCCAGTGAGAGAGGGAACACAAGCAGGGGGAGTGGGAGAGGAAGAAGCAGGCTCACAGGGGAGGAGCCTGATGTGGGGCTCGATCCCATAATGCCGGGATCACGCCCTGAGCCGAAGGCAGACGCCCAACCGCTGTGCCACCCAGGCGCCCCTTCATGTTGGATTTTGCTTGAAAGTTTTCGGTATGGATTTCTATTTTATCAAAAATCCAAATTTTATGGTATAAATCATAATATGGCTTTTAATGTGTGATCTAACATTGAACAAAACTCAAACTTATGAAATTGAGAGCCATGGGGTTCAAAGTAATCAGTTTGGATTTTTGCTGAATCGTGTGGTTGGTTAGTATGAGTTTTAGAGAGCTATTATAAATTTGGGTCCCATTAACAAAAATGAAAAGTTGCCAGCTTTACCTCTGGGACTTAGGAATGGGGTAAATCTAAATATGCAGTGTTTGTGATTTAATTCTGTTGGGTCCAGTTTATATAATATTATAAATAATTGCATTACTTCTTTGATAATTGGTGCCCAGGGTATTCACATTGGTAATGGCAGGCAGCAGACTTAGAAATGGAAATGGTACTCTGACATGATGGAGAGGGTTATAGGAAGGGGGTGGCCTGTAGAGAAACTTTAGATCCCAGAAATGGACAGAGACAGGTCATTTTTCATTCAGAACACCACTGAAATCCTACTTCCCGCATTGTCATCCTTAACATTCCTGCCCCTCCCCATTTCCCAGAATTAGTCGTCCTGACTGTTTATACCACACAAATTGATTCATTTTCCACTTACAGCCTAGTATGTTGAGTTGTAACCTTTGCTTCCGAGGCAATCTTACCTACTAGCTGGGTAGTAGGCTATCTTACCTACTAGCCTGGAAACCCTCTGAGAGTCTAAACTGGATCTTATTTGGATTTGCCTATCCTGGAAAAGTCGTGATCTATAGAAGGCATCCAAAAATTATTGTTGGGCAAAGCTGAATAAATGAAAGGGTGCTGTCTTACTCCTACTCAAATAATATTTTGATTGTTTTCTAAGAGGACTGCTGCTTACATCAATTCCAAATAAGAGGCACCATAGCTCCCCATCGTCTGTGGCATGAACCTGAAACTCTGCTCTACATGTGAGGTCCTTCGTGACCCGGCTCCTGCTATTCGCTCTGCCTCATCTCTCCAACTATGTCCCTGGCATATCGCCTTTTAGTCTGATTTGGCATTTGCCATCCCACGTGTGCACCAAACAGTTTCACAACACCCTAAATTTATACTTGGAGAAAAGGAAAACCTTTTCTCCACTTTTATTTTATTAATTTGATTTATTACAGAAGCACAGAACATAAAGATTCTGGTCAAGAATTTGCTTCTTTTCAAGGTTAACATATATATTTATAGTGTTCAGTGATCACTTTATTTTTCAAAGATTTATTTTCTACTTTGTTGAAATATATGTAAATCCAAAGAGATATGTGCCTGCGATAACAAGACAACAAACGCAATGATAATAGACAGGCTTGATTAGCGAGAACATGCTGGCACCGGGCACGCGCTTTCCGTAGGTTACCTTATTCATTACTTAGAACACCTCCACGTGCCAAGCACAGTTCGGGTCCTACTTTGTGGATGAGGAAATGAAGACTCCGAGCTGAAGTGAGAGCTGAGGTCCATGCAGCTGGTAGCAGAGCCACACTAAGTTCATCATCTGCCCTTCCCCCGCTGCAGTCCCATTTTCCTGAGCAGTTTAGTGTGTAGCCTTCTACATTTTTCTCTCTGTATGCACATACGCACAACACCACCACTTCATCTGGTCACTTTGCCATTTTTTTTAAACACTTAGCCAATGTATCGCCTCCTCAAGGAGCTCCCGCTGACCCTGCCCCTCCTCTGGAGTCTGGGCATCTCCCACGTTATCCTGAGCATAGCACTAGCAGTAGGTTGCTACACTATCTTGTGTAAATACCACCTAATCGTTCGTCTCTTCTGCTAGCCTGCTAGCTCTCTGATGGCAGAGACCATGTCTGTTCTCTCTCTGTCCTCACACTGGGCACAATGCTGGCACACTATGGGCATTACAGTAGATGAATTAATTTATTCAACAACACATTTATCCAACTTTTGATGTGTGCCTTCTAAGTGCCTGGTACTGTGGTCAACACTAGGGACGGTAGTGTAGCACTTGGCTTTTACTACATGATAAACCACCCCTAAACTCTGTGGCTTAAAACAATAGCCTTTTACTTGGCTCATCATTCTGCAAGTTGGCATTTTGGCTGGGCTGAGCCCGACTTCTCTTCTGGCGTTGGCTTGGCCCATTCATGTGTCTGCAGTTAGGTCAGCCGAGACTGGCTAAACTAGAACGGCCTCAGTGCTTGTTTTTGGTCTAAGTGGTCCGATGTCCCAGGCAGCTAGCCTGAGCTTTTTCATGTCGGCAGGCTGTCAAGAGCATGAAATGTCCCTTGAGACCTATACTTAGAACTAGCACAGCATGGCTTTTTTTTTTTTTTTTAAGATTTTATTTATTTATTTGACAGAGACAGAGACAGCCAGCGAGAGAGGGAACACAAGCAGGGGGAGTGGGAGAGGAAGAAGCAGGCTTATAGCGGAGGAGCCTGATGTGGGGCTCAATCCCAGAACACTGGGATCACGCCCTGAGCCGAAGGCAGACGCTTAACCGCTGTGCCACCCAGGCGCCCCCACAGCATGGCTTTTGATGCATTTTATCATTTGAAGCAAGTCGCAAGGCCAGCTTCCATTCAAAGGGAAGGCAGATAAATTCCACCTCTCAGCGGGAGGAGCTGCAAAGTCACATTGTTTCGTATGTGAATTTAAGGAGTAGTAAAAGATGGTAGCAACTGACCACTTATGGTGAGGAAAAAAGCCACGGTCTCTGGCTCAAGAGAGCCAGATGGATGAAATACTGTTATTTACTGTTTTTTGTAAGGTCACAGAGCAGCTCTGTTTTCCATCAGTCACCTGAAATTAGAAATCATCGAGGCCATTTATTTGGTCTTTCAATGGGGTTCTTCAGACTCTGTCTTTAGTCTGCTCACGTATAATTCAGGTTTTCGTTCTCTCCATTGACACTTGTGGCCAGCAGAAGGAATTCCCCACGGGAAAGTGGAAACTGCGGAAAGAAAGGCATCACTCCTGACGAGGATTTGATCTGACTCTCTAGGTTCCTTCTCTTTGCCAAGTGGACTTCTGCCTCCACCGCACCCTGCCGTGGGCACACACACTGCCTGCCACACACAGTCAGGACCAATCTGGTGAATGGATGGGGTCTTGGTGGGGATGGCAGTGAATCAGTCATACCCCTAGTCCTGGCTCAGGGTCTGCATTAGATTTGTTACACTGATCACAAAACATACACAAGAAAGTTGTTACTTTGGTTAAGGGAGGAGGCTCTGTATCTTTGATGTGCCTTGTTTTTCACTAGACTGAACCGAAAAGAAATAAGATGTTTTCTTCCCATATTCATACTGTTTTATACCTTGACAGGAAAAGCTATCTGTTTTGAAAAAAGACACTTTTGTTTCACTATATAGAATCTTTTTTCAAAAGACAAATTTATCAAGTGTAGACTTTTTGTTTTAATTTTAATTAAAAAAAAATTCTAGTTTGGGTGCCTGGGTGGCACAGTTGGTTAAGTGACTGACTCTTGATTTCTGCTTAGGTCATGATCGCAGTGTCCTGGGATGGAGCCCCATGTCATGTTCCCAGTTCAGCAGGGAGTCTGCTTCTCCTTCTCCCTCTGCCTCTCCCTTCCACTTAAGCCCGCTCTCTCTCTCTCTAAACTAAATAAATAAATCTTTTAAAAAATCCTAATTCTATTATTCCTTCTGTGTTTTTTTGGCTTTTATCCTATTTGGTATTCTCTGAGCTTCCTGGATCTGTGTTTTAGTGTCTGACATTAACTTGGGGACATGCTCAGTCATTATTGCTCCAAATATTTTTTTTCTTCCTTTTTCTTTTCTCATTTTGGTAATCCATTTATACCACATATAGATTATATTTTTTCGTAGTTGTTCCACAGTTTTTGGATATTTTTTTTTTCAGTCTTTCTCTCTTTACTTTTCAGTTTTGGAGGTTTCTATTGACGTTGCCTAAAGCTCAGAAATTCTTTCCTCAGCTGTGTCCAGTGTACTAATGAGCCCATCATTTGTTTTACAGGATTTTGATCTCTGGCAATTCTTTTTATTCTTTCTTAGAATTTCTGTCTCACTGGATACATTGCCCATCTGTTCTTGCATGCTGTTTACCTTTTCCATTAGATCCCTTAGCATAGGAATTGTAGTTTTAAATTCCCGGTCTGATAATTCCCACAACCCTGCCATATCTGAGTCTGGTTCTTTTTTTTTTTTTTTTTTTTTTTTAAAGATTTTTTATTTATTTATTTGACAGAGATAGCCAGCGAGAGAGGGAACACAAGCAGGGGGAGTGGGAGAGGAAGAAGCAGGCTCCCAGCGGAGGAGCCCGATGTGGGACTCGATCCCGGAACGACGGGATGACGCCCTGAGCTGAAGGCAGATGCCTGACAACTGCACTACCCAGGCATCCCCTGAATCTGGCTCTGATCCTCTGTCTCTTCAAGCTGTGGTTTTCACCTTTTAGTATGCTTTGTAGTTTTTGTTGAAATGTAGACGTGATGTATTAGGTGAAAGAAACATCAGTAAGTAAGACTTGAGTGATATGGTAGTGAGGTGTGAGGGACTGGAAAGCTTTCTACAGTGCCATGGTTCAGTTTCAATCTCCTTTTTTAAAACAAAACAAAACAAATCAGTTTATTTATTTAGCTATTTATTTGAGCTAGAGAGGGCACGGGGGTGGGGGGGGGAGGCAGAGGGAGAAGCGGACTCCCCACTGAGCAAGGAGCCCAGTATGATGCAGGGCTCCATCCCAGAACCCTGAGATCATGACCTAAGCTGAAGGCAGATGCTTAACCAACTGAGCCACCTATGTGCCCCTCAGTTCAATCTTCTAATGAGCCTGTGCCCCTAGACTGTGAACTTCGCAAGTGTTCTTCAGTCCTCCTCTAGCCCCTGAGACGGACAGGATGGCTAGAGTGGTCTGGAACTGAGTATTTCCCTTTCCCCAGGTCACTTAGGCTCTGATTAACTACTTGCCCCTGAGGGCAGGCCTCATTAAGAAGAACAGTGTGCAGGATGCTTGGGTGGCTCAGTCAGTTAAGCATCTGCCTTTGGCTCCAGACGTGATCCCAGGGTCCTGGGATCCAGTCCCACATGGGGCTCCTTGCTCAGCGGGGAGCCTGCTTTTCCCTCTACCTGCCACTCCCCCTGCTTGTGTGCTCTCTCTCTCTCTGACAAATAAATAAAGCTTAAAAAAAAAAAAAAAAGAACAGAGTGTTCTGACCTATTTCAAAATGGTTCCTTTTGCCCTCCTGCTGGAAGCACATGGGAATTTTTCTTTAATATTCACTGTAAGAAATACTGGATGTAAAACTCACAAAACTGTGGGCCCCCCTGTGACTAGACACCCCTGAAATTTTTAATTCTAAAACTAGTTCACACTTAGCCCATAATAATTCATCAATTCTGGTTTAGGTGTTCCTATCCTGACACATTCTCGCAGAGGTTTCTGCTCATGGAGTTTGCTGTAATAGGTTGTGATTTTCTTTGTCTGTCCATCTCTCCAGTTTTTGAGTCTGTGTTTTGCCCTGTGACCTCACTTCTCTGCTAGATAAGAAGAACTTTTGATTTTCAGTTCAGCTTTTTACTTGGAAGGGCATGACTTCCAAGCTCCTTACATGCCAGACCAGAAACCAGAAGTCCCCCTTCTGTGTTAATTAGCTGAAATTCTTTGGCAAAGAACAGCTTTCTCTTACCTCCTTTCTCTTTCTTAAACATCACTATGGACTCATATTTTGGGGGGAATTCTTTCCAGTAAGAGGTTTTCAAGCTGGATCTTTTATTCTTACTTGTATGACCTTTCAACACTGAGCACATTGTTGTTTTCTGGCATAAAATATCCCAAATTATCTTGTCCTTTCCCTTCTTCAGACCTGGAGTCAAGCATTTATTTAGAAATCCCTGGTTCCTTTTGGTGGAAATATTTGGCATAAATGTTTACCCTATGTGGCAATTTGATCTATTTAATAAACCATTAGTTTTTTTTTCTATGAGTATTTAATTTTAGTTCTTGCTCTTTTTCATTGCTTGCTTGGTTTTGTCTTGCTTTTACTCCTAATGAATTGATTCGATGTTTTAATTAATTAATTAATTTTTTAAAGATTTTATGTATTTATTTGAGAGAGCATGCTTGTGTGTGCAGCTGGGGGGTGGGGCAGAGGGAGAGGGAGAAGCAGACTCCCTGCTGAGCAGGGAGCCCTGACTGCCAGGGCTGATCCCTGAATCCTGGGGTCGTGACCTGAGCTGAAGGGATGCTTAATCTACTGAGTCACCAGGCACCCCGATGTTGTGAATTTATTTGATGATTTCATTTCTGGGATATGTAGCGATGAAATGACAGCATCACTTATTGTGCTAGGTGCCATGACCTGTTGAGTAAGTTGGTGGTGAAACTCCCGTGAGAGAGAGCACTCAAAAGTGGAAGTGCCAGGAATAATACAGTTATTTAATGAAAGCAGACAACCACACCCCTAAGACCTGAGCCCATGAAAGCCCATTTCATAAATGATTGACTTCGTTTCAAATAGGTTGAAAAGGTACATACAAAAAGTAAATATTGGGATAGCATTATAGTCACACAAAATCATGAAGAAAATAGTAATAAATCTGTGTAAAAATAAAATACTTCTTGTATAAGAAAACATCAAAACGAAAGTGGAAAGATAAATGACAAATCAAAATTCCATGCAGACTAAGGGTTATTTTTAATATAAAAAGAAGTATGTTTTTATTTTTATTTTTTTAAAAAAACTTTATTTAAAATTCCATTTAGTTAACATACAGTGTAATGTTGGTTTCAGAAGTAGAATTCAGTGATGTTTTACTTACATATAACACCCAGTGCTCATCATATCCAGTGCCCTCCTTAATACCCATCCGCCACGCAGCCCATCCGCCACGCAGCCCATCCCCCACCCACGTCCCTCCATGAACCCTTAGTTTGTTCTCTATTTAAGAGTCTATCTCTTTTAAAAATATATCTATTGTATTTATTTTATTTTAGAGAAAGAGAGGGCAAAGGAACAAGAAGAGGGGCAGAGGGAGAGGGAGACACAGTATCTGAAGCAGACTCCACACTGAGCACGGAGCCAGTCACATTGCTGGATCTCAGGACACCGAGATCATGACCTAAGCAGAAACCAAGTCAGACGCTTAACTAATTGAGCCACACAGGTGCCCCCTTTTAAGAGTCTCTTATAGTTTATTTCCCTTTCTCTTTTTCCTCCTTTTTCTTCCCTCCCTCCCATATGTTTCTCTATTTTCTTTCTTAAATTCCACATATTAGTGAAATCATATGGTGTTTGTCTTTCTCTGACTGACTTACTTCACTTAGCATAATACTCTCTAGCTCCATCCATTTCATTGCAAATGGCAAGATTTCATTCTTTTTGATAGCTGAGTAATATTCCACTGTATATATATACCACATCTAAAAGAAGTATATTTTTAAATTAATGGTGAAAAACACAGATACACACATTTAAAAAAAGGCACAGGAGCCAAGTCAGCCGTCGCAAAAGAAGAAATAAAGGTGGCCAATGGATATAAATATTGTTCAGTGTCAGGATCCAAGTTATGTTTTTGGTTAGGAACAAACTTACTTTTATTTGTAATAAATAACATTATACTATTTTAAAAAAAGTAAACCTAGCATTGACCTCAAAAATAGGACCCTAAATAAACAATGAAATCAGAAATTATTTAGTTGGATAAAGAAAAATATGTCAGAAATCTCAAATACCAATTACTATAATTTAAAGCTAATTATGTTTCTGAGCTTTATAAGTAGCTAATGAAAAATGGGAAGTTTTGACAATGTATTCTTACTATGTGATAAAAGTACCTTTATATATGAAATTTCACTACTCATTAAATAGAACCACTATATGAATTGTTTAGACCAGAAGCCTAGGAATCATCTTTGATCCCCCCCCTTTTTTGTCCCTTTCTTTTCTTTATTCTATTAGTAGTTTATATCTCCCTTACCCAAAACACATCCTGAATCTTAGCACACCTTCATCCAAGCCACCTGGATTCTGCAACAACCTCCTGACAGGTACACCCATGTTTATTCTTCTGTCTCCTTGATCTAACCTGCACATAGCAGTAGGAGTGTTCTTTCTAAAAGAGACCATGTGACTCCCATGATGGAAATCACACCAAAATGAAGTCCACATTCCTTTCCATTGCTTCCAAGACCCTACACAGTGAGGTCCCCACCCAACTCTCCAACATTCTCTCCCTCAACTCTGCCCCTCTTTCGCTATACTCGGGCCTTCTTCTGTCTCTCCCTCACCAGAAGATCATTTCTACCCCAGGGACTTTGGTTGTTCTGGTCCCTGTTCTCAAAACAATCTTCCCCTGGATCTTGTCGCACTTGCTTCCTGATCATCGACTGGTTCTCCACACAGGTGTTACCTTCTCAAAGTGACCACCCTTTCCTGCTAACCTAAGCTCTTTCCTCTTCCTACCTGTCATTTACTTACTATCACATTAGCCTCATTTATTTTCCTCATATTATATTATAGCATTCAATATTTATTTGTTTATAGGGTTATTTTCTGCCCCTTCTCATTTGGAAGGATGGAAATTCTACTGTGTCTTTATTCTAAGACAAGGGCCTGGCACAAAGTAGGTGCTCAAAAAATACTCGTTAAGGACATAAGTATGTTAACATCAGTTATTTGTAAGAGTTGGCATTATAGACTGTTTTTTTAAATCTTTACTTTTTAGGATTTTCCTAGTATGTAAAAATAAACATTGGTTACCACTATAATCAGAGAAAAAGCTATTAAAAATAGTGGTTCACCATCATGATAGAAGACCCTAAATCCTACCATATATGTGTGTTTGATCAATTATAATGCATTTGAACAGTATGAAAAAGCAAAAACCGTAATGGAATTACACAAAATTATATACCAGGGGCTCTCATTAGAGCTATTTAGAACAATATTGTTTGTAATATATACTTTAGAATGATACTAATATTCATTGATGAGTTGGGGAGTTATTTTGAAGATTCAACTGATTCTTTCTCTGCCCCATTCAGTGTTCATGAAGAGACTTTACAATGAGAATCTTGCCCTTTATAAGAAAAGAGATTTCAGGGCTTTTATGGTATGTAGTTTTTGTTCCTGAAGTTTTGCTTCCATTTACCTCCTCTAACTCTGTAAGACACTAAAAGCATTTGTGCTTGAGCGTACTGCAAGAATTGAAGCTTTTCCATTTATGGAAACTCTTCTAAGCAGACCCATTTTCTCAAGCAGATTTTGGGACAACTCTTTGCTTTTCCTTTTTTTGCTTTTCTTTTTTCTTGCTTGCTTCACATATGTTCTCTGTCTTCCTTTTCCTTACTATCCTTACGGCTAAAGTAGAAGCTGAGTAGCCTATAATCACCCCTCTTGGAAGTTTCCAACGGAAGCTGTATTGGTTGTAAGAAGTTTATTCCTTGTGTAAATGTAAAAATGTATCAAACTGAACATGCACTTAAGAATTTCAATTATGCCTGCCAGAGGATGAAAAAGTTCTTTGGTGTTTTACCCAACCAATTCTCACGTGGTCATTAATACCACCTTAAAGAAGCTGTTGAAATACTTTGCATCGTTGTCATTGTTGCGGCTGCTGTTGTTCCCTATTGAACATTTCTCCTAGAAAAATCACAGTCTCTACAATGGAAATATTGGATAGCTCTTGTGTGGCCCAGATGGAACACTGAATGTTCTAATTTTGTTTTGCCAAAGATGTGGCCTTTTTGAAGGAGTCTTTGCCCACAAAATCAGTGTGTGATAAATACCACTTTTCTTCACTATCTTTAAAGCAGCTTAGTTCTAACTCTCAGTCCCCATTCAGAAGTGTCTGAGGTCCCACTTTCACAGATGTGACCTGCCAGCCTTCCTCCTGGAGGTCTTGTTACCAGAAACCCATGGAAGTCTCTTCACTGTCTCCTGTGCCTCCTTTTATTTCAAATGCACTGTCACCTCCCCAAGTCATATATCAATTAATTTCTTAATAAATGTAAATGAAGAGAAAATCATGGCCTTCAGGCTGATTCTGCCTTTACTTTTGTCTAAATCCAGCATAATGTACAAAGACCAGGGACTACTACTCAATTTCTAATAGAAGAGACTGGCTAAAGGAGAGTAGCTTGGAACTAGGGATCCTGCAGTCAACTTAAAAATGAGAGATCGGGACACCTTCTTTTCCCAAGGGTAGCGCTATAAAGTTGACTGTGGTTTGAACCTAATTATTTTCACAGTTCCCTGAGATCTCACTATTCTACAAATAAGCCAATTCCTATTCACTTTTGACCTTGCTGATCTGTCCCCTGCTCTGTGCTCATAACAAACTGACCCAAGGTTTCCCCTAACTTTGCTGTTTCAAGGCTTGGAAGATGTTCATGAAAACAAATAAGATACAAAAAATCTTCTGTATGCCAAGTACCTTAAACTCCTCGGAGGAAGTGGGTTTTATAAAAATTTAACATAAATAATAAAAAAACAATCTGCCTTGGGAAGAGGTAATCACTAAGAAACAAAAAGAAAAAGAAAAGATAAAAGGACAAATACCAATAATTTGTTACAGAGAGAATTTGGGAGTAGTTGTGTACTAACAGAAGGAATAAAGGAATATTCAGAAGAAAATATATATTTACGTTAACAGAAAATTTGGAAATTCTCAGAAATGGTAATAATAAATATTACACTTGGGATATTAAGAACTGCTTATAATTTTGTACTTTTACATGACAAAGCAGAACTATTTTTAGACTTACCAAATCAGATTATTAAGGTTTAGGGAAAACAGTATATTTTCTGCTTATAAAGAATTATGTGTCAATTTTTCACACCATATTTTCTTAGTCATAAGATGTTTTCATCAAGAATGTCTCTCGATTTATAAGTACATACTATTTTAACATTTGAAAGTGAATTCTTTAAATTTTTTGTCCTTGTGCTCATTAAAGGGAAATCAGCAGTATTGTTAATTTGGCAATTCAGTTTCACACAATTTACGTGTTACAAGTCAAGACTCTAGTTTAGATTCTACTTAACTTACAGAAACAAAACATTTTGATAATTGATTTATTCAGTAGTTTGTGTGTGTGTTTTAAGTATTTTTATTTATTTTTGCGAGAGAGAGAGAGAGAGAGGGAGAGAATGAATGAGTTGGAGGGGTGCAGAGAGAGAAGCAGGCTCCCCAGTGAACAGGGAGCCTGAGGCAGGACTCAGTCCCAGGACCCTGAGATCATGACCTGAGCCAAAGACACATTTAAGCAACTGGGCCATCCCGCTGCCCTATTCAGTAAATGTTTAATGCTACTATAAAGTTAAGCAATCATTCATGACCTTGGAGCGATTATAGTTTAGTGGCAGAGATCCTAATGGCAAAAAAAGGGGGGCGGGGCGGATCTGGGACATAACTTGATCAGCTTTATCTTGTAGAAAATTCATGGGGAATGAGGAGAAATAGAAGGCAGCATGCAGGGAAAGCAGTGAGATGGTACTTCAGTTATATATTGCTGCATAACAAACTGACCCAAGGTTAGTGGCTTAAGGCAGCATCCGTCATTTACATTGCTCATCAATATGCAATGTGAGCAGGGCTTGGCAAGATCAAATTGTTTTTGCTCCCTGCAACATCACTCAGCTGGGGCCTAGAAGATCCACTTTCAAGATTGTTTATTCAAAGCTGGTCCTGCCCATTGGCAAGGAACTCAACTGGGGCTATAGGCCTAGTTTTTCTCCCTGTGAGCCTCTCCATGGGCTGCTCTGGCTTTCTTATGGTATGGTGGCTGGATTCGGCTGGATTCTAAGAGCAAGCCCTCCAGGGAACTAGACTGATTGTGAGCCAGTTTTTATGGCCTATCTTCAGAAGTCACAAAACCATCATTTCTGCTATAGTCATAATTCTGTTCAAGGAGAAGGAAACTTCCATCATCTCTTGATGGGAGAAATGTCAGTTGCATTGCAAGAATAGCATGTGGAATAGGAAAGATTTTTTTCCCCAGTATTTTTGAGGTATAATTGACAAATAGAAATTATATATATTCTTGGCGTACAATATGATGGTTTGACTCAGGTATACATTGTGAAATGATTACCACAACCAACCCTAATTAACATCTGTCACCTCACAATTATCACTTTTTGTGCGTGGTGAGAACATTTAGGATATACTTTCTTAGCAGATTTCAGGTATACAACATAGTATTAACTATAATCACCATGCTATACATTAGATCCCCAGAACTTAGTTATCTTGCATAACTGAGACTCTGTACCCTTTAACAACCAATTCCCCCACTCCCCACAAAACCCAACTTTCAGTGACAGGACACACATAGGTAAACTGCTGTCAACTCACCCATTTAAAAGGGGGGAAAGCAGGAGGCACATAGCAATCACTGGCCGACCACAATCCAGAAATCCAGCCAGGCTCAAGCTGCCAGTTTCTTCATTAGGGTGTAGTCCTGCTCCTGGGAACTGTCGTTTCTGGCTCCTGCTTTCACAGTGTAGGCTCCTGGCTCTGCCTTCTGAGTCAGTCTTTATACTCCATTAAGGAAAAAAAAAAGTTTTATTTGCAACCAAATAGCCTCTTCTCTCTGCCTGTTTACTGTCTCTAGTGCTGGGGGTCCAAAGTCCACTTTTCATTTGTACTGTCTCCAGTGTTTTAATCCAAGTTGGTGGTTCCCACTTCACAACAATTCTCTTAAAAATTTTGTGGTTTTCCTATGAGTCCACAAACACAAGTGTACTTTATCTCTACTTTTGGATCCCTATGAGATACCTCGAGATAACATTCTTATGATTCATTCTTATGATTCATAGAAGCCCAGTTGTTTAATGCAGAGGATTTGTAAAGCATACTCTTAAGATGCTTAGAGGGCCTTTGTGTGTCTAAAAAGTTCTAGGAGCCACTGCCTTAGATTTTTCTGAGCTCCTAACAAAGGATTTTATAATTTAGATCTGGATTATTATTTGTCCTAAAGCCATTTCTCAAGTTGAGAAGTGTTTACTGTGTGGAGAGGATGAGAATAAAAAACACCTGCTTTTGTTGTTGTTTTCTTTTTAACCCAGTCTTCCAAGGACGTAAGGAAGGAGGCACTGGAGAAAGTAGGTTTGTGGTGGTGAAGGAGCAAAGGAACAGGAGGCATGGAGTAGAGTGGTGGTGATAAAAATAATTTCAAACAAGCCCAGTTTGAGTGGGGGCTGTGTTGAGAATTTTATAAGGTGTAAGACTAGGGAGTATTGCTAGGGGAGTAAGCTATGTTTGCTTACCAGATTACATAAATTGTATTAAGCAAAGAAGGTTGGATTGTTTAGGAGAATAAATAGCTGAAAGAAAGAAAAGGTTATAGTGAATTTTCCTTTTAGTTCAGTGCCATTTTATGAGCTGGTTAAGTAGCACGTTCTGTCCTCCAATATGATGGTCCCTGGAAAGAGTTTATGAACTAAATCAAACAGCAGAGACTTGTAGGGGAACAAAAGAAATCCAGGACTTAAAGAGACTACCTAGATTCAGGATGGAGCTAACTTTTTAGACCTTGGCTCAAAAGGCCTGAATTGGATTGTTTAATTGGTATGGAAACCAGTGAAGGCCTTTCTCATTATTTAAATAGAAAAGTTCCCCTCACATTTACAGTATGAGTCAGAGGGTGTTATTTTTACCAAATCAATTCCTAAGTATTATTCTTTTTTTTTTTAAAGATTTTATTTATTTATTTATTTGACAGAGATAGAGACAGCCAGTGAGAGAGGGAACACAAGCAGGGGGAGTGGGAGAGGAAGAAGCAGGCTCATAGCAGAGGAGCCTGATGTGGGGCTCGATCCCATAACGCCGGGATCACGCCCTGAGCCGAAGGCAGACGCTTAACCGCTGTGCCACCCAGGCGCCCCCCCCTAAGTATTATTCTTAATAAAAGTCTATAATTTATGGATCTGCAAGTTCCATTTTAAGTTGAATCAAAAGTTTAGTTTATAGTAGGAGGTATCTAGAAATAACAAGTGTTGGTGAGGGTGTGGAGAAGAGGGAGCCCTCATGCATTGTTGGTGGGAATGTAAATTGGTGCAACTACTATAAAAAATAGTATGGAGTTTCCTCAAAAAATTAAAAGTGAGAATATCATAAGATCTAGCAATTTGACTTCTGGGTATTTACCTGAAGAAAACAGAAGCACTAATTCAAAAAGATTTATACACTCCTATGTTTATTGCAGCATTATTTACAATAGCCAAGATATGGAAGCAACCTAAGTGTCCACTGATCAATGAATGGATAAAAGAGATATGGTGTATGTGTGTGTGTGTGTGTGTGTGTGTGTGTGTGTGTGTATAACATATATATAAATAAAATGAAGTATTAGCATAAGAAAGACTAAAATCTTGCCATTTGTGACAACATAGATAGACTTAGAGGGTATTATGTTAAGTGAAGTAAGTGAGACAGAGAAAGACAACTACTATATAATTTCACTTATATGTGGAATCTAAAAAAAAGCAAAGAAATAAAATAATAACAAAAAATGTGGAAACAGACTCATAGAGAATAAACTGGTGGTTACCAGAGAGGAGGAGGTGGGGAATGGACAAAATAGGCAAAGGGTATTAAGAGGTACAGATTTCTAGTTACAAAATAAATAAGTCATTAGGATGAAAAGTACGAAGGGGGGAATATAGTCAAGAATATTGTAACATTGTATGGTGGCAGTAACATCATGGTGAGCACTGAATGATAGAATTATCGAATCACTGTGGGTGTTGCACACTTGAAACCAGTATTGAAACCAATATGTTAATTATATACTTTAAATTTAAAAAAGTAAAATTGTTAAAATGGTAAAAATAATAAACAGAAAATAAACATGTATGTAAATGTGTGTGTATCATGCCATGAAAAGATAAGTTACGTTCAGAGAGGAGTGTGGTAGAATAATGTGAAAAGCATATTCTTTTTTGTGGGGTAAAAAGTGTGTGCCCAGGTCATGTATATGATCAGATATTCTTGGAAAATGAAGAAATCATAAAATTGAGAGTGGTCCGCTTTGGGTAATGAGGAGGCAGGGTTGGGAGCTTTAAACTGTGCTTAATACTCTTTCGTATTGTTTTGAGGTTTTTTGTTTTACAGAGTATGTATTTTTTTAACAAAAATACACATTAGGGTTTTTTTTTTAAAGGCAAATTAGGAGGTAACCACATCGATTTTTTATGCTCAAAGAACTTTTATTCTGCTATTAAACTTGCTCGGTTTCTAAGAGAAACCGTCCCTTAAATTAAACTCTGGAATATTTGCTTCATCTTAGATTTCTCAAAAGTATTCCAATCTTTATCTACCAGGATTTATAAATTCAGAAATAAAAAGTGTCCTTTTATTCCCTCTGTAGTAATGAGGGGAAAAAGATGTAGAATTAAATTTGTTACCCTCTTTGGCTATCTTTCCTAAGAATAAACATACCCAGGCCTATCGTACGCTGTGGTGTTTACTTGGCCCACGTCTCTTAAATACAGAAGAATTGCAGTTTTTTGGCTTGGCATGTAATGAAGAGAAATGATAGGCTATCAGAGGTGTCTTTCTACAGTATTTCTATCCATCCCTCTGAAAAACTGCACTTACAATAGCACTAAAATGAATATTTAAGATTGGCATCTTCCTCAGTTTTCCCCGGGGAACCCGGTGAGAGTAAGCATGGAGACAGAGCTGGACTCTGGCGCTGGATGCCTGGATCTGAATCCTGCCTAGACCATCTGCCATCTGTATAATCTTGAGCGAGTTACTGCTGTCTGCCTCAGTTTCCTTTTCAGAACGGGGATGTTTTAGGGCCCAACTCATAAGTTTATTATGAGGAAGTAATTAGCCGGTATTGGTAAAGTGGTTAGAACAGTCCCTGGCCATGTAGTAAGTGCAAAATGCATGCTTGGTTTTTAAGAACAAGCGTGCTAAGTGCACAAACAACACAGTGCCGTGCTGGAGGCTACAGGTTCTCAGCCCCACTCCACTACTGGTCCGCTGTGTAAGTAAGTGTGCTCAAACGGCTTCGTCTCATTAAGCCTCCGTTTCCTCCTTTGTGAAATGGAGTAATTGTCAAAAGTAGTGCCTGCCTCACAGTTTCTCAGGATTTCATGGGATGGTGTTTGGCAAGCTCGGAGCACAGCGTCTGCTTCCTAGCACCAATGCTTGCAAATACTTTAATTCCCATGAACTTTCTTTTCAAATTTTTTCCTTTCTCCCCCCTTTATTCCCTTTTCCCCCCATGAACTTTCTGTCCCTTTGTGTTCATTGGATTTTATCTTTAATTCTTCACTTCACATTTCTAGGTCACTTCTAGATCTTATGAGAACCAGGTAGGGATCCTTTAGAAGGGATGACCACAGGAGCAGAATACAGGGGAAGCAAGGCTGCTGGATAAATTACTTAAGGTCTTAAGAGGCTTTGCAGGTGGACTTGTGTTAGGGAATTTGCCGCTATCCATGGTCTGGCCTGAAGCCTTGTGGGCCTAGAAAGCACACTGGTCAGCAGTTCCAGAGCCCATCTATCCCCCAGAGCTTTGCTCATAGTAATGAAGCTCATATGACTACTGTACAGGATCAGAAAGCCAGTGTTTCCATTTACAAGAAGTGAAACTCCTGGGCCTGGCGTTCATGTACCCATCCAGCCTGTTTGTGCCTGTAGACAGGCTACGTCTCTAACCAGGCTGTCAGTTTATTAATTTGTTGTGAGGACAGGTCCCTCAAGTTTCCAGCAAGTTCTCCCTGAAGGCATGCTGACAGGATACCACATGCTAATCAGAAAGCAGCTTGGGCATCAGAAGGGCATTTTACTCCTGGACTTGGGTTTAATGGAATTGGAGAGACAGATCCACAAGAGGAAGGATATGCCACCAGCCCGGATCACCCTCCCCCAGTGTTTGAACAGCCATTGCCTGTGTTTGCTTCTGAGAGGAAGTACTCTCATATTCTGTACTTTTTCATGAAACTATAGATATTACCTACCTACACTGACAGAAACAGAATGTGAACATTCGTATTTGCAAAAGACATACGTTTGGATGCCTAAACAAAATGTGTTCACCAGTGGATTTCTTCAAGGAACAAGAGCTTATTTTTAACTTTAGTGTTATAAATTACTAATAATCTGATACAGGTAGATATGCCCTTTCTTAGGATTCCTAAGAACTATTATTGGCTTTTGTTTTTTTTAACTCTGTCTCTAGTGAATGAAGAAAATGTCATTATTTGATTGGATCACCGGTCATAAAAATGAAGTTGTTTCCCAAGGAAGCAGTTTTTTCCAAACAAATAACCCAGCCCTTAGTTACTTTTAATCTTCTAACTAAATTAGTATTAATTTATGTGTGAGCTGTTTGGGAAAATAGAAACAGCAGGTCTAGGTCTTGCTATCGCTCAGGTCATACTGCCTCAAACATGACCACTTCATGTTTTGAATGATCTTTGGGGTAAAGGTGATAACATACTGTCTTCTCCCTGCTTCTGAAGCACCTGGTATATATCTCTTACAGTAACTTTTACTCCATCTTATTTAAACCACTAATAAATAATGAAGTAGCACAGTTTCCGGCACACGGTTACTTCTTCATTTCATCATCATCATCATCATCACCTGCTTATGAGTTTTTTTCCATCAATTAGACTGTATATTTCTTGGTTGTGTGGACTGCTTGTTCATACTTTCTAACACAATACAGGCACCCAGCACATGCTCCAGAAATGTGGAGCTGAAGTGCTCATTAGAAATAGGAGTTCTCCTAGGTAGCCCTTAGCTATGCAATCTGACGTCATGTCTGGGAACGCCTCAGCAGTAATGACTGAGGAACACTTACTCTTCACCATATTTCTGGCTCAAGAAATAAAGATAAATAACTGAAAAAAAGTAGACTTTTAAATTAAAAACACAAATCATAAATTTAAAAATAATAAATAGCAAAAGACAGAGTGGGGCAGAGAACAGCACTTTCACTTTTGTTACATTGTTTTAAAAATAATAATAAAGAGTAGTCCACTTAGAGTGAGAATAATATAGTAAGATATAGACATAAAATATCAAATTGTGATAACATTTTTAAAAGTAGCATGTTCTTTTCAAATTACCTACAGAATATGTGAATTTATTTTTGTAAGATTTATGAAATAAGCAATACATTGAGCTAAATGATTGGATCTGTTGGTGTCCCCCATCACTTCCTTATTTCAAGCATCCTTCCTAGATATAATGGCTTGTCCACAATTGGTGCGCAGTCCATCCAGGTTCTTTTCTATGAATTTGCATGTAAAAATTCACGTACCCATAACTGGGGTAATGTATATTTCCGCAACGTATCATTTCATAATGTCTTTTAGGGAGCTTTGCAGGGTAGCACATCTAGATAACCTGGTTCTTTTTAATAACTTCATAATATTCCTTGGCGTGGTGACCCCATGGGTTTTTTTTTTTAACCCTTCTGTTATTCATGCGAAGTTTCCATTTTTTCACTATTAAAAAACAATTTTGCAGTGAATATTCTAGTATATCCATCATCGCAACAGAGAGCAGATGTGACTTAATGGTGTGGCCAGATCTAGGAACTACAATAGCATCAGGAATCTGCCTTTCACATCTTCAACTTTGTTTTTCTCTTGATTGGCTTCATTTTTAGACAACTCACCCCAGGTGGTAGCACGTGTGTCAACCAGCAGTTCCAGGCTTACGTTGTATAAACTTAACAATGTCTTTCACATTCTCAGCAAAAGTAGAGTGTTGACTGTCAGTGGACCAGCTCTGGTTATGTGCCCATCCTTGACCCTATCACTGCAGTTCTGTAGATCGTATACACTGGTTGGTCAGGTCTGGGTCACATGCCCACTTCTGGGTCCAGGTCAGCATGCAAGGACAGATGGGTGACTTGCCAAATAAAAATCAGGATGATGATACCAGAAGGAGGAGGCATATATGCCAGTCAAGCAAATATATCAGTGTCTCCTAAAAATGTCTTATAGATAATATTTTATGTTTTTGTGAGTAGGAGATGAATAGAAATCCTAATGGTATCCAGATTTATCTTATAAGGAACAAAGTATTCTTATAAGTATCTTTCCAAATCTTTGCTAGAATAATGAAACAAGTATGTTGCTTATACTATTGTATATGAAAATAAAGCATGTTATAGATTGAAGATCATTGACATTATGAAAAAGACGTAATTTTCCCTATTCAGGAAAAGTGTTATTCATTATATTTGCTAAAAGTTCAGTGATATCTTTCCTATGATAAATATCTTGTCTTTTTTTTTTTAAGATTGATTTTATTTATTTATTTATTTATTTGTCAGAGAAAGAGAGCACAGGCAGGGGGAGTGGCAGGCAGAGGGAGCAGCAGGATCCCCACTGAGCAAGGAGCCCAATGCGGGACTTGATCCCAGGATCCTGGGATCATGACCTGAGCCCAAAGCAGATGCTTAACTGACTGAGCCATCTAGGCATCCCAATAAATACCTTGTCTTTGAACACCTTTTTAAATATTGTGTTGTTTGCCAAACTGCAGCCTAAATTCTATATTTTGTTTATTTTATTTATTAAACAATGTTTATTAAATTCCACTCCATACTCATCACCATGTCAGAGGCTGGGGATAAAATACTGACTATAAGATCTCTGTCCTCAGGTTTCTTATATTATTGTTAGGGACCACAGACTGTAATTAAGTAAAGGAATGAATAAAGGAGAAAATAGGCTGTGGTACACTATGAAGGAAATAAAAAGGATCATGAGATGGAAAGTAATTAGGGAAGGTTGTCTCAGCTAAGGTGGTAAGGGAAGACCTCTGAGGAGAGAATGTTTCACCTGCAAGTTGAGGATGAAGAGTGAACCCCAAACTCTAGACCTATGCTGCCAAATACAGTAGCCGCTAACCATATATAGCTATTGAGCACTTGATGGCTGTTAGTTTGAATTAAAATGTGCCATAAAGGTAAAATGCATATTGGATCTCTAAGATTAGTTCAAAAATTGTAAAATAATGAATAGTTTTTATGTTGACTACGTGATGAAATTGTAATATTGTAGATACATTGGGGTAAGCATTATTAATTTTACATATTTCTCTTTACTTTTTTAACATGACCACTAAGAGTTTAAAATGACGTATGTGACTTATCGTACATGTCTATCGCACAGTCCTAGTCTATGTGGTTTCAATTTGCTATAAATGAGACTTTATATAAATGTGCTTTTTCATCTTTTTGTCCTTGATCATGCCGATGGCAATTGAATTTATGTAGTAGATTTTTCTTCGAGGATCTAAGTCTATAATATTCATTGACTGAGGTGTATAAATATAATAATTCAATGTGTGATCAAGCTTAACACAGCTCTGTGTTAAGTGGTAGTGGGTGGTGGAGAAAGCATAGAAAATTGCCACATTTACTAAAGGAGTTGTGTCATTAGTCATGTTCCTTTAGAAATGTTCACAAAACAGATAAAGGAGGGCTCTGAGTTGGAGAGGTAGGCAGAGCAAGCTTCACAAGGTAATGACAGCGTGGGACAGGATTTCTGTGGGAATCGGCGACAGCAAACCACAAAGATCTATTTCCATTCTCTACTTCGTGAAGGAGATTCTGTTGTGTTGTATAGAACTGCCATTTCTTGAATATTAAAATAGAGTTTCGTTCTACACATTGTTTTCGAACTGATGGGAATGTTAGTGACTTTTGTGTGCCTCTTTGTTAAATCTCTGTAAGGACGGTGCTAGCAAGTTCACACACATTTAATAACATTACATTAATTCCCTGCAGAGAGCAAGCAGGAGAGGTTTCTTTGTGCCATGTAATTCTCATTTCCATTTGTGGCTTGTGCCACGGGGAAGAGGTTAATTACTTTAAAAATGCATGTTTGATTTACGAGGGGAAATGTTTACATTTTAGTTTGCAAACAGTTTCGGCCCCCAAATGTGATGCTTGTTACGTAATCTGACAGTTTGGTGAGGAGAAATTCTATCCTTACTGGTTTGAGAGAGAGTTGAGTCATATCCTGTGAATGTGAAGCCATGGTATTTAAGCATCACGGGTTCCTCTTACTTTCGTTCTAAGTGGCTGCAGTTCAGAGCAGCAAGTGCTCTCTGTGAAGAGGCTGTTACTATCCCTTGGAGGTGAGCAGCCTCCCTTGTAAGGATTCAGGAAAGAAAGCCAAGTCTGAATATGCAGTTGTCTCACTGGAATGAAAGATGTTTTGTTTATTTCTAATCAACGATGCTAGACACCTGCAAGCTCAAAAGTGCCTGCAATTTGCCATTTGTTTATAATAAGGTAAGTTCCATATTTTGGTTTACTCATTATATCGGGACAGCCTGGAGTGAATGTGGCAGTTTTCGTATATGATTATGCTTCAGAAAATGCCTTCTCACAGGTACTGAAGGTGGTATTTGAGATTCTAACGCAAGTCATTTTAAACTTACAGTACAATCCATTTGTGAGATACTTAATTTAATAGATTGATAGATCCTTTGTAATAGTTTTTTTATAAAAAACGCAATACCTGAGAAGCGGAAACATTCTAGTAGTTTTTTATCATTTCAGTTTTTCTTTTCTTTTTTTTTTAAGGATTATTAAATAGGACCAGTCTCTTCCCCCGCCTTTGCTATTCTCTGATTTCAGTTAAAGATGAAACATGCATAAAATTCATATGATTATGCTTGAATCTTACTCTAAATAACCATAGCTTGACAGCTGTATTTCTCCACTGAAATAAAAAGTGGTATTAATAATTATTAGGAAGTTTAAAGTCGAAAAGTAATGCGAGTCTTCTGCCCTTTCATATTTGGCTTTCTGTATAAGTGAAAGGCCACCATCTTCATAAACCTCTGATTGATGTGTTAGCTTTAAAATGTGTATAAGTTTATCACAACCCACCTCCTCAGTTGCTCTTGGAGACACTCACATATAAATTGTATGGATAGAAAAATCTGTGGATAGAAAAGTGAATGAGAGGTCTATTTTCAAATTCTTTAAGCTTGCTGCTGAGACGTTGGGGTGAATGACAGGAATGCTGTCTTGGTTTTTTTATTGATTAGAGAAATGACATCAAATCAGAACTAATGCTGGTGTCTGGTGTCACATAACTTTGGACACTCATATTTAAGGCCTATGAATTCTTTTGAGGTAGAAAAGGTTAATTTGATTTTGAGCTGTGAATAGCTGTGAATTTGTAAGATATTAATGAATCGAGGGGTTTTTGTATGTTTAATGACGGTTGGCATTAGACTACTTTCTTCTTGATTGACCCACTGTCATGCTTATGGATTGTTTCATGTCTATTCAGAATTATACTCATTACAAAATTGCTTGATTCTAACTAAGATGTAGAAATTACTTTTTGTTAGGTATGTATTGAATATTCATGTTTTCACAAAGGTCGGGGGGGGGTCAATGAACTGATGGAATGCATGTAGTTTTCCTCTTCTTTGAAGGGGAAATTAAAATTAGTCCAACTTCCAGGGGCATCTGGGTGGCTCAGTTGGTTAAGTGTCTGCCTTCAGCTCAGATCATGATCGCAGGGTCCTGGGACCGATCCTTGTATCTTTGGGCTCCCTGCTCAGTGGGAAGCCTGCTTCTCCCTCTGCCTCTCCCCCCCCCCCCCCGGCTCATGCTCTCTCTGTCAAATAAATAAATAAAATCTTAAACAAATAAATTAAAATAAATAAATAAAATTAGTCCAACACCTTTGAAGGCAGTATTCCAAATTGAGAAAATAAAGAACTTTAGGGAAAATGACTTCGCACTGTGAGAGGCTTTGGGAACTTGCATAGTAAAAAGGCACATATCCCAAAAGATTAAAATCCAAACTATTATAAATAGAATATCCTGATACCAAATCTCTATGAAACTCTCTCCCCCCCCCCCCCCCCCCCCCCAGCCCACACAGACTGATAGTTAAGAATTCTGCTTGAGAATTTTCCTTATACTGTACATGAATTACTAAATGTCAGTAGAAAGAATAGAATGCATCTACATCAAGACAAAAAATACGTGTTATGATACTTTGCATAGTTTCAGATTCTTAAATACAGATTATAATGGCCACAGGAACTGTTGTTATGAATAAAAACTCAGACTGACAAAATGTTGTGAAATCAAGTCTTCACAGTCTGCTCTGTTTCGAATATGGACTTTGTTATTTATGACATGGTACAGCCAGCTGGTAATTACCTGGTTAGATGATTGAGGCATCTTGTTTCCCCTCCTTCCTTGCTGTGGTCCCCATCCTTTGGCTATATTCTTCACAGTTCCAGAAGAGGTGTGGGTAACTCACAGGGAGAGAGAAGGAAAGGGAGCAAACACACATAGTGTACTATTTCTATTTCTTACCTCTCTATCAAAATGGTTTTGATGAGGAAAGAGGTCAGATAGATAGTTAAAACGAGTCTTTCAATAACCTGTGGATCTTATTTACTCAGGAAATCCCTTGAACTCTGAGATGAAGAATAATTGGGAGCTTGGTTGAGAAAACTTTTTGGCCTTATAGGATTGCTTGCAAAGATGAAATTCTTTCACATCTGTTGCTGTATTTTATTAGCTGTAAAGTGTGAGACATATTTTTGAGAACTTGTTTCTTTGTCTTCCTATAGTTAAGGAGCTGACAACACATCAGAGATGCTAAGAATTCCACTCTGCATTCAGAATATTTCTTTTCAGCTCCCTTTTCTCCTCTTTGTAAACTATTTTACTGGTTAATTTCAAATTTATATAAAAATATTTTGCAAAGATGAGCTCCAGAAATAAGACCCAAAAATTCAATTTTACCTCAGTCCTAGTGCTCCTTTAAAATTTCAAATACCTGAAGGAAACTTGTCCTCACTCAAGAGATATTTATCAAATGGTAACTAAATTTAATTTTCAACCTAAAAGCAGCATGATGTCCCTCAACTGAGGACTGCATTAACAGAAGCACAAAGCATGACATTTTTTCTTTGTTTTTAAAGATTTTTCTTTTAAGTAAGGCTTTGACAGTTTCAAAAAAAATTTTTTTTATGGAGTATTCATTTTGACTCCTGAAAACTAAATCTTTCTGGAATATGCTTTAGATCCTACTGGCTCTAGTGAATCCTGCTGGATATCAAAAGTAGCTCACTTGCTCGTAAGAAGAAACAGTGCTAACTCCTCCACCTACTTCTGAAAATCAGATCTGAGAATCAAATGAGACTGCTGGTGTGAGAGTCCTTGTAAACTCCATAGAGCTTACAAATAACACTATCACCAAGTAAGATACACAAAATTATGTATGTGGAACAGAACTTGGTGTCATCTCACAAATTCTCATTTCACAAAGAAGGGAATTAAGATCCACAAGAGTGAAAAAGGTGCCTTGCTTCACTCAAGCTGGTTTCTGAGTCGAGACCAAAACCTGGGTCTTTTTGTCTGTTCAGTTAGCTAGAAATTGATCAGAAGACTGGCTGTTTCTTGAGTTGCACTAGTAGGGTTTTTAAAAAAATAAATAATACTTTTGGAAGATTGATAAACATCTTTATTGGAAGCTATATCCTTGAAGAATATTTGCAGAAGACATATGGCCTTGTGTATAGATTTTGTGGGCTGTGGATTCTCTGTTGGATCTTGTTTAATGGAGCATGAATTTTTTGGAATGATTATCAAACTATAACATCTGACTCTTGCAATCTCTTAGTTTCTGCCACGAAGTGTCCAAGCCTTGCGCTCATTAAAAGTACACATGCGTAATGGATAGGCATAGATTTTGTAGCTTTTAAAATTGTAGGTAGTAAGGTGGATGGTTTTGATATGTTTGTTGAATGTGGTTAGCAAAAAGAGAGTCTCCAGATGCTTACCCTTAAAAAGAGATTAGGAAAATTTAAATAACCAATAAGACTTGCAACCATTTCTGTTAGAATTGATCTGGCTGTTTTACATTTATGAAACTCTTTTCTTTATCAGGGACAGAGATGGGAGAAAGATGACTTTTCAAATTATAAAAGTTAATGACATATACCTTACTATACCCAGGAACGCAATGAGTTTATAAAGAAAATTTTTCTTTAAAACCTCTTAGTATTAAGATTGAAAGACAGATTAATTAAAAAATTTGTTGTGTTGGTGGTCTTACTAAAAGTTCTTTTTTACCCCAAAGAACCAATACATGATCACCATTTCTTTTAGTGAAAGTGTAAATCATATAAAAGGTTCATGCTATCTGCATATCCTATACTCCAACTTATGTCTTCAGTAAGTAAGTGAAATTTATCACCATGCTGTCTTATGAACAAATCCTAGTCCTGCTTGGAATAAAGTTCAATATTTACTTTGATTCCTAGAACTGTATGAATATATATAACATAATATATAGCTGGATAACCATTAGGAGATAAAGGACAACAGATGAGATAAAGAGGTAAGGGTCTTTAAAAACTTTGATAAATAGAAATGCAAGGTGATGGTGTGTGGTTTAAGGCACGGAGCTCTAGCCTCTAGGAGTGCAGTGGCAGGAACAAATGCTTCTTTGTGATCTTGACCCCCCCCCCCTAGGGTTTTGGACATAACAGTCTTCTTTTGATTTTGTTTTTCTGTCTACAAAGCTCAGGAAACACAGGAAAGCCAGACAATCATCCCGCATATCCTATAGGTGCTTGGTAAATATTGATTAATATTCCTGTGAACATCAAGGTGGGTGAAGCACTTTGAACTCACTTGAAGAGTCTCTCGATGTGCCATTGGTGTAAGTGCCAAGGTATGTAAAACATCCCCTTAGGAAAAGCCCAAGGGAGAAAGCTTTAGAGATGGTTTGTTGGGTTTTAATTCCATGTTAATTTATTAAAATGCTCAAATTAGGCAATTAATCTTCCTTGCTTGAGTCATTTCACTAGCAGAATGGCAATTTATAACATCCCCAAAAGTAGTAACAAATCAAGTTCTATATCCCTCACTCCACAAGTGTTTTTGTCCAAGATGAAAATAACAGTAATGGCTAACATTTAATTCAGGCTATATAATTTAATTTCTTAAAACCACCTTATGAAACTTAGGTACTATAATTATTCCTTTTTTTTTTATAATTATTCCTATTCTCCGTTTATCAAAGATGGAGTAACCTGAAATATTTAGAAGTTAAGTGACTCATCCCTGACCTCATACAAATGGTTGTAGAAACCAGAATTGAACCAAGACTGTCAGGCTTCAGAACCATGTTACTTGACTACATTTTCTGATACCTCCAGTTAGAATCCCTTGATCCCAGTAATAGGAAGTGTTTTAAAGTGCCACAGAGAGGAAAAGAGATCTTTTTTTTTTTTATGAGAAGAAGGGGCACATGCACCCCAATGTTCATAGCAGCAATGTCCACAATAGCCAAACTGTGGAAGGAGCCAAGATGCCCTTCAACAGATCAATGGATAAGGAAGATGTGGTCCATATATACAATGGAATATTACATAGCCATCTGAAAGGATGAATACCCAACATTTGCATCAACATGGATGGAAAAGAAATCTTTTTAACGTTAATGCACTTCATTTCGATGACTCCGACATTCTCATTCTTAGTGAAACCCAGGCCTTTATGAACCAGAAATATATTAAATTTACTCAGGAATTCATGTAAGATGAGGCTAGTAATAATGCAAAATGTGCCTGGAATGAGTAGACATAATGGTGAGATCTCCTAGATGATCCTAGTCTTAAGCAATATAAAAAGATTTCCTTTTTTGGGGGTGTGGGGGAGACAGCTTTCAATGTACACATGATCAACTTATACGGTCCTGGAAAAGCTTGTGGAAACTTTTGTGTTTTGGGAGAAGATTAATGTCATGCCTCCTTTTCTCTGTATAGTCCATAAACATTTCCTTAGAAAAGGTATTAGTTGGGGGAAGAGCACATTGAATGAATTGTAGAAGGAGTTTAGGTCTGTTGTGCAACTAGGTACATTTTGATCTGCTTTCTCTAGAGACTCCGCAAGTTATGCTTGAAATTCTTGGGTGGTTTTCAAACCTTCATGTTTCTTGAGGATTTGCAAACAAGGACTTTCTTCACAATGCTGTGTACCCTTAGTGCTAGCATGATGACTAATACTGTCAGTAAGGCTTTCTGACAAGTTAGTTGGGTAGACGGATGGATAGACGGATAGACGGATAGACGGATGGATGGATGGATGGATGGATGGATGGATGGTTGGATGGATGGATGTGATGAACTGGGACTTCTCCAGATCTGCTCTGAGTCCTGACTCACGTAGCTGAGACTGGATTGGGACCAGACTGCCGCTCTGCATGTGGCTACAAGGAAATGAAGTATAATGTGTGAAAGAGTTTATCTCAATTAATCTCATACTTTATCATCTGATGATATTCAACATGGAACTGATATAGCCATAAGTCATTTCTTGCCAAAAGCTTTTCCCACTCTTTCATATTAGAGTTTCTTTAATTACACATAGGAAGCATCATTGCTTTACTCCCTTGATTCAAAAACTAAATGTATGCAGATATATACATATATAATTATATACATTATACATATACAGAGAGAAATTAGATAAAATCAAAAGATCAAAGTAATTTGAATACCTAAATTGATGGGTATTGTCAGAGTTTGATTATTTTAGGATTTATTGTGAAAAATAAAATGCAGAAGAAACAATTGATGCAGAGGATTAAAGAAAAGAAAGGTATATTTTAAAAGATCATTTTTATTTTTTTATTTTTTATTTTTTTTTAAAGATTTTATTTATTTATTTGACAGAGAGAGACAGCCAGCGAGAGAGGGAACACAAGCAGGGGGAGTGGGAGAGGAAGAAGCAGGCTCATAGCCGAGGAGCCTGATGTGGGGCTCGATCCCAGAACGCCAGGATCACGCCCTGAGCTGAAGGCAGACGCTTAACGACTGAACCACCCAGGTGCCCCTAAAAGATCATTTTTAAATGCTTATTTAAAAAATTCCTATTTCTTTTGCTCTTAGAAGAGAAACCTTTTTTTCCCACAAAATTTCATTAGCTCAAACTAAGAAGTCTGGAAACCAGAATTTATTTAGTATCACCAGTCACTTGTGAGAGATGGTTTCTTTTCTTTTTTTTTTTTTTTAAAGGTGCTTCTTTTTTTTTTTTTTTTTTTTAAAGATTTTATTTATTTATTCGACAGAGACAGCCAGCGAGAGAGGGAACACAAGCAGGGGGACTGGGAGAGGAAGAAGAAGCAGGCTCATAGCGGAGGAGCCTGATGTGGGGCTCGATCCCACAATGCCGGGATCACGCCCTGAGCCGAAGGCAGACGCCCAACCGCTGTGCCACCCAGGCGCCCCGAGAGATGGTTTCTAAAATGAGTATAGTGACTGAGGAATTGAGTTAGTGAATACTGCAGATTTTGAGAGAGTGTATTAAGGTGGTTATTGCTTCAAGTTTTCCAAGGGGGGGGGAAACACACAGAAAATTTCCTGTAAAAACATTTGATCAAATGCAAAATATATACAAGTTTTAGATAATGGGAGCAACTCTATTGGGAAAAATTACACATTTGGCCTTGGCCCAAAGCAATCATTAAAAATGAAACACACACACACACAGAGAAAAAATCTCAGCACAAAAAAAGTCATTGGCTGGATTTTTCTTTTTCCTGGTCCTAAACACAGCAGCATATGTTCACTATATGAGGAAATTCTATTCCTTGGTGTACAGGTGGCTTGTGTTATTTGAAATGCATTTGATTCCTATGGCTCACTGTTACTGATGGTGATTTTCCTACCTTAGAAATAGCATGCTCCAAGTCAACAATCAGTAGAAAGCATTACCCTGACCACAGCAGACCAGAATCGTACACTGTACAGTCTGGGCTTCAGTTTTAATCCCTCAAATGAGGGATCCTCTAGCCCTCTTTCATTTCCCAAAGACTAGGAATTATTTTTGGATAGGATTCTTTTCTTTCCTTTTCATTTTCAAGTCATTGGTTGCTTTTTATTTTCAAATTAATTCTGAAACGATTACTTCCAAGTTTATCTAATCAAAGTGGCTGAAAAACTCCTGCTAAGTTCATGCCTAGAGTTTGAGAAATGTTCGTGCTATGAATAGATATGTGGATGGAGAGATGAATGAATTAATGCTTCATGGTGACTGTGTACTCCAAATGTGCAAATTGCTACAAAAGGTCATAAATACACCAGACATAAGAAGACTTTGTAGCTTTCTTATCTCTTTTGAATATTTGATAAATTATACAATATATTAATGTTCAAAAGTTTTTGAAAAGTACATTGCAATTCCAAAAGTATGCAGATTACTACCAGGAAGCCACTGATGTCGACAGGAATATGATTTCTTAAAGTTATTTTTAGGAGAAGGAATTAAGGTGATCATTGTTTCAAGCTTTTCCAGGGAGAAAAGAACAGAAAATTTCCTGTACAAAAACTTGATCACGCATAATTTTTAGGGTCACAATATGCAAGATTTAGACAGTGGAAATAAATCTATTGGAAAAGCAATCCTGTTCTTTGGCTCTTATGGCAAGTGCTTTACAGTAAAGGGCAGAGTCCCCACTTGGATGTTTTTTATATATCAGACACTAGTATATATATTTTTTTCAGAAATCAACTAAGGTCTGAAAACTATATTTGCTGCATAAAAATATTTTTCTCATCATATCTTGAGCCCTTTCTCACTACGTCTATTATTTTTATATGTTTTCATAAAAGATTACTGTCACACTTTTCTAATTATATCTTTTAAACAACACATAAGGAGAAAGTTAATTAAAAAATAAACATCAGATTTATTTAAAAAGTATAGGTCAGTGAGTCAAAGTAGTTCAGAGTATTGTAACACCTGTGAAATTGCCACGATTCCTCCCTTTATCTTATCAGAGCAACATGCCATTCATATTCACAAAATTTTGTAATTGAAATGTGCCTTAGAGATCAACCAGCTCAACTCTCTCTCTTTTTGCAAATGAAAAATACTCTAGCACAGGCAAATTAAATGACTTTTCCAAGGTTATATACATCCAGCTCCCGACAGAGCCAAGCTGGGCACAGGGTTCCTAACACACAGCTCTGCGATCTTTTTACCTCATGAGTCAACGAGAGCATCACGATCTGAATTTAGTATTCGAATAGCACATTGGGTTTGTGCTTCTTATTAAAATGTTAGCTGTGCAGAGCATAAGTCAATTTAAATTTGGCCTAATTTCCTTTTGACCACTAAGCAGCTTTTTTTTTTTTTTTTTTTTTTTTTTTTGGCCATATTTTTTGGAAGGGCACATTTTAACCACAGAGGCTACATAGAAGCTTTTTCTGACCCCTGAGAGTTTATCTCTACTCACTTGACACTGCAGATGCACTTACGATTATGGGGATAAGTCCACATTTAACCACTTGTGCGCATCTAAGTTGTACTTTTCCACAGCCTCCAGTGTCCAGATCTTCCAAATGAATGCGTACATCAAATTGACAGAAAACTACATAAATGCAAATCATCGTTAGTGAACAACGTATGTATTTATTTGAATCGCTTAACTGAATAAGTGGCAACAATTACTAAACAGTGCTCTGTCCTAATAACTACACTTCTGTCATTAAAGTGAGTAATGCATTTGAAGTCCCGGCCTCCTTGCCTCTCTCTTGGTGGCTGCTGAGGAGCTGCGAGGCCACACCCAGTCTGCCCTGCTCAGGTCCCTTCAGAAAATGGCCCAGATGCAGGCCATGCCAGGTCATGAGGTCTGCTCTCCTTCTTTTCGGGTAAGAACCAGAACACTCATGTCTCATTTGGCTCCTCATTTGCAACTGCAGGGAGGAATGAGGAAGGCAGATTTTTTTCCAGAGTATTCTTTGGAATGCTAGTTCTATGAAAATGACATTCTATAATCAAATAACTTTGGGAAATGCAATATATTGTGTTCTCTTTTTGCATATTCACACTGGAGGCAAAAGACAAGCACGTTAAATCCCTTAAAAGGGGGATTTGTTTGATATGCTCTAACCTGGTATTTTTCAAAGAAGCCCAAATATTCAAAATATTATCTAATCCTATTGTGGAACACTCTTGAGAAACACAGTTGAAACATTCCCCTTGGTGACCAAATGTCCTAAAAAGAGGGTCGATTGGAACATACGAATTTGCTGTTCCCTTGGGGTCTCTGACCCGACAAGCCCATAATGTGAGCTCACTACCAAGTATAAAAAGTGTTTAAACAGCAGTACTGCATAGTTACATTCTCTCTGTGTGTGTATACATACATACATGTATTGCTGTGTTTGTTTAAAACAAACTGCTTACTTTATGAGTGATTTAAGGAATTTTTAAGAGTAATTTTGACTTTGAGATTTTTACCTCATTGAATAATATCAGAACCCTCTAAAATACTGTATTTCTGGACTGGTATGTTCAAGAAACCATGGAAGCTCAAGGCAGGGAGTGATGAAAGTCTGAAGTAGGAGATGGGGACGATTTCACAGAAATGCTTCTTAAGCCGGATCTGGAAGGATGTGTTGTCATTTTCCTGGTGTGTAAGAGCACAGGCACAGAGGCATGGCTCAGCATACCAGTTTAGGAAACTGGTTTAAAAAAACAAAAAATAGTATTCTCTGGGTCTAAGGTGGATATAGGGAATGGCTGGTGAGGCAGGTCGAAGCAAGTCAGCTCATAAAGGTCTTTCAATGCCATGTGACACAGCTTGGCCTTCACCTTGGAGGGCAGTGATTTTTCAAATGGGTGGTGTATCAGATTCACCAGGAATCTTTTTCAAACTGTGTGTACCCAGGTCCTATGCCCAAGTGATTCTGATTGATAAAGCTATGGGTTGAGCTTAAGAATGTAAATCTGGAGAAAAGCACTCAAGCGATTGCAATGTTCACTGCAAGCCAAGCCAATTTGAGGCACCAAAAAAGTATTTCAAGGAGGGAAATGCTGTAATTGGAATTTTGAAGGCTTTGAGGAGGAGGATTTGAGAGGAATGATTTCGAAGTCAGGGAAACCCATTTGGAGGCTTTTACATCAGTCTGGGCAAAAAACAGCTAGGGAAACAAAGGCAGTGATATGGGAGTGGAATGGAGAGGATGGGTGCCCCAGACTGGGTGCAGATCTGTTCTATCTGGTGTTTGGTGGCTGACCATACGGGTGAGAAGAAGTGTCCAGGTTTCTGGCTTGATGATGCCGACAGTTATGGCAGGAAATGCTGAAGGGGTGCACATGAGCTCCTGTTCATTCTTCACTCTTCCTCTTCTACCTCCAACCTTGCTACCTGTGTGTACCCGACTCATCGCACTGGCAGCTTCTTCTGTGGCTTTGCAGCCATCAGACATTCTGTGCCGCTGAGCACCTCCCCGTTGTGAAAACACCACAGAGATCCTGAGCTACTGGCAGAGCTGTCCTAGGACCAAGAGAGCACTTGGGGAAACCTGAGCATGAGAATCACCATTTGGGGAGACGGAGGTGAAGAAAGATGTTTGGGGAGAGCTCACAGAATCCGTTGTCCTGTGAATCTAGTCAGTGCTGCCATCAGCCACTTCCCCACTCTGTACTCGGTGAGGTTGAGGAGGTGGTGGGGGAGGGGGGGTCGGGAAGTGTGAGAGGATAATAATCACAAAATCGGCCATGAATGTATACCCTCAGTCCTGAGGCTCCTAACAAAGCCTGAGCAGCAGAGGGGAGTTGAGCCAGGAGTCTGAACGAGGAGAAAACAGATGAGGTGTGGAAGCTGAGATTCTGCTGAGCAACCCAAAATACCAAAAATAACTTCGGCAAGAGCCACAATGCGGGCTTGGCCCTTCTCTGCCACAGCTAAGAGAGAATTAAGAGGCCCCCTGGTGTGGGGCTTGGGGAACTCCTTGGAAAGGATGATGGCCCAGCTCTACAGCATGGCTGGGCATGATCAAAGAAGGCCTTGTGAACGGTGGCATGACCATGGGGTAGTGGGACAAGCTGTTCTGAGGGGGCAGAAAGGGCATGGGAACAGGACTTGAGAAAGAGTCTCTCAGTACATTCCATGAAAACAATGGGAGCTAGAAGTCATGTGTTCAAATCCAGACCCCACCACATGTGACATGACCTTGAGAACATTATTCGGCCTCTCTGGGGCTCAGTTTCCTGCTCCTAAAAAGAGAATACAAGTGCCTTCTTTGGAGCTAATTAACATAGGTCAGGTGTGGAGTATAATGTGGACCCTTTTGTGCTGCCAATATTTCCATGTCATCGGTGCCCAGGCTCTTTCAAGTTCTTATAATGCAAACATATTCTCGTCTAGCGGTCTGTGGAGCAATCAATTCAGATGAGCCAGTCTTGGGCAGAAATTGAAAGAGCCTCTACTATGCAGGGTAAATTCAACAGTAGAGTGATTGATGGGACTCTTGTTCAAAAGCTCTTGTTTATATTTCCTCAGCCTTGGATACTTTGTTTTGTCCAGGATTTATCCAACCAGGATTAGGAAGGTGCGATCGAATGTACTGCAGAGCTGATCAAATCCTTCTTGATACTGATTTAACCTGAACACAATAGCAACTTGACAAACCCTGTTCTATCTGTGGGGATGGGAATGGAGTCCATTGGTGCCTCTAGAACCATATGTTTAGTATCAATATGTCAACCCATCCTGACTGTCCCCCCAACCCGCACACACGCAGGAGAACTGTAATGGATAGTTTCACATTAGTGTCTCTGAGAAGTCCAGTAGTAAAGCCTGTATATTAGTTAAACACATTTACTCCAAAGGAAGCCTTATTTTTCTCATGGACCTATTGAAATCTCTCTTAACAGTTTTCCTGACAGAAATGGTATAAGTGAGTTTAAGTAGATGGACTTCCACAAGGGCATATTTCTTTCTATTCTTTTTTCTTGGAAGTCCAGCAGAGAAGTAAAATAATAAAATTCATCTCTCATATTATTGCCAGATTTTAGTAAAACCCTAGTCAATGTTAAATTTTAAATTTTATTTTAAATAACTTCAGGATGCCTGGGTGGCTCAGTTGGTAAAGCGTCTGCCTTCGGCTCAGGTCATGATCCCAGGGTCCTGGGATTGAGTTCCACATGGGGCTCCTTGCTCAGTGGGGAGCCTGCTTCTCCCTCTGCCTGCCGCTCCCCCTGCTTGTGCTCTCTTTCTGACAAATAAGTAAAATCTTTTTTGTTTAATCTCATTTATGTGATGATGAATGTCATTCTGATTTTTAGATACATTGGTCTGTGCAGTGGCCACAAGTCCACAGAGTGAAACTTTGAACCCACAAGGGCCTCTGGAGCTCACATGCAATTCACTGGTTGCTGCATTGCATTCCTTTCCAGGTAGTCAAAGAAGCAAAAATATTTTCTGAGAGCCCCTGTGCTAGAAACTGTGGGGACACATTTAGCAGATAAAATGAAACAATGTATGCTAACAAGGAGCTTTAATCACTCTCATGAATATCAAATTATAAGCTGTGCTGAGTGACATGAGATGAGGTAGAAGATAATAGAGAGTATAATGGGGAAAGTTAATTTAGATAATGGGCTCAGGGAAGTCTACTCTGAGAAAGTGACTTTAAAGCTGAGACTAGTGAGATGTAGAGTTAATTTTGGTGTCCCCGTTGTGTGAAAGTTTGTGAGGATTAGGGAAAACATATGTCAAGTACCCAGCATAGTATTTGGTGCCAAAGTTATTCAGAAGAATCAGATCGATCCTGTTTCCTGACCTCTGAATATCGAGCCAGACAGTGCCTGAGAGCCCAGCTGCTGGGCTGCCTACCCTGCCTTCTGCTGCGGATCTGACGAATTGTTGGGAAGCCCTCGGTTTGCTGTGCACCCATTTGGCCCACAGCCTTCCTGGCCTTTACTTTCACTGAACGTGCTCTGTGTGTGAATTCCACACAAATCTGCTCTGTTCAACATTTCTCTGCAGTGTCGAGCACCCTTCCCTCCCTTACTCTGTGTTCCAGTCCATTCGGCTTGTCTCTGATTCCCTGCCTCCTCTCCTTGGAAGTAAGTCCATTTCCTGGAACCCCACCCTAGGGAACTTCCCTGAACCAAGACATGGCCATCTTCCCAGTGAGAGATATCAGCCTGTCCCCCTTCCATCCCCTCAAACGACCTTACCCAGGATCACGCCCCTTCAATACAGTCCATCGTTCAGATGAGAACGAGCTTTATTTGCCCCTTAGACTTTGTGGTTCCTCCTTGTGCATCACTCCTGGGGGGGGGGGGCGTCTAATGCTGCATGAATTCGCAGGCTGCATGAAGCCACTGCCAGCTGCCCTTGATGACTGTGCCTTGAACAAAGCCAGAGGCTTGTGTAATTGGTAAGGACCCAGAGTGTTGCTTCCTGGGCCATGGCAATCCAGGACAAATCTCACCACAGAGGAACCAGTCACAGGGCTTAGGGCTTAGACTGGGTCATCTCACACTGGGCTTCACTGAGGAGAATGAAACCATCACCTACATGGGCTGGAAATGGGCTATGTTTGAGTTAGTTGTCAGAGGATCCCAGCGTAATTATGAAGCAACCAGGGTTACTGTGGATGCTTGGGGGCGGGGGACTGGAGCTCCCTGGAGCTCCCCCATCTGTACTCTGGATTGGAGTATGCCCCACCCCCTCCCTGGCAGAGGGGAAGGAAACTAGAGGAGAGGAAGCAGGCTTTGTGGTCAGGAGGCAGCAGAGAGCAGGGACACTCCATCAGGTTGCTCCAGCACTGTCCCCGTCTTGGGAGGAGGCAGAGCTGGCTCACGACTGCAGCCGAGTAGACCTTTCACGGATCTGGTGTTGGCAGATGTGTAAGAAGAGAACTTAGGTGCCAATCAGACAGTGCCTTGACATGGGTGTGAAAATGACAAACGCCACCACCAAGCACAGGAAGAGTGTTCTCTCCTCTCTCTGTGGTTTCTAAGGTTCTGTCACGGAAGACCACAGAAAGCCAGTGAAAACTGTGATCTGCCACGTTAGTGCACAAAGATGCTTAGACTGTACGGACTTTAAAATGATTTTATGGTCACTGTCTGTGCTCGCGGTTCCTGTTCACTGACCTGCCAATAATAGAGCAGAGTTCTTGCTGTCGCATGAATACCTCCCATCACATCACCCCTTTCTTTCTGAGCAATCCCAGTGGGCGATGAAATAGGACACATTTGAGAGAAAATAGGTGACTACACAAAAGACAAGTGCATTTCTTTGGCTGTCAAAATTAGCTATGAAAATTAAGATTGAGAACATCTGTTTTAATTATGTATGTAGCACAGACTGTTCCGTTGTTTCACAGTTTCTCTTGGGGGGGAAAAAAGGAAAGAAAAGTAACCTGCTAGTCTCTCACTATCTCCTAAGTCTAATTTGCTCTTAGCTATAAAATGCTACTATTGATATGAAATCACATTCCGACCTGCAAACATTATGTAAAATTTTTATAATTCTTGTTGCAGAGCTTGCATGGTAAGATTGGAGAGGACAGACCGAAAATGGTCCACATAAATTTCTGCATAGGAATGACTGCCAAAGAACGTTAGCATGGTGTTGAATTAGACACTGAAGCTTTACTTTTGACCCAGTTGTGAAAACCATAGTAATGCAAACTGACACCCAGAAAGCTGCTGGGAACAGCAAAGGAAATGCAAGTGCCCTAAGTAAAAAACAGATTCTAGCTGATGGGCCAGTTGAAGGTTTGAAATACTTACCACTCACCAAGTGTCCCCAGAGTGCTGGACGCTGTCTGCAAGGGCTCTGCAGCTGCCACCTGCCACTGGGTGCTGTTGACATTTTAGACTAGACCCCTGGTTTTTTTTTGTTGTTGTTGTTGTTGTTTTCTTTGATTTTCACTTCCTTTTAAAAAATCATCGTGGCCTAATTCCTGCATTTACTGACCCTGAGAATGAAATGTTTTCCTTCTTCTATCCACGTAGTCTCTTTCTCTTTCTCTTTGCTGGATGTTAAATCCAATGTTCTCTCATTGGATTTTTTCTTAGGGCGAACCTACCCAAGACCTTCTGTCTGTCTGTCAGAAACTTACAGTCAAGTGTGGCTCACTTCATTTTCTGCTCTTGCTGACCAAATAATTCATTTTAATTTGAATTGAATAGAATAGTCAGTTTAATAGAATAGAGTAATTGCCGTTTTCTCTGTCATAAAAGAACTTATTGAAATATTAAATTAATGATTTACTTTTTTAATAGAAGCTAAGAAATTGTTTAAACTTTATTCTAATAAAACAGGTGTAAAATATTTGAAAATACATGTAAATATATTTTGAAGCTTAATAGTAAATATCTTATTTTTGTGTAACTATTTTTCAGAAAGTTATTAATTTTAATGTATTTTTATTTGTACATCCTTTTGAATTTTCTGTAGAAACAATAGACTGTAGAGAGACAATCTGTGAATATTATCCATTTTATTTCTTCCTTCTAAGTCATATATTTTGTATTTTGTTTTCACCTTTACCCGCCTGGTCAATACCTC
Organism: Ursus maritimus; assembly: GCF_017311325.1. Lineage (NCBI taxonomy): Eukaryota > Metazoa > Chordata > Mammalia > Carnivora > Ursidae > Ursus > Ursus maritimus. The sequence continues at coordinate 15,187,889 of NW_024426663.1, forward strand.
TAGTGAAATGTTGAAGTGATGATAGCGAGCATCCTGTCTTTTTCCTGATCTCAAAGGGGAAGATTTCATGTTTTACCATGAAGTACAATGATATTTGTTAATTACTTTTAGGAGATTAAGACAGTTTTCTTCTATTGCTAACTTGCTATGATTGCTTTAAAAACTAATAGATATTGAGGGGCCTGGGTGGCTCGGTCGGTTAAGTGTCGGACTCTTGATCTTGGCTCAGGTCGTGATCTCAAGGTTGTGAGATTGAGCCTGTGTCAGGCTCAGCACTGGGCATAGAGCCTGTTTAAGATTCCCTCTCTCCCTCTCCCTCCGCCCTTCTCCCCCCAAATAAATAAATAATAGATATGAAATTTTATCAAATGCTTTTCCTATTATCTCTTGAGGTGATCAAGTGAATTTTGCCTGTAATACTGATTGTTGGATTATATTGTGATTATCTGATGGCAACCCGCCTTTGAATTAATGGGATAAACCCATATTGGTCATAATGTTTTATCCTTTATACACACTGCTGTGTTTAGTTTGTAATATTTCGTTTGGAATTTTTGTATGGATGTTTGTGAGTGATATTGACCAGTATTTTTTCCTTTCTTATAATCCTCTTGTTAAATTTTATTATTAAGGTATTGACCTCCAATAAATAACTGATTATTTTCTTAGACTCTGGAATAATATATAACCCTGAAATGATTTCTTAGATATAGGAAGAGTTTAACTATTGATAAAATTTCTTAAATAGTTTCAGTAATGTCCAAATTTTCTAGTTCTTTTTGAATTCATTTTAACAGATAGTATTTCCAGATCTAAGTCCATTTTGTACAAATTTCAAACGGATTGGCGATACTTTGTAAAAAATGCAGAATCATTGAAGATTTTTGAGTAGAAAAAAATGGTACGGTATTCAGAGATGTTATGTAAGTTGAGTCGGATTAGGGTTAGAAAATATAACTCTTCACTGGTCAGCTATTTAAATGGCAACTGTCAAAATCTTTTCTAAAATGGTCATACTCAGCTTCATCATCTCTACCCACTAACAAAATTATTGAACTTTTTGCTCAACTTTACTAACTCCATAAAATTTCATCTTATAAGATGGTGCCTATTGGTTTAAAATGTCTTGTCACATTTTAGACGACAGTTCCTGGGTGGTTCCCTATTTCATTGTTACATGTCATATTGATATAGCTATGGGCCTTGGTATTTGGCCCTACCTCAGAGTTTCTCCAAGGAGAGTCTTTAGAACCTGTGATGAACCCTGAACATTCTCCTCATGGACTGAGAACTTATCCAAAATACCAGGCTAATGTTTTTATTCTTAGAGTCAAATAACGTTCATTTTTTATGTACATGTATGGGGTATATACTAGTAAGCCACTACATGAATTATGAAGAGAAAGTAAAATTTGGTATTTGTAAATAAAATTAACATGTTATTATGTTACCAGATTCTGAGAACACAAAATTAGTGTAATCCCCAGAAGTCCAGCTGTTAACACCACAACTGGCAGCATTGCTTGGCTCCTACTGTGTACACACATGGAGTCTTCACAGTCTCCTGGAATGAGTATTAGTATTAGTGTATCTTTTTATTTTTTTAAATATTTTATTTATTTATTTACTTGAGAGAGAGAGAGATACAGTGAGAGAGCACACAAGCAGGGGGAGCATTAGAGGTAGAGCGAGAACCAGGCTCCCCATTGAGCAAGGAGCCCCATGCACAACTTCATCCCAGGATCCTGGGATCATGACCCGAGCCGAAGGCAGGTGCTTAACCAACTGAGCCACCCGCAGATGCCCCAATTATTAGTATTAGTGTATCATTAATGTCATTTTTAGTTGCTTATGTTTGCTGTTGCAGCTGTTCTTGCATAAACTGGCATCAGTTTTCCTTCACTATCAAATCCATTTGTAGTGGGTTATCTGGTTAACACCATAGTGTGTATATACGAATAGTGGTTAGGGGCCTCTAACTTTCCAACAGTTAGACCTTAAGACGTGTGAGGTAGTTTGATTATGAAGTATGTATGCATTTAGTATGAGAGTAGATGTTTACACAGTTCGATCCACTGTGATGTTTTGTTGTTATCAGTTTTGCTTGCACCTCCATCTCCCTGTCTCCCACTGGAAAATGGGAATTGCTGGGGTCGGTTGACTTTGGAGCTATTTGCCTTGTTATAACTGGGACAAGATAACAACCTTTTGTGGGTTACAATTTAGAAAACCATAGGGGTACCATCCTATGATAAAAAATGAAGTGGTTACCGGTGAACATTGTTCATAGAAAATTCTTTTTTATCTTCTCTTAAAAATACACATTAAATGAATGTTTCCTTGTGTCCTGTCTCCAAAAGTGAGGCTTCTTCCAGAATTAACTTCTGTGCTAATGTATAATCTTTTGACTTGGACAGAGAAGTTGGGAATCCTGCAGCTTAGGCTTTTGTTAAAGGAATGAATGACCATATCGGCACTACTGATAAGTTTGCTATAATAAAAACAGATTTCACAGGAGAGAGGGAGCTCAATGAAGTGGAAATAGAGACAGAAATGGAAATGAGAAGATCCCTGATCTCTCGTGTTGAGGAAGAGAGGGTTGACTTCCCCAGTACAGTCATATTCCACAAGATAACGCTGACACACATCTTTCTTCATCAGCAGGAGAGCTCATTTCTTTAAAATGTTGGGGAAACTGATTTTAAAATTATGCAAGGGAAGTTCTTTTTAAAACATCAATTTCTGGACCCAGAAATAATAAAATAACATTGTCTTGACAGTCACCATCATTTACAGTGCATATTGGAATTATTTGCATGTGGGTGGATTTTTCTGGCTTTGAAAGAAGTTGTAATTACTGAAATTAAATAATGCAGATGCCAGAAGAATGTGTGGGGGCTGTTCAGTCCTTTTGGCCCATCTTATGCTGAGGGGACTCTTGGATGGGATCAAAATACCAGACTCTTATTCTTGTTCCTACTGCTTGTAGGTTTTATCACCTTCTGGAAAGGAAGCTGAGTCCGAGCTTGGGGAGGAACCGTGAAGCTCTTTTTCTCGTAGTCTTGGCTGGCCTGGATGCTGCTCTGAGCCTAAAGATAAATATACTCCCAGCCAAGAGATGGCTACCAACCGAGAGTTGAAAGTCAGGATGCCATCATGTCATTTTTAGTTGATCACATCTGTCGGTTCCAGCTCTTCTCATATACGCTGCCATCGGTTTTGTTTCACTATTGGTTTCACTTGAAGGGGGCTATCTGGATCGAGTACATGAGAACAGTAACTAGGATAGGCTTTCTAGTATCTAGGTTTGTGCATCAAAATATATTCTCTTCAATAAAAATCATAAAGGCATGGAATCTCTAAAATCTTGTAGGAGTGAAGTTTTAGTCCAGAAACACATCAAAGGCTGAAAAAAAAATCAGTTATTATGAAGAATTAAATAATACTGAATCAGTGCTGCGACCAAACCCCATTCTTAGATCAAACTGGGGGAAATGGTCGTTCTTAAATCCAAGTCCCGTGTCCATTAGTGGCTTCACTTCCCATTTTCAGTCTGAAGTTGCTAACCACTACCTGGAGTAAGTAAACCTAATCTCTCTGGACCTCATGTTCTTTCTCAGGAAACAGGGTAAGCACATTGAAGAACTACACAGGCTCTGGAGTCTGCCTGCAATTGAAGGCCTACTCCCTGCCCCGCACTTGCAGCTGTTCAACCTGAGGCATGTTTGCCTCTCTCTGACTCAGGGTCCTTATGTGTCAAATGATAATTGTCATAAATCTGCCTCCTGGTGCTGTCATGAGTTTCAAATGAAACAGCAGGTGCCAAGCACTACATAGTGTCTTCCACAAAGAAAAGCGCTTAGTAAATGTTATTAAAAACCACCTTGAAGAGGGTTTGTGAAAATGGATATGGAAGTACATTGAACATGTATTGGAAGGAGAAAGGCCATCTATAAAGAGAGCCCAAGGAATCATTTATCAATATGACTTTGAAAACTCATCTCCATTTTTAAAAATTCTGTTTTCAATTGCTATGTTTTTCCTTGATTTGTGTCTTTCATCAGTAGTTATTCCCTGTTTATGTTCATTCAGCCCATGATTTTCTAGTCTTTTCTTTTTCTGAATTTGGCATATAGGGAAAGACAAGGCTGTCGGAGAGTTGATGTGGCTATCTCCATGTCAGCCATCTTCCACGACCAACCTGTACCCATCATTTGCCTAATGAGTTGCCAGACAATGGGAAGGGTTAACAGAGGCCTGATGACCTTTTGCTGGGAATTAAGAGTGCAGAAACAAAGGTTTAAGGGTAGATTCTTCTTTAAATTCTGTTTTAATATGTCATCTGGAATTCTGCAGAGAACAAAGTCAATTTAGATAGAGACATCGACTACCAACCAACGATGATGATTTTTTAATTATTATAAAAAAAGAGAAAGATTCATATTAGTCCTGTCTTTATTCATAAGCTTTGATACACCTGCAGATATGACCATTTATTTTTAAATTTTTTTTTCCTTTTTACTTTTTTTAGTCTTCTTGAATTTAGGAGTAAATTATGCTCTGTAAGGTTGTTTATTAGAAGTTAGGGTGCATTTTCCAGCAGAAATAATTTTATGAATAATGACCAAATTCCGCAAGTCTGTTTAACCCACCAGCAATTAACTGGTGAGGTTCTAACAGCTCTGTAGGAGCTGGTCATCCAGAATGCCAGAGATGCCCTGCTAACACAGGGATGGGGACTTTACTTCAATTCCCTCGCGTCGCAGGCAGATTAGGTGCCCTCCAGCTTCAGGAATCTAGAGTAGATGTTCCAAAGAGACGGGATGAGATGGAGAGGAGTGGGACTGATGGTCTAGAGACTGGGGTGCTAAGGAGAACATGGAGCTGAAGAGCAGGGTGAGCAGAAGCAGAAAATAGCCAGGGGCTTAGGACCCGAGGCTTGTGAAACATGCTCCTTTTTTCTTTTTCTTTTCTTTTTTTTTTTTTTAATGTTCTTTTATTATATTATATTAGTCACCATACAGTACATCCCTGGTTTCTGAGGTAAAGTTCGATGATTCATTAGTTGCGTGGAACACCCAGTGCACCATGCAATACGTGCCCTCCTTACTACCCGTCACCAGTCTATCCCATTCCCCCACCCCCCTCCCCTGGGAAGCCCTCAGTTTGTTTCTCATAGTCCGTAGTCTCTCATGCTTCATTCCCTGTTCTGATTATCCCCCCTTTCTTTATCCCTTTCTTCCCCTACTGATCTTCCTAGTTCTTATGTTCCATAGATGAGAGAAATCATATGATAGTTGTCTTTCTCTGCTTCACTTATTTCACTTACATGCTCCTTTTTTCTAAACTACCTCCTCTTTTCTGTCCCACCAGAGATCCCAGGGTTAGGCCACCTATTTCCTTTTCCACCGCCCTTAATTTCTTTCTTCTGACCAGGGTTTCCCTCTGTCTCAGTCTCACAGAATAAAACAATCTCTCAAGTTCCCTCTCCCCTGCCTTTTGAGAAAGGGTAAGAAATTTTATTCCAAGTGATAAAAGAAAGCTGACTAGAAATGAGAAAGTGTCCTTGTTATGCTTACCCTCCCCTCTCCCTGTCCTGTGACTGCTCTCACCACCCTGTACATCTCTTCTTTTTCTCCTCTCTTCTTCCCTGTGATCTGCTGGAGATAAGACTCCAATAATAAAACTTTGGGTACAAATTGGACTCAACTGAGATTTCTGCAAGATTTCAGAGAACCATCTTAACAGTCGTATGCATATGCTTGTCACCGCAATGGCCAGAGTTTCTGCGCCCCTGGGTCCTAAGGAAGAGGGTGGACCTACACACAAGGGTTTGGGATGGGAGCTGTAGACACCGTGAAGTGGGCCAGCACTCGGGTCAAAGAACTTTGGGCCTTTTCAGAAGAGGGTGTCAAAGAAGCTCCAGAGCATATCACTCTTCTAGTCACCCGAAAACCCCGTTTGGAATTATCCCTGAGGTAAGGTACACAGGACTAAATTGTCCCAAGTAGCAGGATGCAACATATGGAAGGAAGGGAAAAACCCCTGAATCTTCCCTATGTGGAAATCTTTTATCCGTACCCTTTCATTTATTTTTATTTAAATTCACGTTGGAGTAGCTTATTTTAAGTCTGCATAAGGCCTAGTAGTTTCTGAAATACTTTCCCATACAGTATTTCATTTGAACCCCATAACAGTTATAAGGTAGGCAAAAGAGGTCTTCGAAGCCTTATTTTATTAAAGACAAAAGGGACCAGAAAGATTGAGTTGCCCAAGGTCATACACAGAAGATATGGTACAGACCCAGGAAAGAATTCAATTATTTGCTCACTGTTTTCCTTCGCATTAGAGTCTTAAATCTCTTAGTACTGGCTTTGACTCGGGATTAGCAAAACTATAGGAATGTGAAAATATAGTAAATTCAGTGTTTTATGTTTCATGAAAATCTTTAAAAGTCAAATCTGAGCTATGCATAGCCTAGACCAAAGCAGGAATGTATCTTTCCTTTATTATTTCTTCTTTAACATTGTGACATTACATTAAATTCTACCGTTTTCTAAGAATCAACCATACATAATTTATGTTTTTGAATTATTTGGAAGAGCTTTAATAGAATAAGAGAAAAGAGCTGAAACCTCAGCTAATTTATTCTATTAGAATATGAATAGCGAACCAAAGGCAGTAAAAATTGCTGGGGTGAAAATGATTTCGATCTGAACACTGATCTATCTTGAGAAGCATGTTTTTTTCCGGGGATTTAATTAAAACAATCCCAGTTAACAGAAATAAAGTTACTCTTTTATTATAAAGCTTCTAGTCATTGAACTAAGTCTCGTGAAATGGTACTGTATAAAAAATGTTGTTGAGGGGAGATTATCTATGTTTGATTATCTCTGCCCTGGCTTCCCATTGTTCTTCCTTTTGACATTTCGCTGCTCATTGGTGCTCCAGTGGTTGAAAAGGGAAAAAACCAAACCAAACAAAACGAAAACCAAGCCCAGCATGAAACAGATAGAGCTCAGAGAGCGCCACTCATCACTGCATTGACTACTTTCGAAAAATTTAGGAGTGGGGGCACCAAGAGCCACCAGAAGGAAATACTAAGATAAAGTTTGGAGGCATTTGTAATTTGAGCCCATCCCTGTCTGAAATTATCAAAAAGTTTGGGAGTTATTTCCTTAACAAAACAGAGTTATTAACTTCTGAGAGACTGTCTCAATATCTATTTAAGTGTGTATACACACACACACACACACATTTAATTCATTTTTATTAGTTGTATAGATTTCTGTTCAATGGCTCTTATTTCTAAGTGACTTGTGTGGCCCGCAATCTGATGTTAAATTTTTAGGTAAATGATATCTAATATAGAAAGAGGTACTACTTCTAACTCATAACAACTAAATTATTCTCACTGACCTCTATGTTGCCAAATGATTCATTTCTGCCTTGCATCACATCGCAGAATCAGTTTTCAAAAAGAACAGAACTTTTTCTTAAAATGGTTTTTACTGCCCAGCTGAACATTTTTAACTTCAACACCTGTGACATAATTGTAATTTGCAGAGTTATTCTTTTTTTAAAAGATGTTATCAAAAGTACAGAAAATACAAAGAATAACAAGCACCTATGTTTCTAGTCTTTGTAACAAATGTTAATGATATTTTGTGATATTTCTTTCCAGTCTTGTTCTTCCCCAAGAAGTAAAATATTATAGATACACTTAAAAACCCCTTGTGACCATGAATCCAGGATTCTTTCACCTTTTCATCTTTTTACATAAATATATATGTGTCCATAAGTAAAACCTAGTATATAAATGAAACCATACTACATATTTTCTGACTTGGTTTTCATACTCACTATTATGTCTTTGTGATCAGTCTTTGCAAGGGGACGAGGAGGGATGAGGGAGTTCACTCCTCTTAATGGAAACCGTAGAGCAGAGCAGCAGTATTTGGGGATTTAGGAAGTGTACTTCCTCAGAGAACTGGCAAGAGCAAGGTCACTAAGCTAGGAATTACTACTATCAAAGCGGGATACAAGCATACAGACCCCAGTGCTGGAATTGGAATGCCATGTGAGACAATGTGTCATGAGCAATGCTGATGGGCACTCACTAGAGAGACTCAGAGACCCATATTTGTCAAATGGGTGTTACCCAGTCCTCAGAGCTGTAAGTAAGAGCTGGAAGGATTTCTGTTTTGTCCCTTTTTATATCTTCTGCAGGATCGAATACTGTCTCCTGTACAGAATAGATAATGACTACTAAATTGAATCATAATTTATTCTTTTTAAAAAACCCAAGAAGATAATCTTCCTCATGGCAATCCTCTGTTTTAAAATGATTTTATTTCGTTTTATGGTTATGATGTATTGAGCTTGGCTTCTGGAAACATGGAAACAAGTCCTAGCTCCATTAAAACTACCGGGGTGATCTTGGACAGGCCCCTGGAGCTGGAGGAGACTAATTGTCTCATCTATTCTATTGTGTCTTAGTCCTCGTGCATGTTGGAGCAGAACAAGATTACTTTAAGCTTTAAATATTTAAAATTTCTAAAAACAAAATAAAATAAAACCCCTATATTTTCTGCACTTCGAGAGTAGAAGAATGACCGCAATCAACCTGGGATGATTCAGTAGGTTAGGTAAGCCTGAGAGCTTTCCTCTACCAAAGGGTCCCAGTGATTCTCACAGTAGGGCAAAATTGGAGCATATAATCATGGACATAGAAAACAGTTGATTTTTATCCCCTGCCTAATATCCTTTTTAGTCTTCCATTCAATCTTATTATTATTGCGTAGTTGTCCCCTTCAATCTTCTTTTCGAGGTTCTGCTTTTCAGCTTCAAACATTTGGTGAGCAGCCGACGATCTTGAATTCTGTCTGTTGAGTTGTGGAGGCCACACCTGGGCACGCCGTCAGTCAGAGAGGATTGTGTTGCAATTTGTGAATCGAAGTCCACAACCCTCTGCTTGGCACCTAGTAGGTACTCACTGAAAGTTGCTTTCCTTCTTTTTGAATTTCTTTTAGTTTCTCTGCTCGTCCTTTTCTTTTTGACACAAAGAATACAGGTTAGAACTTTGCTTTTCAAAGTGTAAATGTCATGGGCACTCAGGCCTCAGCCCAGACCATGGAATCCCCTACTGCATTTTGACTAGGCGCCCATGATTCCTGTGCACAGTAGGATCAGAGAAGCAGGACGTAGAGACTGGATGGCAGCATTCGCAATCCTCTCTCCTACTCCCAGTGCCCCGAAGCTCTGGATCTATGTGTAGTCATAGATTTATATTCACATGTGAACAGCCCACTCATGAGCTCAACAACACCTACTCTGGAGTGCGTGGTTTTATAAGGACTGAGAAGCCTGTCATTCTGATTTAAAGGGAGTGGAGATATGCTTATTTAAACCCATGAAAAGAGCTCACGCTTCATATGCTCTTGTTAATATCTGGAAATCATTCTGTCATTTCAAACTTTGGTCTGCAGTTCTCCTAAGTATTATTTTATTTCCCTGATTTACATGTAAAAATGTGGAGCATTTACAAACACACTCTTTTGTGCCTAAAAATAGATCCATTGCTTTTTGAATAATAAGTAGAATTATTTTAGGATTACAGGTATTTCTTCATCACATTTTACTTGCTGTAGTTAACTTTCTGAGGTAAAGAAAGCTATAAAATGCTTTTCCCTGTTGAAGCATTAGTTTCTTTTAATTTAAATGTTGCATGGCCAGAGTTGAATTTTAAATGCTCAGGTTGGTGTCCTAGTACTAAAACTTGGTTCATCTGGACAGCCACCTTCATAAAACAAGCTGAGTGAAATTTTATGTGTTTAGAAACCACACTTTAAAACGTCTATAGCTCAGTATCCTCAATTTAACCCGGGGCCCGTAAGCAAACAGATGGAATAACACTTTCTTTGTTCATTATTCACTTGATCCCTGGAAACCACCTCCCACCAAAGCCACAGTCCTTGAGTCTGGAGCCCTCATACCCCTGCTGCCACGAGAAGCAGAGGGCTTTTAGAAGAGCTTTAGGTCATAAAATTATAGCTCTTTGGGGACTGGAAAACAAGAATCCAATTTGTAAAAATATAGAAAAGGAGTGATAGCAGAATGTTTGAAGTTTAAGCCAACCTCCAAAGCACTTTAAATTATTTCAAATCTCACAGTTAATATGCATAGGAATTTCTCTGGACAAATCTTTGGGTCCCATCCTCCAAGAGTCTGAATGACTCAGTAGCTCTAGGGTAGAACCCAGGACATTGCCATAGTAACAAGTCATTGAGGCTTCGTGGATCACATTTTGAGAAATACCTGCTTCAAATGTTTGGAAGATATTAAGACTGACCCAGCAAGTGCTGAATCGTATTTCAAAACATCATAGGATTGACTTAGCAAGTAACCTACCTACTTTGCCATATTTTCAGACCAAACTTACTCAGTATTATACATAAATGCATTGCATTTAGGTTATTCTCTTGGAGTTCCCCTCTTTATCTTTCAATTTGTGCTTTTTTGGTATGTGTAGAAACGTGTTTCTCAAACATATATTTTATCACAGATCTACTTAAAGTATAATAGGCCACTTGGTCAAGGATAGGAGATGGGTGAGACTAGCTCATGGTCGAACCTCCTTAGAACAGAGAGCTGGAGAGGTCACATGTCCAATAACCTAAGGAGGGAGTCCTGGTGATTAAGGAAATGCTGACAGGGAGGTCCTGAGCTAGGCAATGGGTGGTCACCTCAGCAGGTGGAGAGATTCATTGTTACAGGAGACATAATATAAATATATAGAGTATTTAGATTTATGAGCTGGTCTGTACTTTCTAAGTGATTGGGGATTCTATAGGACCCCAGTTTTTGAGAATCTCAAGTACTGAATATATGTAATGCCTCAGGCTTGGGATGAGATTGGATAGGACTGGGGTACAAGACATGCTTTGACCAAAGCAGTTAGATCAGAATACAGTTCCTGTAGCCAAAGTAAAAAATGAAAAGAAGGAAGGAAAGGAAAGGAAAGGAAAGGAAAGGAAAGGAAAGGAAAAAAAAGAAAGAAAGAAGGAAGGAAGGAAGGAAGGAAGGAAGGAAGGAAGGAAGGAAGGAAAGAATGCTGATTTTGTATACATGTTAGTTTCGTAGGCCTGCCCTAATAACATACCACAAAATGAATGGTTTAAACAATAGGAATGTATTGTCTCACAGGGTGGAGGCTGGAAATTCAGGATCAAGGTGTTAGCAGAGCCATGCTCCTTCTGAAGGCACAAGGGAAGGATCTATTCAGGCTTCTCTCACAGCCTCTGGTAGTTCTTTGGCCTGTGACAGAGTAACTCCAGTCTGCTCATGGTCTTCCCTCTGTGTGGATGTGTCTGTATCCAAATTCCCCTTTTTAGTAAGGACACTAGTCATATTGGATTAGGGATCCATCTATTCCAGGAAATATGGTTGCCAGATAAAATACAAGAATCCCAGTTAAATTATATATATAAAATTTATTTCTATTTAATTAATTTATTTATATTTCAGTATAAGTATTTTCCAAATATTACACTGAAAATGCTTATACTAGAGAATTATTTATTTATCCGAAATTCCAGTTTAGTTGGGCATCCTGTTGTTCTAAATCTGGCACCTGCCTTCCTGTCATATTACCTATGTCTTCTTCAGCTATAAAAGGAGCCTTGAATTCTAGTGCTATAGAACAATATCTTCCAGATGTTACTTTGGTGGCATAAGGACTGCTACAACATCTAGACGGTGGCCTAACATCTTTTGAGGGATGGGGATAAGGGTCATCTGGGGCCCTGCCTGTTCTCCATCTCTCTGAGGGCCTTAAGAGGGAACAGTGAGGATGTTTTTCAAATGTTTATTGTGAACTCGAATATTCTTTTTTCTACTATATGTATTTGGATTTTAATCTGTGTGACTTAGAAGCCTGGGTGCTAAGGGAGTTTTTTTAACCTGAAAGTCACGGCTAAGCTATTTTATCCATTTTCAGGTGGGATAAAGTGAAGGGAGGTTTATTCTTCTGGGTTCTTTTGTTCTACCTGGTCGTAGTACTAGTGTCCATTTGATTAATCTGAAAATAGCATTTTTGTGCATTATGGTAAAGGGCAACACGCTTAAATAATCAATGATAACAATGATTAAAGATAACAATTAACAAATTGTTGAAAACCATATGGAGGGATGAGAAGTGAGGTAAGAAATTTCTTTTCACCAGGGGAACGATTTAAATACAGTGAAGGGAAGGAAAAGGTCTTTTTTTTTTTTTTTAAGATTTCATTTATTTATTTATTTATTTATTTATTTATTTATTTGAGAGAGAGACAGAGAGCACAAGCAGGGGGAGCTGCAGGCAGAGGGAGAGGGAGAGGGAGAAGCTGACTCCCCGTGGAGCAAGGAGCCCGATGCGGAACTCGATCCCAGGATCCTGGGATCATGACCTGAGCCGAAGGCAGACGCTTAACAACTGAGCCACCTAGGTGCCCCGGAAAAATTATTTTCTAACCTTTAAGGTCTTCAACTGGACTAAGAATTAGATTTACATGAGACAGATTAACAGGAGGAAAAAAACCCAGTGTTTTGTTATGTGCACCCAGGGGCCCAATAATGAAAGTGAGACCTACAGAAATGACCAAGGGAGGCAGTTTTTATACATGCTTTTTAACAATAAGAAAATAAATCTTTGAGGAACTGACCAAAGAACACTTGACTTTGGGAGCTTTAAGTACTAAGGAATGCTAGACTGAGTTTGGGCTGGGGTAGGAAATCATTGAAAAGGAGCAAGGGTTGTTTACACAGCCTCCTCAGCTCTATGTGTCCCATCGGTGGTGATACGGATGCTCTTTGCCTCCTGCTGCAGGGTGCCGGTACCTTTTACAGGGGAGGTTGATTTCCTGCTTTCAGGGGGACAGAGGAGAGTCTCAGGCTGTCTGCACAGGCTGTCTCTTAAGTAACCTTTATTTAAAATAATCAGTATGACAAAGTGGCCCATGTTGGGGAGGCCTGCCCTTGGTCCCTACCACGGAATAGATCACCGCTTTCCTGGAAGGCCAGTCCTTTCCCGACTGCTCTTCTGCGTGTTAACCTTTTTAGTTTTTGTATCTCTGGATGCAATTTTATTCCTTCTTTTTCTTTCTCATTTGGTGTCATTTCACTGATTTCACTATCATTTCACTATTTTAGAACAAATCTGTAGCCTTTATGCTATTCCAAGTTTTGATTCGTTCGTCTGAGGTTTCTGCTTCAACAAACTTTGCACTTATTAATGGGCAGTAATTCAAACCTCCTCAAAAGAGTCTCGGCCTCCAACCGTGAGGCTGTTTTCCTTGAATGCGAGTGTTGCTCCATAGAAGGCAAATATTAAGAAACTTAATGGGAAGTGCTAAACTCAGAAGTGCCTTGCTGGCATTTTCTTGTTTTGTGGAGAAATGAGCTAACGTGTAGCCTCAGTACTGTGAGCTCCTCACCCTTGAGTTTGATGAGGAAAATAAGACTCTGGGGATTCAGATGCAGCGCTGTTTAATTAAAGATGATGCCATTAAAGATTTTAGAGTTGTGAAAACAAAATGGCTGATGCCAACATGGGAAGCTTTGCCCGCGATGCCTTTTAGAATTCAGTATGTTCCAGTATACAGAAGGATTTTCCATTAGTGCAACTTCCTGACTCTACGTATCTCTTTTTCAAAGACTAGACTGAGGTTCTTTGGAAGTGGACTCAAGCAGCCACCATCGAGAGCTCTTTGCTATAATATTTGACTTCCTCTTTCTGTTCTGCAGGGAGGAAGATGGTAACATTGATCCTTTGTCACTCTTCCTCTCTCCAAATCTCCTGCCCTCTGATAATGGTGGATCAAATTGCAGAATTCTGGTAGTTATTATATCTTGTTACAGTGAATACTCTTCTCAACTGGGGAAACTGAGTTGGACCCTCCAGTCATTCAATCAGCAGCCATGGAGTGCCCCTGTGCCTCAGGTCTTCAGACCAGGGAATCTAGTATTTGGACTATTACCAAGTATTTCTTTGGTGTTACCTCGGTTGCTTAGTAAGGGGGACATTAATACGTGTTTTGGTCAATGGTGAACTCTTACTTCTGACAATGATCTATCTATTTTAGTAGCTTCTCATCTTCCCTCAGGGGAGATAAGTGACATTCTGACTAGAATCTCTAACAGTATTTATCATCATTATTTGGTGTTCTCAGCATGACAACGGTGGGCATAAATTCTTTATGAAATTAATCCTAGTGACAAAGTATTTGTCATTATAATGATCTGTGTCTTTTCTTCCGTAGGGTGCAAGTTCTAGTAAATATTAAGTCAGTCAAAATAATATTTTTCATGTAAAAACTTTTATATAAACCATATGTTATGTTTCTTTGCCATCTTTAGTTTATGGCAGCAATTACAACTAATGGCAGACAAAGATTAAAAGTACATCAGTAAATTACTCATACTCTGGCTCCTAAGTAATCTAATTTAAAAAAAAAACAGCAAATTCTATTCCTTTGATATGTTGGAAAGAGAGGAAAAGCAATTATGCTGCAGTTATGTTTGTTTGTGTTACTTAAGTGCAAATATGAAGAGTTCCCTGTACTTAACATATTTTATATGCAGTCATTATCAGAAAGCTTCTTTGAATATATTATGCAGTTTAATAACTTTCTGCTTAATATCTCATTACATTACAGTAACACCAAATTTATGTGTTCCCTAATGGGTGAGAACCATGTCTTAATCTATTTTTGTGTACCCATTCCCTAATGGATAGATGGATGAATGGGTGGATGGTTGGACTTATGGATACGAGAGAGAGGGAGGAGGTGGGAGAAAAAGGAAGAGAGGGTGGGTAGGCTGTTTGGTACTCAGAAGTCCTATCCCTCAGAAATCATTATATGAATTCCTTGACTCAGTGTAGACTACTAGAATGCCACCATTGTTAATTTTATAGAGGTACAGTGTTTTCATAGGAAGAGAAAACACAATAGCGATGGCCTCTTATTTTCTTTATTCTTTGAAACTTACATTAAATTATTATTGAATCAAAAAAACTACTTTTTATTAAAATGGAAATATTTCTAAAGTTCCTCATTTTTATTAATGCAATGACATAATACTTTGAGAGTGGTCAACAAGTTATGACATACTGCATGCTACCAGTTAGGCACTCAGGGAGCCAAATGTCCTCCTAGGACTTGACTTTCAAAGGTTAAACATCCTTTCATCCTTTCATGGATAGACATGCCAAGGAGAAACATCCACTGCTTGTAGGGAACAGTGTGAGTTTGTACCATGGTACCCACGTAGTGCCTCATGGACCATTTAACCAGGGTTATATGAGGCGTTAGGAAGAACAGATGTCACAGAGGCCATGGTGGTGCAGGCCCAGGGCTCACTTTGCAGACACGTTAGGCATCTTTCTGAAGAATGACAATATCTCTCCAGTTGGTGCCAATTGATACTGATTTTTAAAGTTCTCTTCACACAATCAATAGGAAAGTAAAAATGTTAAAGAGCTCTCCAACAAAAGGGACATGGTGCACAATTTAATCTCTGCTTTCAACAAGCAAATTCTGAGTTTTCGGCCACGACAACTTTGGACAAGCTGTGCCAATTACATACCTGCAACGACAACATCATGGCGGCCTGATGCCAAGCTGGCACTTAGTTATTTTGAAGGCTTTGGAAATCCAATCTAGTTTTGGGAATAAATAAACCAGGTACTGTATAAATTCACCCACAACAAGAGTATTAAACGAAACACTTTATAAATTTGAATTCTTATAACCTATGCAGATCTCAGTGTTCAACTGTATTCACGTTCATAGATGATCTATGAATTCAAATGGAGATTAATGCATGAGAAAATAAATGGTCTCATCATCTACTTCCATGTAGTTGTTGTGGCCTCTGGTTAATTTTCAGGCCTATTCTGATACAGGATCCATAAACCATAAACCTCTTACTTTAGGTTATAGGTATCTCCTCTCTTCACTCTCTTAATATACATCGAGTGCCCCACCATGTCATATACTCTTCTAGACACATAGTGGAGTGAACCAAATAGATAGAAATTCTTGCCCTCAAAGAGCTTATCTCTCAGCAGGAATTCCATTTGAAACACTGTATTAGTGTCAAATATTAAACATGAGTGTAGTCTTTCATGAAATTCAAATGAATCTGGTAAACCTTCATCAAGGTACCTGCAAAGATGAGTCAGTCTTGGTCGTCATATCTAGGAATTCACAGTCTAGTGGGTTAAAAAGATATGTAAGGTCAAGAGTTAAAAATACAGGGAGACAGGAACAAAGGGAGATATTGACATTGCACAGAGTGGACGGGAACTAACTTCAGGGAGAGGAGGAATCGAGGAGAGAGGATGTTAGATTAGGGATGGTCAGGGGGACTTTTTGCAGTGTGACCCTGTCTGCTGAGCTCCTCATCATCCTTTAAAACCCTCCTAACTCTTGAGTGCTACCATTTGATCGGAGAATCAGCAGAACCTGTAGTATCATATTGGAAATTGACATTCTCTATTGTAATTTTGGTCCTGTTAATTTTTGAATTTTCTTTTTGTTTCACTGGAAAAAAAAGATGATGTTCAGTTTTAAATGTTAAAAGTTACAACTTACTTGGTTAAAATAAAACCATATACACACAATAAAGTAAAGTAAAGTAAAATAAAATAAAATAAAATAAACAGAACACTCATAACTTGACATTGTAAAAGAAAAGTGGTGAGATATTATTGATGCTGGTGCTCTTATTCATCATTCTTTCATCCTTGACTATTTTAGCATTTCTTCCTGAGGCTTGAGAGAAATGAAGAATAGAGTTGATCAATAGGGAGACTATTAGCATAATGAAATAACATCCAAGATAAAAGTTAATAAAATAGGCACATTTATTTTTAAGAGTTCTCTCTCTGGAGGAATTGAGGGGGAGTCAAATTGTGAAATTAGCTGTTAGAGCTGATATAGATTTCACATTCATTTAGTTGACCGTAGCTTTGTACAAGGTTTCTGCGCATCTTCTAAAGAATTGCATATGCAGCTAATTAGCCTTTCAAATGAATTCTTTTCAAGGTAATAATAGCAATGAAATTATAGCATCTCTATCTGTGCAAGTTTTCATGAATTGCTGCATGTGGTTGGATCCACAGAATACTGTATTGCTGGGAGACATGTTCTCAGAGTTCATCTGCTCCAAATACAACCTTTCCTGCTGTTTCTGGAAATATAATACTAACAGCTAACATTTCTATAGTGTTTACTGTGTACCTGACACTGTCATAAGCATGATGCAATTATTAGCTCCCCACATGCTCACAACCCAATGAGGCATGACCTGTTACTATCTCTATTTCCACAGAAAAGAAAACTGAGATATAAAGGGGTTAAGCCATTTGCCCAAGGGCCCACAGCTAGAAAATATCAGAGCAAGGACACAAATGCAGTCAATCGGGCCACAGAGTTGCCTTCTTAACTGATATGTCACACTTTTTCTAAAATAAAGAATAAACATTTTTATCATGGTCTTATTTTTGAGAACTTTAAATATCAAAAATTACCATGTACCATGTATCAGATGTTAGCTGTGTGTTTGCATATTACATACAAATTCCATATCTGATGATGAGGCCACTATAGCCTTTGAATCCCATTTGGCTCATATACAACCACTGACTACAAACCCCATTTACTGATGCTCCTGGTTGACATCTGACTCAAGCCTCACTTCACTAAATCCAGAGACACTTCATTGAGGCTTTTGTTCCCTTCCTAAACTATGCTTTCCTCTTGCTGAGGGCTAGCTCTGTGCCTTTCACTGCATCTACGAACCATTCTTCATTCACTCATCCATGTATCAAAAGTATATTGAGTACCTCTGTGTGCCAAGTACTCTGCTAAAAGCAGGACTCATGAGGTATACCACACAGAGATATAAAATCCACTAAAAGCAGGTCAATTCACAAATAAAATATTTCCAAATTATGAGGAGTTACATAACAGACACAGTAGGTTGTCGTGATAAAGAATAGCAGATGGAGGGCGCCTGGGTGGTGCAGTGCGTTAAGCAGGTTAAGCGTCTGACTCGGTTTTGGTTCAGGTCGTGATCTCAGGGTCCCAAGATCGAGCCCCACGTTGGGCTCCATGCTCAGCGTGGAGTCTGCTTGAAATTCTCTCTCCCTCTCCCTCTGCACCTCGCGCTCCTGCTTTCTGTCTTTCTCTCAAATAAATAAATCAATTTTAAAAATAAAAAGAGAATAGAAGATAGAGAACTCTTTCCGTGGGTGGGTCAGGGAAGGCTTCTGTGAGATGATAGGAGCTGACACTCCAGGAGGAGGAGTAGTTATGCAAATAGCCCAGGGAAGAAGTTTCCATGCAAGACAAACAGCCTGTGTAAATCCCCTAATGGACAAGAGCTTAGCCTCGTCAAGTAACTCACACAGGGCTGGTGTGGCTAGCAAGTAGTGAAAAGGGAGAGTGGCTGGAGAGGACACTGGAGAAATTGGTGTTGAAGATTGTACAAGATTTTGTAAGCCACAATACAGAGTTGTCAGTGTTTGGAAATCCCCTGAAATGTTTTAGGCAGGAGAGTAACATGATCACTTTTATGTTTGATGATCACTTCAGCTGCTTTGGAGACATGAGTGCGACATCACTAGAAGGCTCCTGGGTGAGTTCAGGTTAGGGATGATGGGGCACGTGCTAGAGGGTGGTGGTGATGGATTTGGAAAAGAAGAGTTAAGACACATTTTGGAAGTGTACTTCGTGGCACCTGCTGATGGGTCCGATGAGAAGGTTGAAGAGAAAAGAGAAAAGGATGCTGCTGAGCAGCAGGATGGATGGTGACGACTTTGCCTGAGTTGAAGGATGGGGACAAGTCGAATGGGACAATTAAGAGATGATTTTAGACATGTTAAGTTTGAGTTGCCCATGAGGCATTCAAATAGAAATGTTATGTAGGTGGTTGGCTATGCGGGCCTGAAACTTAGAAGAGTCTGAGACCCAAGGCATGGGTGTTACCCAAAGCAGTAGAGATTGATATACTGGCTCAAGTACAGAATGCCAAGATCAACGTGAAGCAGGTTGAGGATCACAACCTGTGGCACTTACACCGACGTCTGGAGAGAGAAGACAATGCTCTCTCTTCCTGAGCACAACTGCTCTTTCTCTGTTGCCTGCTGGAAAGGCAGAAATGGCCAGGCCATCTGTCCTGCTCTGCTCCAGTGGCTGCACACAGCAGGACACCAGCTGAATTCTACAGGCGGAATGAAATTAATGCCACTGCTTCCATTCTTTTCCCCCTAGAGTCCCTTCTTTCTCACTTGACTTTACAAATCTGAGCCGACCCTCCCAGAACCTCACTCCATGATATGGCCCCACACCACTGATAACAACAAAGTTCTTGGATGGGTCCTGCCGTCCCCGTAGGACACAGAATCACCCCACCTATATGCAGAAAAGGACAGAACATCCAGGTTCCTCCACCATACTTTTCCCCTTAAGAACATTAAATTCTGTTGTACTGCACAGGAACAAATCTAACAAATAGCTTCTGGCAGAAAGACATTCTTTTGGAAGCCTGTGAGCATACAGAGTTTAGCAGGCAGAGCCAGGATGGTGAGAATACTCTGTCAGAATGACTCCACGGGTGTACGCTCTGGTCCCTGGCTCTATGCACAAGCCACGTCCTTTAGAATGCAGCCCTTGCTAATTTCCTTAACTTACAAAGAGCACATTCTAGCCAATTAAAAAGAGCTCAACATAAAATAAAAGTGACTCCAGGATATGCACAGGCAGTTCACCAAAAAGAAGTATAAACAGCTCGTAGACATGAAAGACAGTCTCACTAGTAATCAAACACAACATGCATGCAACACAAAAGGAGGTGCCTCTTTTAATCTGTTAGAGGGGCAAACATTTTACAATTTGTACGACAGTCAGATAATGTTGAAGGTGTGACTTTCTGTGTTCCAGCCCAGCATTTGCAGCATTTTCAGGCTCGGTTTCTTCCTCTTCACAACTGCAGAGGAAAGTAGGAAAAGGGCTAAGTAGAATGACATGGTCAGGGATTGGGAGTCAGGGTAGGGATGGGAAAAGGACATAGGTCTCAAGAAAGAGAAACCATGCTGGCTGGGGTGGAGGAGAACGCTGGTATTAGTCGAAAGTACGACAGGATCTAGGGGCAGATCCATGCTTAGCAGTTTTAGAGGGGGAGGAAGGCAATTTTGAGAAGTGCTAAACTAGGTTATAAGTTGGGTTAAATTTTTAAATGTTTTAAAAATGCAAGTAAATAATGAAATTTCTTGTTTAGCTTTTGCACCATGTGTCTTTAAACGTGACCTTCTGTAGAAGATTGGCTTCTTTGAATTATCTGATAATACCTATTTTTGGAGTGGATATATGGGAAACTCTCAATCACCATTAGTGGGAATGTAAATTGGTGGATATTTTTGGAGGGCTGGTGATTTGACAACATCTCTCAAAATTAAAAACACAACACTTTTATCTAGCAATTCCATTGGTAGGGATTTACCCATTAAACCCTCACAAAAGTGCACGCCACCATGTGCGTAAGATGAAATTCATGCAGCATTGTTTGTACTAGTATAGAAAAGGAGGGAAAAACTAGAAACCTAAGGATTCATCAATAAAAAGCTGATAAAATAAATTTTGATATATACATTTAATAGAATTCTGTTGATCTCTTTCAAAGAAATGACAAATTCAATCTAAATTTTTTGACATCAAAAGATTGTCAGGATGTTACTGTATGAAAGAAGTGCGTAAGGGACATCTGGGTGGCTCAGTCAGTTAAGTGTCTGCCTTCAGCTCAGGTCATGATCCCAGGATCCTGGAATCAAGTCTGGCATCAGGCTCCTTTGCTCATCAGGGAGTCCGGTTCTCCCTCTGCCTGCTGCTCCCCCTGCTTGTTCTCTCTGACAAATAAATAAATAAAATCTTTTTTTTTAAAGTGTGTAATAATGTGTGCAATATATTCATTCTTATGTCTGTATTTTTTAAAAAGGTATGTGCTAATTTTAAAATGTTAATGGTGGTTACCATTGTGGAGAAGCAGGGGTTTGGATGGGCGATGGAAGATTTCACTTTTACTCTTACGTCAGTGGGTATGTTTTAAAGAAATGACATCTGACGTAGACGTTACTGGGCATTCTCTGTGCAGCGCTCCCAGCTCCCTGTGTAAGCTCTGGTTTGTCTTTAACAACAGGATAGTGTGTGACGCTCTTATGTCCTAGCTCTGGTGTTGCTTACCTATCCCCATCCATAAACCATGACACCAAGTAGACAGCACATTTCTCGATCTTCCACTTTTCTGGCCATGTGCTATCACTTCTATTTGTTTAGTGTTCAGAACTAATAGTTTCATAGGAAGCAGTTTGAATTGCCAAATACCCTTTGTACAGCACCTGTCTGATTCACTGAGTGATGCATTTATCAGCTCTGTAAATAGACCTCGTGCCTGTTCGATTTGGTGATATAAACAGTCTTTCTGAGTAACATTGGAAAACAGGTCCCTGGCTGTGAAAATAAGCGTACATACGCCAATTATCGATAACTGGGAACTTCTCAAAGTACTGCGGTGAGCCAGCAAAAGCAGCTGGTCTAACATCTTAGTTGACGAGGCAGTGAGATTCAGAACCCTTGCTAATACCTCGGTCTTCAGACTTTCGCAGCTGGAGCTAGCACTCCTGTGGAGAGTGAGGTGCTGTGCTCACAGTAGCCTTTTCAACTAGACAAATGGGACAGATTCAGCTGAAGGCATGGCGACTCAGGAGCTTAAAAAAAGAAACGAACAACATTTTTCTGCAAAATGAAGGGGCACATTTTCATCTTTGGAATCTAAAAATAATTTTATAATTATGTACTCTACTTCTTTGGGGAAGATTTTTTTCTGCACCTTCTGGATGGAGAAAGTTATATATGATTTCTACACTACATGAACTGGTATAAAGGTAGTACATGTGACTGTATTCTCTTTACTAATTATAAATGCCTGAGTTGTCTATCATTGAATAAAGGCTTTATCCTGAAATAGTAGTATCCAGCTATTTAGTCTAGTTAATGACACCAAAGAGGTTTGATTAGAAGCTAACAAATGCCCTACAGATGCTTAAAGTAATGGAACGCAGAGAATAATATCTTTTCCTTAAAAAAGATTCTGAGTCTGTAATTTAGTAACCCTTGATATTAGAAATTTAAAGCACTTTTTCTTCCACAGTTTGGCTATTGTGGATATTGCTGCTATGAACATTGGGGTGCATTTGGCCCTTCTTTTCACTACTTCTGTATCTTTGGGGTAAATACCTAGTAGTGCAATTGCTGGGTTGCAGGGTAGCTCTATTTTTAACTTTTTAAGGAACTTCCATACTGTTTTCCAGAGTGGCTGTACCAGCTTGCATTCCCACCAACAGTGTACGAGGGTTCCCCTTTCTCCACATCCTCTCCAACATTTGTTGTTTCCTGCCTTGTCAAGTTTTGCCATTCTGACTGGTGTAAGGTGGTATCTCAATGTGGTTTTGATTTGAATTTCCCTGATGGCTAGTGATGTTGAACATTTTTTCATGTGTCTGTTAGCCATTTGTATGTCTAACTGAATATAATAAAAAAAAGAAATGAAGTACTTTTTCTTTAACCACAACCCACCCTTTCCTTTTGATGCGAACTTTCAGTTAAGGAGACTTATATAATTAGGGTCTGAGCAGTTAAAATTGCCATTGAGTTTCAGATGTCTAGTTCACTTTCTGATTTTTTTTTTTAATCTGGGAGGAAATATTTGCATAGTGGCTGAGAGCATAGACTTTTGGTATTGGTTTGAAACCTACTCCTAGCATTTTCTAGCTAAGGCAAGTAATTCATCCTCTCTAATCCTCAGTTTCCACACCTGTATTGCTAGGATAATAGGAGTAATTATTTCTTAGGTTTTGTGCACAAGAAATGAGACAATGTTTGTGTTCCATCCGTGTTAGCTATGTCATCCGTTGAAATATTTTGGGTTGCAAGTAACAGCACAACTCAAATAGACTACAATTTTAAAGGGGATTTATTGGCTCATATAACTGGAAAATCTAGAGGTTAACTTGGTGATTTAATCAAGTCATGAGAATTTAGTCTATTTCTGTATATCCATCTAACCTTCCCCATTATTAGCTTCATCCCAGGCTAATTCCTCTCATGAGCCCAACATGGCTGCCAACACTCCCACAGCCAGCTACATGTTTCCTTATTCTCATCCCAGAGAAATGATCTAGCCTATTCCAGCATTCTCAACCAAGACCAAAGACTTACCCTGATTGGAAGAGCTTCAGTCACATTCCTAACCCTGAACCAGTCATTTAGTCTGGGCATTGGATTGGCCTAATCTTTGTGACATTTTCCACCCTCAAGATGAAGAGCAAGTTAGTTTCCCACAACCACAGTGATTACCAAGAGGAAGTTGAGGGCTATTAGGAGGAGAAAAGTGGAAACCCCTGCTTGGAAGGTAATCAGCACATGTAGCATTGTGATCAGTGTTGTCTAGTCACTGCAGAAAAGGCTATCCACTGCCCAGGCAGGAAGTTATGTGTGTCCCTGGGTAGGCTCAGGGAATACATACACCAAAAAAAAAAAAACTTGTTAAAATTTTTATTAGCAGCAGAGTGATTTCCAGAAACACACGCACATAACTGTTTGCCCAGTTGAAGAGTATATATTTCTGTAATAAATCAAAGCTTCCCTATACTGAATACCTATTACTGAGAGACATTTGGCCATTTTGGGTTTTCAATTTAATCCTAAGCTGTGAGGAAGTTTTTTTTAAAATTCAAAGTGACACTCAAGCATCATTATCTACTCATATGATATCACTCAAGTTTTGGCAGTTTAGAAGATGTCTTTTTTGCAATTAGTACTGAGAACACTTAAGCTGTTATTCATTTTGTTCTAGCAATGTGTTTGGAACACTTAAAGAATATCAGTTAATTGAGTAATTTAAGCTAAGCATTTATTTTCATTGTATTTACTTCACTGCTACAGTCAACTCCTGGTAATTTCTAGGATCTACTATTTATCTATAGCAGATCCTGCTTTAACATTTATTAATCCAATGGATTTTATTTATGTGTGGAAAACCCTCATAAAATACCTTTCTCTATGGCAGACTATGTGCCAAGTAAATAAAATTAACACTCCTGTGGTAACACTTCAGAATTTGAAATTTCACAAACAAGCATAAAAGCATATTGAAAAGGAAATAGAAATGTATTTTTTATTTCTTGTCTTTCTTATTATTCATACCTCTACTCACAGCCCTTTCCCCCACTGTAAGAATAATTGTGAATACACTTTCCTCACAAAATCATGCTCAGATGAGCATTTCTATTCATGGATGAAAGATTCTGAAGATCTGTGAAAATTGAGAAATGTCCATATTTATCCCTGACAAATGATTTCCTACAACTGTTCAGACTTCTCTCCTTTAAAGTGCTTCCTTTGTGAATGTGTCTTAAAGTCTCAATTAGATACTAATCTTTTATACCATTTAGTTTATGTTCTTATCTGTAATCAGACTGTCTCCTTAAGAGTACAAAGGGCAGGGTCTAAATATCACATTTTTAACACAGGATACTGTTTCACACAGTATTTTATTTAATTTTCACAACTCTATCATGTTGGTACTATTTTTATCCTAATTGTGTAAGGTGAGAATCTAAGCCATTGGATGATGGAGCAAAAATTTAAAGAAAAAAATTCTGACTAGAATCTGCTCTCTTTCCCGTTGAAAGTGAGCAGAAAATTTGGAAGTAAGGTAGATCAACCTCCTATTTCTACAGGTGAGGAATTGAGGATCAAAGAGGGTAGCTCTTTGCCTAAGATAGTAAATCTCGTTTTATGGAGGGATAGGAAGAAAACCCAAGTCTTGTGATTTCTAGCCTAATGTGTGGTCACCGTTACCATCCTTCTCAGTTACCTGCATTTGAAATGGTTATAGCAGTCATACTACAAAATTACTTTGATTAAACATAATTAATATATAACCGTATACACATCACTGTGTTTTCTCGTCCGTGAAATGTGGGAAGGAAAGGGGATGGTGAGGCAGGTTAAGTTAATTTATCACTGACAGGCCTTCTGTGAGGTGTATCATTATACTTACTAAGCAAAAACCAAATTAGAGTTGTTGCCCGGTACCAAAAGACTAGGTTATTTACACAAAAGAATTAGCTGTATAAAGACTTTTTAAAACTGTTTACTTTAGAGTATTTTTAGATGTACAGGAAAGTTATGAAGACAGACCAGGTGACTCCCATAGATCCCACACCCAATTTCTGCTGCTGCTTCCATATTACATTCATTACTATGGTCCATTTGTCCCAGCAGATGAACCGGTTTTGATACATTAATATTAACTAAAGTCCATACTTTATTCAGACCCTTCGTTTTCACTGAAGGTCCATTTTCTGTTCCAGGATCTCATCCAGGATACCACATTTCATTTATTATGTTTTCATGTCTCGTTAGGCTCCTCATGGCTGTGACCATTTTTCAGACTTTTCCTGTTTTTGATGATCTTGATGGTTTTGAGTCATACTGGTCAGATATTTTATAGAATATCCTTCAATTTGAGTTTGTCTGGTGTCTTCCTCATGGTTAGGCAGAGGTTATCTGTTTTGGGAAGAAGACCACAGAGGTAAAGTGCCATTCTCATCACAGACTACAAAGGGAACATGCTATCAGCATGACTTCTCCACATTCATTTTAACCATGATCCCCTGGTTGAGGTAGTGTTTGTAAGGTTTCTCCTTCCTCTCCTCTTTGGAAGCTACTCAATGCAGCCCACGTTTAAGAGCTGGGGTGTTATGCTCCAACCTGTTGAGGAACAGTATCTACATAAATTATTTTGAATTCTTTTGCACCACAGATTTGTCTATTCTCCCCATTCCTTTTTTTTTTTTTTGAAGATTTTATTTATTTGAGAGAGAGAGAGAGAAAGCACAAGTTGGGGGAGGGGTGGAGGGAGAGGAAGAAGCAAGCTCCCTGCTGAGCAGGGAGCTGGATGGAGGACTTGATCCCAGGACCCTGAGATCATGACTTGAGCCAAAGGCAGACACTTAATCGACTGAGCCACCCAGGTGCCCCTCCCTATTTATTTCTTTATTCTATTATTTATTCAAATCATTTGTTTATATCAGTATGGAATCATGGATATTTATTTTATACTCTGTGTTATAATCCAGTACTGTGTTATTTATTTTGTTGCTTGAAGAGTCTTAGTAACAACTTCTGCCAGATTTGACAAAGATGAAAAATAATGAAATAAAATCACAGTATTCACTGAGGGCCCCTTTGTGCCAGACTCCACCGCAGTTCCACGCTTGAGGAATCCCTTGCTATTTGTACAGCTGAGTGTATGAGACCCCGCTTCCACCACGCTGGTGCACCTGCAGCCGTGCACTTGTTTAAAAGTGGTAAAATATACATGAGTTTCATCTTCAATATAAATGGGAGTGGCACGTGGATGCACTTTACCTCATGTAAAGGCATTTATTGAATCAAAGCAAATTTATAGAATTCCATTCCATAGTATACTTACTACCGTTATCAAAGGGTAGAAAGAGCAGAAATCCGTATTATTTTTAAGCCTTTGAATTATTAGAACAATAACACTATACATTTGTAGAAAAATCTGAAAACTTTTGAAAATCAGGAAGAAAGTAAAATTGCCTTTCATCTCATTTTCCACAGGAATAACCCCGATTAACATGTCATATTTCCTTCCTGTATCTTTCTCAATACATAGATATATTTAACCTAATTAATATCATTCTGTATGCAGGTTTTTTGTCATACTTTCCACCTCACTGCTTTTTCCTAAGCATTTGCCCATAAGATTAAAAATGCTTCACAAGAATCATTTTAAATGACTCCATGAACAGAAGAAACCAGAGTCTGAGGACAGGCAAGAAGTTACGGAGGTTGGCCTGTGCCGTAGATAAGACATAGACTGGAGTGGTGGAAAAGGTTGACTGAAGAAACATTTGTAAGATGTAATTGATAGGATTTCAGGGTTGCCCCTTGGGGGTCCAGGAGTAACAGGTGCAGGTTTTCTGGCTTAGGTGGCTAGGCATTCCATAATGATGCCTCAAACCCACATTCAGAACAAAACAGAAAAGAAGTAGGTTGGAGGAGGAGAGGACTTCTCATTTATTGCCATGAAACCCCTTGTCTTGTTTTTCCATGGTGGCATTTAAACTTTGCATACAAAGCTGTTTCAATGGTAGTCTTTGAAACCGAAGACTATAATCAAATATCTCTGTTCTCCGTGGCATGAATTCTGTGCTGGGCATCCAGTAGGGGATTAAAAAATAGTAGGTGAGGGAGGAAGAGAGAGGGGGAGGGAGGGGATGAGTGAGAGAGGGAAATGCTGAAAGAGAATGAGATCAACTTTGGGTGTTGGGGGAGTATGCGGTCATAGATTAATTTCTAAGATTTGTTAATTTCCCATTCAGAAAAACTACCATCTCCATGCTTTTCTCCCAAGAAAACCAAGTGTTGAAATAAAGAAAGTAGAGTTTATGTTGCCTAGAGCTTTTTATTGTTCTTTGGAAAGATTCCTGTATAATTTTACTATAAGGATTGATAGGCTATTCCCACAAAATTGATACCTGGTAGAAACACTAAAATATTACTCTGGTTCTTTGTTGTTTTCTGGAGTTAACTTTGAGAGAAATAATAGCCTTCTCAAAAAGAAACCCAAATAAAAAACTCTTGTGCGCCACAGAAAAAAAAGTCAAAACTGTAGGATTGTCCCAAAAGAAGTAGAGATATGCTTTTAAGTCTACAAGAAGTTTTGTTCATCATAAAAGCTATGAGGCTATGGGTCCTTGCACTGCCAATTTTATCTATTTGAACAGATATAAATACTACAAGTATTTTCCCAAATGTTTAGCATCAAGCATATCATCTGTTACACAAGCTTCTGTCTCTCAGTTTGTTGGAAACTCCAAAATTCACGTCCTCTGAAACAAAATGTTTTCCTGTACATATTGCTCAAATTTTGGAAATCATAAAGCTGGTCTAATTTATTAAAACACTTATTGGCAAAAGTATTCATGGCAAGGAAGATAAAATCAATAAACAATTTGTTTATTGTGCATGATGCCTTGCTCTTTTCTTTTTTTTGTTAAGATTTTTTATTTTATTTTATTTATTTGTCAGAGAAGAGAGAGAGAGCACAAGCAGGGGAAGTGGAGGCAGAGGGAGAAGCAGGCTCCCAGCTGAGCAAGGAGCTTGATGTGGGGCTCGATCCCAGGACCCTGAGATCATGACCTGAGCTGAAGGCCGATGCTTAACTCGCTGAGCCACCCAGGAGTCCCAGGATGCCTTTCTCTGACAAATCTTTTCTTCTCCAAGTTGGTCTTTTTGCTGGTAGCTCCATACTTTAATGCAGCTTGATTTTCTTTGGGGAAGAAAGAGTGTGCTTTGGAACTCACCAAAAGACGAAAGTTCAGATGAGTTAACACAAATAAAATCTATCATGCTCTCAGTTCTGACAAATATTTTGGTGAAATAATAAAGATAACAGTCATCCAATAATATAATAGCACTGAAAGCAGAAGAGTCACCCTAAGCATGATGTACTTCTTTTTTTTTTTTTAAGATTTTATTTATTTATTTGAGAGAAAGAATAAACACTAGTGGTGTAGGGCAGAGGGAGAAGCAGACTCCCTGCTGAGCAGGGAGCCCACTGTGGGGTTCCATCCCAGGACCCTGGGATCATGACCTGAGCCGAAGGCAGATGCCTAACCAACTGAGCCACCCAGACGCCCTTCAGCATGAAGTACTTGGTAATCTCTGATTAGCCATCAATGAACACTAGCCATAGTATATACACAATATATATTATAATTTTTAAAAGGAGAAGAAGCCTACTTTGCTTTTGTAAATCACTTGATTCTTGACAAACTCTGTAAATTACATTATTTTCTTTAATTTTCACAGGCTTCTTTTTTTAAAGAAGAAAATGAGGTCCCTAGAGGTCAAAAACCTTTACCTCTGCCTCGGAGCAGAGTTAATAGTGTAATTGGGCCTTGCGTACAGATCTTTGTGTTTCGACTCTGTAATCTTCCCTCTGTTTTATAATAGCTCTCCTCACCTCCTACCCCCAAATAACTACTTATAGTTAAATAATTTCTTACACTAAACAGAACACTTTTACATATTTTATCCTAGCATTGAAACATTCCTTTGTAAGGTATATATTGCTCCATGTTAAAAAGAAAGCAGAGGTGAAGAGGGGAGAAGTATCTGGGGTTCGAGTTACATAGTTGACCTCACACAGGGCTCTCACCATCAACATCTGCAGGTGCTTAACAGTTAGGCTGGTTATAGGGTCTGATTCCCAAAAGAAGTGGTCCATGTATGTAAAGATTGAGAAAAGAGAATTTTATTTGCTTTCCTTTGGCTTCGGTTATTTTATATGCTGTATGTGTGGGTGGGAAAAGTTCTCTGCAGTAATGAAGTGCTGCCCCACCAAAGTCAATTTAGCAGACAAGGCAAGGGTGAGTAATCAGTGTTGCGGGAGTCCCAGAAAAGACATTCTGGGAGTCCTGAATTTTGTACTGTTTTCAGCAGTGGTTAAATATTGCCACTTAGTGGGCCTGAGTATTTATAGGGCCATTTCATTTGGTTTGGACTGTTGGCAAAATCAAAATCCCAGAATTCAACCCAGGGTTGTAGTTCAGTTCTAAAGCCGACTGTCGCAAAGCTTTGGTGTGACCAGGTGATCAGCAGAAGCTTAGTGTATCTTTCTAATTAACCCATGGCTAACTTGTTAGGTACTATAACATGCATCCTTCTTTCTCTGAGACAGTTTTGTTAATGCCTGGTTTTGCCTATAATTATTAAGAGCACTCCCTCTGCCTCTCAGTTTGAATGATAAATTATATGATTACTCTAACCGTAAGACTTCTCCCTCAGTTCTTGCTGCAAATATTAATAAAACCATGATATTATCCTCACTTTGTAATTGCAGAGCATTGACCTTATTTGACTTGTGCGTGGAGAGCTAGCATCTCGGGGGCAACTGTATGTGAACATCAGTGAACACTGCCCAGTATGGGGGAGGAAGAAGTTGAGGCATGAGGCGATTTCTATCTGCAGCCTCTCTGTGCAGCTCACTTTCTCTTATATTACTGCATTCTGAGTGCCCATGGATTTCCCGTGCTACCTGACTGATTTCTTATTTCTGTGCTTCTTTTGCTCATTCTTGTTGCTCTTTCCTTTTCTTGATCTGTTGTGTTGTAAGAGCCAAGGGCTTCTTTGCCTGTCTCATAAAAAGCCAAGGAGACCATAACCATCCAAGAGCACAGAGCCCAGAGCAACTGGCCCTCAAGTCCCAGAGCCACTCCAGGGCTTGAACAGTAGTAACTCATAGATACTCAATCTCCTTTTATTTTTTAAAATTCTTTATTTAAAATCAATTAGCCAACATAGAGTACATCATTAGTTTCAAGTGTAGTGTTCAATAATTTATGAGTTGCGTATAACACCCAGCGGTCATCACATCACGTGATATTCACTCTCCTGCCCAGCCATTGTCATACTTGACTTTGATTAGTTGGTCTGTTTATACGTCCTGCTACAAGGTGGCATTGTACTTACGACTCTATATGCTTTTTCCACCCCATACTTCTGCTTAGTTACAGCACCACTTTCTTGGTTTGGAATTATACATGGGTCATCGTGGCCTTCCAGGCTCTCTGTCATGACGCTTTGGCTTTAGCAGCCGCTTTTAACTTCTTCTTCTCTTTGAACTTGATACAAACAACCTTTGCCTAATAACACCTGTGTTAATAACAACCTATCACTGACTAGCCTGGCATTGTCTGTCCTTAGCTCAGAGAACCAGCTGCAGGTCTAATCAGCTAGGAACAAGAGGCAAGGAAGTTAAGTTCACATCAAGCATAAGCTGCTCTTTTGAGGTGGGCTGTAGATTAGTCAGACACTGTGACTGACATACCTAGTGGGTCATGCCCATTGGTTGCCATGGATTTTCCTCATTCTGTGTGGTTTCAGTTTCTAAAGTCATTTAGTCCGTTGACCTCCAACTAATCATGGTGTTGTCATGGTAAGTGAACCAGGGAGCTTCACCGAACTGAGAATACCTCAGTGGCTTTTGAGTCTGTTTTTGAGAATTAAGTTTAAAAAATTTTTGATTTCCATATGATGGAGATTTCCACTGTGCAAATATTTTCAACGTCATCGAAACTAGGAGAGATGACTAAGTAGAAATTGGTAATGACTAAGTAGAAATCCTCAGTGATGCCTCTTGATATCCTTGACAAGGCTGTTAAACTTGCAAAGTTGAAAATGTAAAAGCTTTCATGAAGTTCTAACTTTAAGTGGATTTTGTTGAGAGACAAAGTTAGAGCTGCACTGAGCATGGCCTGAGTGTATGAAACAGGTACTGAAAAACTGAGCCAATCTGCAATCCACTGCACATGGCAGTTCTAGGAGCATTCAAGAAAATCTCCTAGAATGCAGACATTCTTCTCCCTTCCTGTATTACACTGCTACAATAATTCTACTTCCTGTGGGTATAATGATCAACCATCCCAGCTAATAGAGTAACCCCATTTTTTTGCCTATAATGAAAATCTCAAAAAAGCAAGGTGGCACTCTCAACTTTCAATCCATCAGCACCATTATATCTTCTGGTGGAAGCTTTCTTCACCTGGGTAAAAAGGCTTCCTAAGCAGCAGAGCTCAAAGTAACAGGGACCCTTAGATTGATTCCCCCACATACTTTACAAGTATTTCATGATATACATTTTAAAAGTCTGGAAATTCTTTGTGTATAAGCCTTCTCAAAGACTTGCTTTTATAATTAGCACAATGGACCAGGCTAGGCTACAAACTGAAATAGTCTGAGGCCCTGTCAGAGAAAATACTGCTGCCTGGGTCCCACTCCCAGCATTCCCGGGTGCCCAGCCAAAGCCTTCAAGGTTGAGAACCACTAATCTGTTTAAACAAGGGAAGGAAGTGTTGGGAAATTTGACATCATCGATGGTAACTGCCCTGCTTCAAGCAAGCCAGGAACATGGAGGAAGGGCTTCTGCAACAATAGTGGCTGGGTGAAATAGAAGACGTGGGTGCTCTGGACATAATCCTTCCAAATTCTCAGAGACCTTCTCTTCCACATTCTTTTTCTGACTTTCCCATAAGTGACCTGATAAAGTTCTGACTTTTACTCAAAATTTACAACTTCAAATATTGCATCTGCTTTTTGGCTTCATCAGTCCCAAAACTTTGAGTGTTGTCACAGAAACCGCCTTAATCCTCTCCCTGTGGCTAGAACCCTGAATTTCAGAATTTGAGCTAGGCATTTATTTTACATTCCCATTGAAGGTGTACAAGGATTCCATCTTCTCCATATTCTCACCAGCATTTGTTATCTTTTAATTTTTTTTAATAATAGCCATCCTAAAAGGCATGATGTGAAATCTCATTGTGGTTTTGATGAGCTTTTCCTGATGGTGATGTTGAGCACCTTTTCATGTATTTGTTGGCCATTCTTATGTCTTCTTGGGAGAAATGTCTATTCAGATCTTTGCCCAATTTTTAATCAGTTTGTCTGTTTTTTTGCTATTGAATTGTATGAGTTCCTCATATACTCTGGATATGAATCCGTTATCTGGTATATGGTTTATAAATATTGTTCCCATTCCATAGATTATCTTATTTTGCTGATTGCTTCTTTTGTTCTGCAAACGCTTTCTAATTTGATGTAGTCCCACTGGTCTATTTCTGCTTTTGTTGCCATATCCAAAAATTCATTGCCAAGACCAATACAGAGGAGCTTTTCCCTATGTTTTTTTCTGGGAGTTTTACAACTTCAGGTCTTATAATTAAGTCTTTAATCCATTTTGAGCTGATTTTCACATATGGTGTAAGATAAGGGTTAATTTCTTTCTTTTGCATGTGGATATCCAGTTTTAACAACACCATGTACTAAAGAGGCTGTCCTTTCCCTACTTAGTGTTCTTGGTGCCTTTACAGATTCGTTGACCTTGGGTTTCTTCTCTGATATATGGGTTTCTTTCTGGGCCTTTTATTTTGTTCCATTGGTTTTTGTATATGTTTTTATGTCAGTACCATACTGTTTTGATCACTGTAGCTTTGTAGCATAGTTTGAAATCAGGAAGTGTGATGCCCCCAGATTTGTTCTTTCTCAAGATTGTGCTAGTTATTTGGGGTCTTTTGTGGCTCCATATGATCCAGCAATAGCACTTCTGGAGATTTCTGCAAAGGAATTTAAGTCAAGATCTTGAAGAGATACCTGCATTCCCATATTTATTGTAGTATTCATAATCGCCAAGATACGGAAACAACCTAA
This sequence comes from Ursus maritimus, assembly GCF_017311325.1. Classification (NCBI taxonomy): domain Eukaryota; kingdom Metazoa; phylum Chordata; class Mammalia; order Carnivora; family Ursidae; genus Ursus; species Ursus maritimus. Next base: position 15,221,290 of record NW_024426663.1, read on the forward strand.
ATGCCCATTGATGGATGAATGGATAAAGGAAATTTATTGTATGTATACAATGGAATAACATTCTGCCTTTAAAAAAAAAAAAAGAGGGAAAATCTTCTATTTGTGACAACATGTATAGACCTGGAGAACATTATGCTGAGTGAAATAAGCCAAACATAGAAAGACAAATACTGTATGATCTCACTTACATGTAGAATCTAAAATAGTCAAACTTATAGAAGCAGGGAATGGTGATTGCCAGGGGCAAGGGAGAGGGAAAAATGGGGAGGTAATGGTCAAAGTGTACAAAGTTTCAATTTTGCGGAATGAATAAATTCTGGAGATCTGCTGTATAGCATAATGCCTTCGGCTGACAATACTGTACCGTATACTTAAAATTCTCTAAGAGGGTAGATCTCTTATTAAGTATTCTTACCACAAACAAACAAACAAAATGATAATAAGAATAAAGGAGGTGGGAGGAAACTTTGGGAGGTGCTGGATATGTTGGCAGCCTTGATGGCGGTGATGGTTTCACAGATGTATACTTATCCTCAAACTCATCAAATTGTATATAAGTATTATAGCTTTTTACACATCAATCATACCTCAATAAAGTAGTTTAAACATAGCAACTAAGTGTGGAGCATGACACTTTAGGGAGGAGAAGGATATATTTGAAGTCCCCATAAAAATAAATATTAAGTTTGAAAAAAAATGTTTAAAATGACAAAGTTTGTTTTAGAGCTGTATATGTACCTGGCACTTCAGATATATCTTTCCTAATACATGTTAACATTTGGGGACTTAATAAACATTTTTAGAAAAATACCTTAAAATAAAAAATTATATTTCTAGTATCTCTTTATAATCAGCCTACCAGTTTTCTTCTGGGAACCACTTCACTGAGCCTGAGGAGAGCTGACTCTCTAGGTCTTCTTCAGTTCTTGACATCCTTCTTTTAGAGAGTTGGAGGTGTCCTTGGAAGTTTCTGTGGTGGTTTGGAGCTTGCTTCTCCTCTCACGCTGCTGGCACCACCGTTCTCTCAGGGGCTCAGCTCAGACCTTCCGTGTGACTCATCCATCCATTTCTCTATCTCCCACATCTTGTCAGCTGACAAATTTAGTTGATTGAATCTCCTCAATATCTCTCAAATTCACTTTTTATTTCCATTACCACTGACCAGATCAGACCCTTGTGACTTAAACTCGACTGTTATAAAACCTTTTAAATAACTTGCATATCCACAGGATTTCCCTTCTGTCTTCTCTCCAATGGAAAGAAAAGTCCTGGTTTTGATTATTTCTGAAATCTAAGCACTTAGGCCAGAGCAGATAGGCAATAAATGTTTGCTAAACGAGGCCTGTACACTAGTTACAAGTGTACTACCATAGTTCCAGAAATGTATATTAAAGGGAGAGAACATTTTTTGCCCTACAAACTTGAAAATTAGTAATATCCTGTGTTAAGTAGGATATGGGAAATATGTGTCTTATATACTGCCAATAGTAGTGTGAACTATATACGCTTTTTTGGAAAAATTCATCCTATCAGTGAAATAAAAGTGCAGGTCCTTGTAGTGGCAAGTACCGAAATCAGCTCACATGTTCATCAATAGAGAAATAATTGAAGAAATTATGGTACCCCACACTGTGGAAAATGATGTACCTTGGAAAAAAAAACCTAGATAGATCCAGATGTATTGATTAGCAAAGTGCCCGTTCCATTTTTAAGTTAAATAAATTGTTAAATAATAGGCAAATATAGTACTATCTCTTTAAAAGATAAAAACTGAAAACTCAACCAAAGAACAGTAAACCTGTATGTGTATGTGTTTGTACAAGCCCTTCAAAAGTGTGGAAGGATATACCCTAAATTGTTAGAATTGGTAATGCCAAGGAGATGGGGCAAATTGACGTTTGAGGGAAGAGCAAGACAATCATTTCACCTCTGTTGTTCTGTTGTCTGGAGCCCTGATCCAAATTATGGGTAATAGAAATTAAAAGAAAAAGACAATTGGGAGATGGAATGGTGGTGGAATGGTGGTGGGAATGGAGTGGATGGGATTTGGCAAATTTTGCATGTGGTGGAGAGGAAATGAGGAAGTCAAGGAGAGCTCATTGATTTCTAGCCTGAGCCACTGCAGGAACAGTGCTGTCATACATAGGAACAGGGCTGCCATGAAAAGAAGTGGGATCTTTTTTATTGGTACCAGAGGAGAGATGGGAGTTTGGGTTATCTGTCAAAGTTGTGCTGCTTATTTTAAATGATAATTGTTCCTATAGGAAAGCTTCTTTCTTGGTCTTAAAACACGGGGGAAAAAAGCTGCTTTATAATTGTATTTCATATGAGCTGTAGGACTAGAAGAGCCAGACTGGCATCTAAATTTTTACCTTACCCATGCATATTATTCCAAAACAAAAGAATATTTCTTTTTGAATTGGAAGAAAAATTATAGGAATTTAAAATCATTTCAAATGTGTAAAGAAAAGTCAGTTTTCCTGTTGTATTCAAAGTGACATAAAGTATAAAATATGACCTATACAATTTTTACTGTTTCTTTTGTGTTGTTTTAATATAGCTATTCCCCTCGCAAGTGTTTATTTAACTTAATGGCTGTAAATTAACAGCACATCGTTACTAAAGATATTCTATAAGGGTAGCACTGCAAAAATTTTTAGCTCTAGGAATAGCTTGTGCACTTTTATTCTACAGAAGGCAGCATTAGAAATTTAGCCCCACTGAGTATTTATTTCTTGCAAATACTGTCAAAATACTGGGTAAATTTATTTCTGTATAATTATATCATATTTTATGCTGGGATTGAAATAGAAGTGTGTAATCCATCAGTATAACCCTTTTGCATAGATAAATGAGTTAACACAGTTACCTGAATAAATCACTTTAATTTTCAGCTCACTTCTATGGAGATCAAATGCTCTTGCATACCTTTATTCTCCATTCATCACTGATTGTGTTTTTACTTCAGAGGTTATTCCTATGTAATCTTCCTTAGTTGAATTATGTGGGGCCATCCGTGGGGAATGTTTTTCATATTATATTTGTTATCTCGAATCTGAGTTAAAACAAGAATTCCTATAAGTGCCATGTTTTTATTTAGAGTAAAGAATTTCATGAATTTAAAAACCTTCAGAGAACTGGGTGATTATAGCATGGGAATGCATAAGATGATTCATCTTATTGACTAATTCTTCCAGTTTGAATGAAGCTATTTATGGTCCCCCACTGGAGGAAATAGGAAAGAGATAATAAATTTAATATTTTGTATATTTCTTGTTTTTCAGAAAATAAATACTGCTGGAACCAGTAATGCAGATGTCCCCTTGGCTGATCCCGGAATGTACCAATTGGACATCACATTAAGAAGGGGTCAAAGTTTAGCTGCCCGAGATCGAGGAGGTAAGAACATAAGAACACCATCACCTAGAAACTTATTCTATGTGTTTTTGACAAATTTTGTTTTCCTTATGGTTGCTTAAGTTAAAAAAATCAATTTTAATATAATTTTTAGAAGGTTGGATTCAACAATATGGAGTAAAGCTTTATTTGACGCCTGTGACCATGGAAGAAGAGGTTATGATGCAAATTCAAAAACTCTGAACTGGTCCTGACCCAAACAGTATGGTCCCTACCGAACTGCTGACAAATTGGACCCTGCCTTATGTATTATCAGTGACATAACTGGTTAGTAGATGAGGCCCATATTTGGAGCCACATCAGAGGTAACCATATGGCAGACCTGAAATTCTTGTTGCTACAGAGATTCGCATAGTTGAATCTGCTGAAATTGCAGAATCCAGGACAAACATTTCACCAAAATTTTGATGATTCCTACCAGTGATTTTCTGAGGCTTGGTTGGACCTGGCAGTAGGCTCATGGTAGGTCTCAAAGGCCACGATGAAGAACAGACAAGGAAAATACTGTCTAGTTTCTGGATTCCAAATCTCAAGGCAGTCCCCTGGTGAACTAGCCTGGGCTACATTAGGGACTCCTTGAACCCACCTTAGAGACAGCCCGGGGATGGACCCTGGGTAGACTATGGAGCATCCTGCTCACACTGCAAAATACTAGCTATTCGGGGTGTGGAGACCTGAGGGCCCTGAGAACCCACAATTCCAATTCCAAAGGAAGCTGAATTTGAGTGTAACTCCTCCAACAAGGAGGGGGGGCCCTAGGCCTCTAACAGGTGTTAGACAACCTGAAATGTGCTCCTGACATCATGCAGTCCTTTTTTTTCTCTTCCAACCCTATTTGATATCCAGACTTAAGGTGTGGAAGGAACCAAATTAGGACTACAGTTTATAATTCTATCTCCTGTCTCTACAAGAATATAATAGAGAAAATAATTTAGTGTGATGCTGGATTTTTAAAGACTAGAAACCGTACAACTAACAGATTTAATTTTTGCGTAAAAATTAGTGAATGAAGGTATGATTGGAAATGTAGAATTTTAACACATTTAATTTTCAAAATTAACCATCTGGTGAAGTAGCCAAGGACAAATTTTCGTTGAATTGAACTGCTTGTCTCAAAAGCAATTACAATTAGATTAGAAAAAGAAAATAATTCTCTTGATATGGTATTATTCTGTTGTATGTACGTATACTACTTTTTTTAGTTTGAGGAGTATTCTTAATTACATTCTGTTGCATCATTTGATTTAAAACAGAATTGAATCAGCCATCAGGAGATCAAAATTTTAGTCCTAGATATGCCCTCCCAACAACATTAAATACATATGCACATAATTATTTAATACAATGTTGTTTGTAATTATAAAATGCCTATACATAGGTGAGGTGATTAAATAAAATATGGTACATCCACATGATGAAATATTATGCAGCTATAAAATAAAGAATAAGGAAAATCTCTAGGAATTGATATGAAAAGAGTTATAGGGGGGTTCCTGGGTGGCTCAGTCGATTAAGCATCTGACTCTTTATTTTGGCTCAGGTCATGATCTCAGGGTTGTGGGATTGAGCCCCTCATCAAGCTCCTCGCTCAGCAGGGGGTCAGCTTGAGATTGTCTCTGCAACCCCCTCTGCAACCCGCCCTCAAATAAATAAATAAATCTTTAAAAAGAAAAAAGGAAAGAGTTACAGGATATTATTAAGTACAAGGCAAAGTACAAAAGGTTATTGATAGTATGGAATGTAAGAAAGAAGGGAGTATAAGAAATCCTGCATTATCTGTTCATTCATTCACAAAGAAATATTAGAAGTAAAATCCAGAAACTAATGAGATTAATAACATACATAATATACGTAAGAACAGGTATCAAGAATGAGTGATGGGAATGGGGTAAAAAGGATAAGGAGAAAGTGATTTTTCTCTGAGTAAATCTTGTGCAGTTCTAACCCTTTAATTACGGCAATATTTCAGAACCAACTAACTAAATAAATAAGTAAATATCAATTAGGGTGTAGGAGGAACCCAAAATTAATGGTAACTATAACCATACCTTAGGGGGATGAGGAATAAAAAAAACTTATCAAAGTGATCATGTAAAACAATATTTGGATTACACACCATAATACTCAAGACAAAAAGCACTATACATGATATACTCTGGAGCATGACTATCAATTCTGAAACTACTTAATGTGTATACTGGGACTGAACAAATAAGCAAATGTATTGTGGATAATGAGAGCCGGTTTTTCCACTGTTGGAGAAAGAAGTTACAAAACCAGAACAAGGGAGAGCTGCAATGAAACTTCTGTTTTTAGAGAAGCATCAGTATGAACTAATGGTTTTTAACACATATACAGATAGAAATTAAAATGGATAAAGGTGTGTGTGGGGGGGTACGTGTGTGTGTATGTGTTTCCTACATCTATCTGCTGAGAGGGCCTAGAAACAATTGCAAATGTATAATGACAGAGTAGCAATTGACCCACGTTGGGTCCAGATTTTGGTTTCTAAATACAATTTTCCCAAGAAAAGTAAGCTGTGCTCCTAGCGAAATGGTTGATTGCAGATCTGGGCCAGGGAAAGTACAAGATAAGCCTGGAATAGTTTGCAGACCCAGACAGTAAGGAAGTAATAAAAAATTGATGGCATGATGTCAAAACAACATAGAAGCCAACTTAAAAGAGCTCCTAGTAATCAAAACTTGGAGAATTTCAGTAACAAAATAAATGATGGTAATAATGAATTCTAATCCATTGAATAATATAAATACGAGTTCATGCTGCTAAGTAAATAACGGAATAAATAAATAAGTGGGGGAGAAGGTACAGTTTTTACTTTTGGTAGAATTCCAATGAACAAATGTAGAAGGGAAAATAAAAATAGAAAATCACCTTTTAACAAATAACACAGTAACATTTTGCAGGCAAAAATTATCAATAGATGCTAAAATTATATGTGCAAATTTATGATGAGAAATAGGATATTTCCATCACCCCAAAGTATTTTCTAACAGTATACGTATGAATTAGAATTACAAAGGGGGAAATAGTAACTTTACAGTGGAGAAACTTGGAAGATACCACCTTACCCAAGTGTAATGAGAGACAGGTATCATGGACTTCCTGATAGGATGCACTGAGAAAGTCATATCATTTCTCTGACATTCTTGCCAAAAAATACACAAAGGCAATGTGATCATGAGAAAACATCAGACATACTCTGACAATATATGATGCTAGTTATCTGACCTCAGTAGCAGCTGCCCTGCGGACACGGGGCACATGAACTCGTCCCACCGTTCCATGTCTCCACAGTTGTCAGTCTGGATGGCACTGTCAACACACACTGTCTTTCCGATGGTTGCCAATTACTCTCTACATTTGTCTCTGTCACAAAAAGGAATTTTTTGAAGTAGAACAAGAGGGCCATATTCTTAAGAAAAATGGGAAAAAAATGTTTTGTGGAAGTGAGGAATATCCACATGTGTTTAAAATGCAAACTCCAATCCAGCTTCACTGTTTTACTTACTTGGCCTGACATTTATGAGGTTTTTATTGAGTTGATATAAGAGGAGATATTTAAACAAAGGAAACAACCTGAGTTAAGTATCAGTTTGATTAAAATTTATTTTAGACCCACCTGTGAATGACAGATGTGTTAAGTATATGATTGGATAGGTCGTATTGGGTGACTTTACCCTTGTGAATTTATATAAGTAGAGGATAGTTAAATGGAGAAGGATCATTGGAAATGAGCTTGAAACACTGAAGGCATGTGGGAGTATAGTTTTGAGGGCCTCAACTGCGATTATGGTGGGGGAAATGGAGGAAAGGAAAATATGAGAGGCACTTGAGGGGAATGTCTGGTAGCATCATGGATGAGGAAGCTCAAAAGAATTATTGAGATTTAAGGGTCATGGTACCTGGGAGCCATGTGGCTTTTGGAAAAAGGTGAATGTCAGCAAAAATATTTTCATAACTATTAAAACTAGCAGAAATTGACTTTTATCATTTATTATATTGATGCCCTTACCTACAGCCCAGCAAAACCAAAATGCCTATGCCCCCTCTGTTGCATATCACCCTGGCATGGAATAGTGGAACGGGAAAACACTTCACCATCACCTCCATCGCTAGAATGTTGTTTGAACTTTTCATCTCCGGAATCTTCCTTCATACCTAATGGGCATGGAGTTGGGCTCAGCAGTCAGAACTGGCTGTCATTCTTCCATTTTTATAAACTTTTTTGCAGAAAAACAAGTAGATGACTTCTTGCAGTGCTACTGCCTCTTGCTAAGTTTCATTGTGTCTGCTTTAAGCAGCCTGATGAACTAGAAACACATGATCTTGAAGGGTCTGATGCACATAATTTCAAAGCCAAGTTCAACATGTTATTAGCTATGTGATTTAGAGTGATATGTATAATATCTCTGCTGCAATCATAGGGCTCCAGAGTTAGCAAATAAAAATACAGATGCTCATTAAATGTGAATTTCAGATAAACGACACATTATTTTTTAGTATAAATATACCTCATCTAATCCACAGTATAATGAATATAGATAATAATATTGGACTATAACTATATAATAAGGATTGCTACACTGGCAACATATGACAATTTATAAATTTATCAGAGTAATATGCTGAACTCCTCAAATTTACACAATATTACGTGCCAACTTTATTTAATAAAAAATAAATACAAAAATTTGTCAAATAAGTAAATATATTTCATGTAATATTTAAGACATACTTTACTAAAATGTTATGTATTGTTTATCTGAAATTTCAGTTTAACTGAGTTCCTTTCTGGCAGCCCTGTGACAATCATCATGTCTTGTTATTATTAGAAATATGCCATTTATATTTTAGTTGGATCGGGTTTTTCAGGACCATATTATAATCTACCACATTTGAATGTAATGTCTTGACATGATTCTTTGCATTGTTAGTAAAATAAGAGCAATCTGTGTATTGATGTCTAGTGATAGCAATTACCTATAATTTGATTTCTTGTAATTTGCACCATGGAAGACGTATTAATTTTCTAGAACTACTTTAACAAATCAGTACAAACTTGGTGGCTTAAAAAAACAGAAATTTATTATCTCACAGATCTGGAGTCAGGAGTCAAACTATCAAAGGTGTGGTAGGGGCACACTCCCTCCAAAGATTCTTGGGAAGAGCTCTTTCCTGCCTCCTCTAGTTTCTGTTGATTCCAGACGATTCCTTGGCTTATGGCAGCACCACTCTGACTTCTGCTTCCATCCTCACAGGGCATTTCCCTCCATGTCTCCAAGTCTCCAGTTTCTACCTCTTTCTCTCGTAAGGACAGTCATTGGATTTCAGGTCCACCCTAAATCCAGGATGATCTCATTTCAAGATTCATACCTGAGGTACATCTGCAAAGACTGTTTCCAAATTAGGTCACATTCACAGGCACAGAGTTGGAACTTAGACATATCTTTGGGAGAACCCAAGTCATTCCACTGGAGAAGACAACTGATTCTCTTCAAATAGTAGGAACAAATTTAAATAATCAAAAAAGTGAGCCATATTTTATGTCATCTAAAGAAGGTCTTAGAACTAAAGTAAACTATGGCATATAGCATTTGAATGAGGCATTAGATCATCTGCAGAAAAAAAATGTGATCCATGTGAACTTGTTTATTGTGACTCTAACAATGTTAGACGTCCCTACACTGAGTAGAGTTAGAGAATTCCAGTCACTCTACTCTGTGAGTCTGATGTGTCACCGCCAAGGAGTTTCCAATTGCTCTGAGAACAGTGTTTTCAGGTAGGAGTCAGAATTCTAGAAACCTGGGAATGGGAAAGGATCTAGAAGGTTTTCCCCTGCAAGCTTCACTTTTCTCACAGTTTAGTGAAACCTCACTAACTGAGACCATTATCAGTTATCAGACAGCCAGATCTGAGGAAATGATTGGAAAGCATTTTTTTTTCCAAAATAAATTCAATTTTATAAAACTGAAACATTTTTTGTATTCTTAGTATAAACAAGCCCTTTTCAAGTTGGAGGGCCTGCCAGCAATTTTGTCATTAGATGTAATTTATGAGAATTTTAAAGAAAGTTATTCTCTGAGTGTGAATTATGCCTCAGGGACGATGTTTGGTGTTTACATATATTTCCTCTAATCTTCACAGGGTTGGCTACAAGGGCAGCTGCTACCCCAACACGTTCACTCACCTTTTGGTGTTCAGGATCTTCTGGTTTTGACCCTTAAGAATTTCTTCTATGGTAGAATGGCCGTATATCCTGGTTTACCTGGGACAAGTTTTTTTTTTTAAACCGTTAACTGTCATAATTGTTAATAGTGGTTCATTTCACTCTCAAAATGGTCCCCATTCTAGAGACGTACTATATATACTGATGCTTTCTAGAAAAAATTCTGGTCCCATTAAAGTTGATCAGAAAATTAAGCACTGTGAGCGTTCCTTTTTTCCCAGAAGGAGAATGCAATTTGTATCATCAGAGGAAGGTTTATCTCTGAGCAGGTTTGAAATACTTTTTTTGGCAGCTCCTTCTTTAGATTCATAGTCTTCAATGAGCTATTTTGATCAAGAAAATGCCTGTCATGTTACCTTTTTGTGCTAAGATGGTGAATTAGTCAATTTTTTTTTTTTTACATTTCTTACAAAAGGTGGAATCAGGTATAGCTTGTTTTACCCAATATAGGCACAATCATATTATATACCTGTTAAATGTCATTCCTTTCACCAGTTTCCTACCATTGGGGAATTTTTAAAAAAATGACATGACTCAGAGTTTTAATAACAACTATTTCACATAGTCTATGATCTGAAGTTAAGCTTTATGTGTGTGTGTGTGTGTGTGTGTGTGTGTGTGTATATTTAAAAAACTGAACATTTTCTGTATTTATATATAAACACATATATACACACACAGGCACATATATACATACATATTATACTATACATCTATAAGCTTCTGCAGAATATATATATATTCTGTTCTGTTTTTCCTATTTTATTTTCACAGGTGCAGAAAACATCATTCATTGACAAAGATTCCCTTGCTACATGTTAATATCACTAAAGCCATACAATTACTAAACCCTGAGAATGAACTTCTACCTGAGATTCTGTAAATGACTCTAAGACTGCACCATTGTCCTAGAAAGCTTTCTGCACTGGTCTTAACACTTCATTTATTCTGAGCCAGAGCAAAGGGTTCAGTAGCTCTTCTCCAGGCTGTCTGCAGTGCTGCATACATCAGGGTATTTCCTTCCTCAAGATTCCCAAGGTTGGACAAGAGGTGACGTTCTTTACCAAATGAAAATCTGAAACTCTTTAAGCCACACAGCAACTACAGCACCCATCTCCAAAAAGAGTCTGAAGGTGATGTTTCCATATATGGAATACAGTCAGATCACACCTAGCTAAATAATATTTACTTTTAAATGTGCTATTTCTTATATTATTATGGCTACAGACTTACTTTGCTTAATTAGATTTAGATAAGAAGAAGGACCAACTTTTATTGAACCTTTGCAAATAACTGCATGCCATGCAAAGTAAAAGGACCCAGGAAAGGCAGTGTTGTTCTCAGGAGTGTATCAACAAGGTCAATCAATGTGCATCATATTTCCTTCAGAATCTGCACAGACTTTGCCAATTGTGGATTTTTGGGAAATATGTTTTGATTTTCTATAGATGAATTTGACTTAGAATAAACATAGTTTAATTCAGCATCTGTTAACAAAAGATGATTTTAAGCTTAGGCCATTTTAAAAGTGCATCTCTGAGTTCCATTTATTAGACATTGTCCTCAATTCACCAGAGGTTAATTAGCTCATATTCTTGATTTTCCATATTTAGACTTCTTACAAATTATGTTTCTTCTTGACATAAGCATAAAGGAAATTTTATGTGTTCCCGCATTTTGATGTATTGTGCCCATAGAGAGAAATAGCCTCAGGAATTTAGTTATATATTCCCTGAAATTGGATTGTATGAAATACACAAAATTATCCTTTCCACAAATTTTGAAATGTCAAATTGGCACAGCAGCCCAATTAAGAATGAGTTTGCATTTTGGGTGCAACTCTTTGATATAGCCAAACCTTACAAAGTTATAGGCCCATTGATTAAGATTATTTTAAAAGAGGACATTCATTCTAATTAGCACTGATTCAATCTTCTAAATGTGGGGTTGAGAGGAAGAGACTAAAGGAGCTTTCTCATGTGCTAATTATAGAGTAAGCCATTAAAAACAATTCCAATATTTAGAGCAATATTTAAAGCAGTGTCTGTTCACTTTCCCAAGATCCTATTTCTACTGCTGCTAATCTTGGTAACCTACTTGGTAATCTACTTTCACAAAATCATCTGTCTTTGGAGCAAAACAGTTCTGGAAATCCCAACTTTCAAGTCCCCTGGCACAGCTGATGAGGTATTTACTCCTGGTGGCAGTTTCAGCATACTTTTAGAAACCTGTACCCATGGGCTGATTCTTAGCAGCCTCAACAATCATTTCCAGCAAGGTCTGGGACTTACTGTGTGATTTTTCCAGAAGACACAGTGTCTTGTCTTTAGCTTACAGTAGGGACTGTGAGGCAAGCATGAGGGAGAACAGAGGTGACCCGTTGATGACATACTGAATGCTTGAGATAAGTTATTATAGAAACCAATCATCTTTGTGTGGAAGACAGTAGAGTCTCCTCCTGGAAGGGATGACATAAGCAAATGGGGATAACTATAATTTAGGTGACAATTACCCTAAGGAGAAAAATGTATTACGGACAATGAAGACATTGGCAAATCTCCAAAGCCTTAAAATTGGTGCAGTAGTGTGTACGCCAAAATCATCTCCAAGTGATAAAATCATTTTAAAACTACAAATAAAATCTTCCTGGAAGTCAATTTATTGCCATCCATTGTGTCATGGGCATGACTATGAACATGCTTCCCCTTACCCCAACAGGGCATGTAATAGCATGTCAAAAAATAATACTTTAAAGATGGCCTTGGCTAAGTTAAGTTTTCTTTTTGTTTTGAAAGCTTTTCCCTGTCCCAAAAAACAATATCCCATGCCCAGTATGACCCTTAGGTTCAACTGAACGTCAGCCTCACAAGACTATCCAAGGCCATACTTGACACCTCTTCAGGAAGATACAGGTCAGGGACCACAACTCAACAACAGGATAGCATCAGCTATCTCTTGTTGCAGTCCATGCAACAACCCCCACAGCCATCTGGGAGTTGTCTTCCTTGGCTCTGCAGGTAACACAGTGCAGGTGGAAGAAGACAAGATCACACTGAGCAGGCGTGAGAATCACTCTGGTATGAATGCCTCATTTCTCACAGGAGCACCAGTATCTCTTATTATAACTACTTCATAGATGTAGCTTTTTTTTCTTTTTAAGATTTTATTTACTTATTTGAAAGAGAGAGCAGGAGCCCGGGTGGGGTAGAGGGTGCTGGGAAGAGGGAGAAGGACAAGCAGACTTCCCGCTGAGCAGGGAGCCCAACTCGGGGCTCGATCCCAGGACTCTGGGATCATGACCTGAGGCAGACACTTAACCAACTGTGCCACCCAGGTGCCCCATAGATGTAGGTTTTATGGACTTGTCCAGTTACAAGAATTGTTACACTCGGGGAATCCAAAAGATACAGCTTCCTGTCACATGTTTCTACTTCTCCCATGCCAGATGAAATGTACCAAGTAGATCATTTTTACCATTTGCTGCCTAGCAACATAATTGACATATTCTCTATTCAGTTTAACAGAGAAATAGAGGAACTGAAGGTCATATTCTCAACAAGAGGGAGCAAGCATTGAGAAAATTAAGAAAATACGGGGTATTCCAGTTGAGCCTAATTGTATCAGACAGTCCCTCCTTGCTCGTAAGTGCCACAGGAAGGGGTTCAAGGCGAGGTGGCGAGGTGATTCCAGCCTTTGGAGCTACCTCGGAGCTGTTTAGGAAGCACCAGAGTCAGTATAAAAACACCTTGACAGTTTCATTAGTCTGAATTTAAGACCTGACCCTGGAGAACAGCAAAGTCAAAAGAATCTTTGGACAGGCACACAAGTACTCAGAAAGGTTGAGAAGTAGCTATGGCCTCGCCTGTGTTATTAACCAAAGTAACAGCACCTTACAGCAACCATAACAACAAAGGCAGAACAACAAATCGGGTAGCTGTTTTATGTGGTCTAAACATGATAACCCCTTACTACTCTTTCTGCTTATTTTTTTTATAAACAATTGACCATGGTCATAAAATACTCAAAATCAGAGTAAAAGCGGACCCTTTTTGAGAGGATGTGTTCAGTTTGGGTGAGGCCAAACCTTCCATCCATCCAGAAAATCAATCATGTTTTACTACCTTGTGTTGAGAACAGTGACCAGTTTTTCTTCTGAATTACCAGTCCTCTCTTATACAAAGCTCTTTCACCAAGAATTGTATTTAATTTTTTTTCCAAATTACATTTATTGAGATATAATTTACACAGAGTACAACTTCCAGTTTGATGACTTTGAAGCAGAAAACTACAGCCGTAACTAGCACCAAAACAAAAATATAGAACATGTCCATCACCTCAGTTCCCTTATGAGCTTTTGTGGTTAATTTTCTCCTTATACTTCTGGCAACAACTGATCTGATATCTGTAAAAAACAATTTCAAATTTCCTTAATATGTGTGTATCTTAAATATACATGCAGATATATGAAATGACAGGTGATACATTTTAGAGATTGAATATAATTAATTTTGTAAAGCATAAGACACTGGTTTTACTGCATTGATGTTATCCTTATAATTTGAATGCTATTTACATTTCAAATATATTTACATGCTGACAAAATATGTAAATAAAAACTACTCGGTGACCCTGGTGGAAACTATGGACTTTAAGTGATAATGATATGTCAGTGTAGATTCACTGATACGAATGTACCGCTGTAATGGAAGATGTTGATAGTGAGGAAAGCTATTCATGTGTGGGGAATAAAGAGTATAAAGAACTCTCTGTACTTTCCAGTCAACTTTGCTATGAAACTAAAGCTTTTCTAAAAATCAGTCTATTAAAAAGAAAAAAAAAAAACACAACACAACACTGTTCTGTGGAGATCAGGTATCTTTGCTCTGTCTCCATTTTAATTTAGCTTAACTATATAAAATAATACAACTATGGTTGATATTAAAAACTTAATGGAACCATAAAATTTTATTCAAGGAAAAATCCAAATCCAAAAGCATGCAGCATTGTCCGAAGTTTAAAACAACTATACTTTAATCACTAATTACTAAGGAAATGCAAATCAAAACCGCAATGAGATATCGCCTTACCCCTGTCAGAATGGCAACAGTCAAAAAGATAAGAAATAAATGTTGGCAAGGATGTAGAGAAAAAGGAGCCCTTACACACGGTTGGCGGGAATATAAATTGGTGTGGCTACTATGAAAAATAGTATGAAGTTTCCTCAAAAAATGAAAAAATAGAACTACCATATGATGCAATAATTTCACTACTGGGTACTTCCTTGAAGAAAATGAAAACACTAATCCAAAAAGATATATGCATCCCTATATTTATTCAGCATTATTTACAGTGGCCAAGATATGGAAGTAAATAGATGAATGAACGGGTGGTATGTGAGTGTGTATGTATATGTGTACATTATATGTATGTGTATATATAATGAAATACTACTTAGCCATAAAAAAAGAATGAGATCTTGTCATTTGCGACATGGATGGACCAAGAGGATATTATGCTAAATCAGACAGAGAAAGACAAATACCTTGTGATTTCACTTATACGTGGAATCTAAAAAACAAAACAAAGAGACAAACAGTTGCTTAAATACAGAGAACAAACTGGTGGTTCCCAGAGGGGAGGTGTGCGGGAAAATGGGAGAAATAGATAAGGGAAATTAAGAAGTAACAACTTCCAGTTATAAAATAAATAATCCGTGGAGATGAAAAGTACAGCATAGTGAATTTATCAATAATATTGTAATAACATTGTTTGGTGACAGGTGGTGACTACGCTTACGATGACCACTGAACAATAGAATCATTGGATCAATACGGTGTTACACCTGAAGCTAATATAACACTCTGTGTTCATTATACTTCAATAACTAACTAACTAACTAACTGACTAACTAACCCAGAACGTAATACAAGAAAACAAGGAGATAGAAATTCTGCAGCTGGGATTGAGAGACGTGGGAAAAGAATAATAAATCTAATTTATGAATTTCCATGAGAATAGAGGAGAAGAAATAGTTGCTGAGTTAATGGATGATAATTTTTCAGTTCCGACAAAGGATATAAATCCATAAGTACCCAAAACATGACTTACAGCAAGCTCAGTAAATACCAGAACTCTAGATCTGGATACATTATAGTAAAACTCCAGAACACAAAGGCAAAAATATTTTAAGAGCAGCTTAAGAGAAAAAAAGATCTATACATGAATGACAATTTGACTGCAGTTTTCACAACAAGGACTCGGGTTAGAAAACATAGTTATCAATAATCCCTTGAAGGGCTGAAAGAACCTATCAATCTGGAATTAGAAAATAATTGTCCACTTCGAGTTATCTATCTAGCAAAATAATCTTCCAAGATTGATGGCAGAATAAAGCTATTTTGAAATGAGTATCTGAGAGGATTTGCCATTGCCGAGCTTCACCAAAAGAGCTTCTAAAAAATGACCTCAGGAAGAGGAATCTCAGCCGTGAGGGCTAGAGAGGAACAGTGAGCAAAGGAGTCGGTAAACTTACAGGTATCATTAAATAAGCATTGTTTACATGAAGTAAAAATTGTTATAATGTCTTGTGTGATTTGTAGAGGACTAAATGAAAATACCGGGTGACAACTTATGAGTCAGGAGTGGAGGGTTTGGAAATATTCTACAACAGGATGTAATGAGCACCGGGTGTTATATAAGACTGATGAATCACTGAACTCTGCCGCTGAAACTAATAATACACTTATGTTAATTAATTTAAATTAAAAAATGGAAAGAGAAAAGATATTCTACAGACTGTATTACTCAGCAGGGGAGCAGGTATGAACTTCAGAATTGTTGATGTAAGGAGGCATGTTAAACTTGTCAAGAATAACTAGTAAACGAATGGAAATAGAGGGTAGACTTGGGGCACCTGGGTGGCTCAGTCATTAAGCATCTGCCTTCAGCTCAGGTCATGATCCCAGGGTCCTGGGATCGAGCCCTGCATGGGGCTCCCCACTCGGCGGGGAGTCCGCTTCTCCTCTGCCCCTCCCCCCTGCTTGTGCTCTTTCTCTCTCTCTCTCTCAAATAAATAAATCTTTAAAAAAAATGTAGACCTTAAAAATTTGCAGAGAGGTAAAATGAAATTTAAAAAATACAAGGACAAAAAACCCCATATTTTTAAAAATGAAGATACTACTTATTCTAATTCAGTTTAATTGCATACATATTTATATCCAGTCTTAAATTTTAGTGATAATTTACCTGTTCTGTAAGACAAGTATACAAATTTTCCAGTTAATTAGACCTCCTATTATAAAATCAATCTCATTTACATGAACAAAGTGTTATGTTATATATCTCTCTCTGATATAGACAAAGAGAACACATTTAGCTGTCTTTTTAGCCTAATTTAACAAATAATTTGTCGTTCAAGTATTTTTGGTGATCAAGCAAATTAAGAATTCTGAGTTAAGTCAACTTAAAGAACTTTTTTTATAACTGCTTAATATTTATTTACCCAGTAATTCCAACTATCTTTAACTCTTGGTTTAAAATCTTAAAAGACAAAAAGTTTTCTTAATTAAGGCTGTGCCATTAATGTACTTTTTTGTTCTTTACTTTATCTTAGTGACCAAGACACCCATGAACTAAAACTCTGCCATACCCTTTGAGCACTTTTTTTCTTCCATTTATGTGGAGCAAGGTTTTGAGACTCTTTATTATAAATTTACGTGCATCTGTGAATCTCAAAACCAATCAAAATATGAGCTCTATTAAATTTGTCATACTGACTGTACAATCTTGTTAATTTCCCTCTGAAGGCAGGCAAAGGTACCTTCTCCAAAAAAAAAGTATATGTGTGTGTGTGTGTGTGTGTGTGTGTGTGTTAACATTGTTAGGGGATAGCTCTTTTGCCCTTGGGATAAAGTTATCTTGCTCAATTGTTTGTTCAGTCTTTTTAAAATTAGAAATATTTCTGGGGCACCTGAGTGGCTCAGTCAGCTGAGCATCTGAGTCTTGGTTTCAGCTCTAGTTCAGCCAAAAGGCGTTGGTGAGTGAGTATTCGCTCACCCTAGAGTTTCTTTCTGGGGGTTTTGGTCACTCTTCAGTGAGACCAGACAACCACATGGAACTCCTCAAATACAAAACAAAGACCACAGAATTCCCCAGGTCTGAAATATTCTCTAGAAATCTGTGAAACTGTTCTGAGCTTCCCTTCCTGAAACCCCTGAGGTACCCTAGATACCAAACTATCCCTTCAGTCTCTCTCAGGCCTTCAGGACCATTTCACTTTTCCCAGGCCTCATGTTAGATGGCAAGATGCCATAAAACCACCGAACAAGAGTCCTTTCAAATGGCCCTTAGACTTTGACAGGAGAGAGCTCTGAACATGAGCTGGAATTGTCACATCTTTGAAAAATCTAGTATTTTGTCGCCCTTAAAGAGCATGGTCAGGGAAGCACAAAGGCTGATGTCTGCTGACTTTGAAGTCCCTATGAGGCAGATTATCTCTGGTGTAGAGGCTGCTTTTAGGCAACCATCTCGAGTGATGGAAGACTGAGTAAGGTAGAGTGACCCACAGTGACCACCTGGCTGAATGCAAACAGGCCATTAGAATGACCCATCTTGAAATAGTCATGATCCCTAGCTGACCAATGGACACAGGTATCAAAAAAAGGAAAATTCCATACGTTCCCATACCTCCTCACCTTCCCCCTTAACTACAGCCGTCCACCACTGTCTCCTCACAGACAGTCTCTCCTCCGCTGTCCTGCCTATTGCTCCCTTGCGGTATATTCGATAAACTTCTATCTCTTTTGTTCTGCCTCAGGTGAATTTTCTCACCATCTGCACTGCTGGTCTCCACCCCATCGGGTCGCCCCACACGTGGGTCCTCCAAGAACTGTAGAAAGAAAATATTTCAATTTAGTTATGAATACATATTAGAAATATCTCACTTTTTTTTTTTTGGCAGTTAAAAGTCTCTCTCCAGGCCATAGCAAAGATTCACTCCTAAGAACGTTTATTGGCAAGTTTTCAGCATTTATCTTTATTTTATTCTAAGAGCAAACACAAGGTTTCTAGATCAAAGATCAGACAATATTCCTTATAGTATTGGCTTCCCGTGCTTCACTCTCTGCCTTCAGAGAGATGCCATGAGAACAAATGTCAGCGGTGTTTTCAGGGTCTCTGTACTGTGCAGAAGAACCCGAAATTACACAACTGGGGAGTTTTGTAAACACGGGCACAGCAGCCCTCCTCCCCACTTAAGAGAGAAAAGCAGCGGATCTTTCTGAAGGGAACAGATCCTCTCTTGAGAAAGAGAAGACTCCTAGATCTTTACAACCGTTTGAAATGTAAACTCATGGCTCTAAGTCTATCAAGCAAGTCCTACTGTATGAAAGGAAAGTGGCTCTGGGGAAAAGCAGACTTTCTCTATCTTTATAGCTTCTACTTGTATTTCATCGTTCATTATGCCCCTGTTACTTATCTCACCTTTGTGTTAAGCGTGGAATTTGCCCATTGTGAGTATGTGTAGATGTTCTGCTATTAAGGTCTAAACTGAAACGATCTTTGCAGTTGAAGAATGACCAATTTGTCACTCACAAACATCTTTCAAATGCAGACTGATGAGTGGTCTTAAGTTTTAAAGGATTACGGTTTTGTAACAAATGTGCCAAGAGACATTGACTACAGAATTGTGTATTCAGCATTTTCTAAATTTTCTAGTGTTTTGAGAACTTATTACCTATTGAAAGAAGTTATCAGAGAGTAATTCCTAGTTAAATTTAGAAAAGAATGAACAAAGCTTTCTTCTTTATTAAAGAAAATGTGAGTATAAATTATAAGAATAAAATGCTTTTCCAAAAAGTACATTCAAGTGTAAAAGTTCTCAAACTTTAGTCAGTTATTTTAAATAACATCTTACTAGCAGTCTGTCATAGAAGAAAAGACCGTGTTTTTTAGGTTAGGTTATGTCGAAGCAGAGCCTGAGACACAGATTTGAGTTCCTTTGGGGGATAACCCTACGAAGCAGTGGTAGGGGTGACAATAACACAGGGAAGGGAAGGAGGTCAGTACAGGGTGAGTGAAAAATCGGGTTACCTCTGGGACCTCTGAGACATGGTATAGAATGTCCCCAGCAAGTCCTGATGAGTAACCAAGAAGATGGACTATTCATTTAATAGCTTCCATTTGCCATTTGCTGAGGTCTGCTCTCCGGGGGTGTATCATCATGGTCTGGGCCGTGGATGCATGAAGCACGCTTCTGTGACTGCAGAAAGTCACAAGTGCTTGAGGAAGGAATGGAGGGAGAAAGTCTTTGGTGTGTAGGAAAGCTGAGAGTGCAGACAGGGTACGGCTGGAGAGTGGCATACGGTGGGCATCAGAAAGACAGAAGTGGGTCACTGAAAAGCTAAGCCTTATATGTAAAATATGGTAACAAGAGCATCTGCCTCCTAGGCTTGTTCTAATAGGATTCTACATATAATGTTTTAGAGCAAGATACAAAGTAAGCCCTCTGATCATCTACAAGGCATAACTCCGAGATATTGTGGGTTTGGTTTCACTGCAATAAAGTGAATATTGCAATAAAGAGAGTTAAAAGGATTTTTTGGTTTCCCAGCACATATAAAAGTTTTGTTTACACTATGTTGCAGTCCATTAAGTGTGCAATAGCATTATGTCTAAACAGACAACAATGTGTACACCTTAATTTAAAGATAGTTTATTGCTAGGGGTGCCTGGGTGGCTCAGTATTTCCAACATCCAACTCTTGGTTTTGGCTCAGGTTAGGATATCAGGGTCATGAAATTGAGCTCAGCTATGGGCTCCATGCTGGGAATGCTGCCTGCTTAAGATTCTCTCTCTGCCTCTCTTCCCTGCCCCCCCCCAACTCACATTCTCACTCGCTCGCTCTCAAAAAAAAAAAAAAAAGTTTATTGCTAAAAATTGCTAACCATCATCTGAGCTTTCAGCTAGTTGCAATCTTTTTGCTGGGTCAGGTTCTTGTGTCCATGTTGATGGCTGCTACTGATCAGGGTGGTGGTTGCTGAGGATTGGGATGCTTGTGGTAATTTCTTAAGATAACAGTGACATTTGCCACATCGACTGACTCTTTCTTTCACAAATAATTTCTCTGTAGCTGTTTGATAACATTTTATTCACAGTAGAACTTCTTTTAAAATTGGAGTCAATTCTCTCAAACCCTGAAGCAGCTTCATCAGCTAAGTTTCTGTCATTTTCTGTATCCCTTGTTGTCATTCCAGCAGTCTTCACAGCATCTTCACCAGGAGCAAATTCCATCCCAAGAAACCACTTTCTTTGCTCATCCTTAAGAAGCAACTCTTCATCTCGTAGTTTGATCATGAGATTGCAACAATTCAGTCACATCTTCAGGCTCCACCTCTAATTCTAGTTCTCTTGCTGTTTCCACCACATCTGCAGTGACTTCCTCCACTGAAGTCTTGAAGAACTCCTTTAAATCCAGGAGCATTGAAATCAACTTCTTCCAAACTCCTATTCATGTTGAGTTTTTAGCTCCTTCCCATGAATCACAAATGTTTTTAATGGCATTTAGCACGATGAATCCTTTCCAGAAGGTTTTCAGTTTACTTTGCCCAGATCCATGAGAGGAATCATTATCTATGGCAACTATAGCTTTACAAAAAGTATTTCTTAAATAATAAGACTTGAAAGTTGAACTTACACCTTGAGCCACATGTTGCAAAATGGACATTGTGTTAGCAGTCATGAAAACAATGTTACTTTCATTGTACATCTCTCCATCAGAGCTCTTGGGTGACTGGGTATGTTATCAATGAGCACTAATATTTTGAAAGGAATATTTTTTCTGAGCAGTAGGTCTGAACAGTGGGCTTAAAATACTCAGTAAACTATGTAATATAAACAGATGTGCTGTCATCCAGGTTTTGTTGTTCCACTTATAGAGCAGAGGCTGAAGATTTAGCATATTTCTCAAGAGCCCTACAATTTTCAGAATGGTAAATGAGCATTGATTTCAACTTAAAGTCACCAGCTGCACTGGCTCCTAATAAGAGAGTCAGCCTGTCCTTTGAGACTTTTTTTTTTTTTTTTTTTTTTTAGTTTATTTAAGTAAACTCTACTCCCAGGGTGGGGCTCGAACTTATGACTTCAAGATCAAAAGTCACATGCTCTTCTGACTGAGCCAGCCAAGTACCCGATCCTTTGAAACTTTGAAGGCAGACATTGATTTCTTCTCTCTAGCTAAAAAAAATCCTAGATGACATCTTCTCCCAATATAAGGCGATTTCATCTACATGGAGCATCTGTTGCATAGTGTAGCCACCTTAACGAACCATCTTCACTAGATCTTCTGCGTAACTTGCTACGGCTTGTACACAGCACTTACCTCCTCACCTGGCACTTGTACGTTATAGAGATGGCTTCTTTCCTTAAACCTCATGAATTAACCTCTGCTAGCTTCCAGCTCGCCTTCTTCAGCTTCTCCACCTCTCGAACTCAACAGAATTGGAGAGAGCCTGTGGCCTTACCCATAGGCTTTGGCTTATGGGAACATTGTAGCTGGTTTGATCTTCTGTTTAGCCTACTAAAACCCTCTCGGGATCAGCAATAAGGCTCTTCCACTTTCTTATCATTCATCTGCTTGCTGGAGTAGCACTTTTAACTTCCAAGAACTTTTCCTTTTGCATGTATAACTTGGCTGTTTGGCACAAGAGGCCTTGCTTTTGACCTATGTCACCTTTAAACTTACCTTCTTCACTAAGCTTAATCATTTCCAGCTTTTGGTTTAAAATGAAAGATGTGCAACTATTCCTTTCACCTGAACACTTAGAGCCCATCGTAGGGTTATTAATTGTCCTAATTTCAATATTATTGTCTTGGGGAATAGGGAGACAGAGGAGAGGGAGAGAAATGGGGAAACGGCCAGTCGGTGGAATAGTCAGAACACATACAACATTTGTCACTTAAGTTCACTATCTTATATAGGCACAGGTCATGGCATCCCAAACCAAGTACAAGAATAAAATAAAGATCACTGGTCACAGGTCACCGTAACTATAAATATAGTAATAATGAAAAATTCTGAAACATTGTGAAAATTACAGATGTGACACAGACATGAAGTGAGACTATGGTGTTGGAAAAATGCCTCTGATAGACTTTTTCAAGGCAGGGTTGCCAGAACCTTCAGTTTATAAAAAATGAAATATCTGCAAAGTGCAATAAAACAAGACTGTATCTGTATTTCCATCATCACCAACAGCAACATTATTATTAGCATGATATTAACTGAAGTGTTATTGGTTAAATAAGTGAATATTTCTGAATGAGAGCTGCAAGGACTTTTTTTCCTATTATTTTTAGTTAGTATATATTTTCTAATTGGTTCTGGCATTCAGCTTTAGTGTTTTTGTCTTTTAAGGATTTCTCTTTTATTCAGCTTACGTTGTTGACAGTCTGCTCATTGTACGTCTTTATACAATTTATTCCAATGCCAACGGCCCCTCTGCCTCAGAGAGAAAGAAAAGCAGGGTTCTTGCTAAGAATTGAAAAGGCAATTGCTTTTGTG
Source organism: Ursus maritimus (assembly GCF_017311325.1). Taxonomy (NCBI): domain Eukaryota; kingdom Metazoa; phylum Chordata; class Mammalia; order Carnivora; family Ursidae; genus Ursus; species Ursus maritimus. The sequence goes on from NW_024426663.1 coordinate 15,244,512, forward strand.
ATGTTGAGGATATTTCTCATAGTTTTTTTCTGACTTTTAAAAGCACAAATCTTATATTATCTCCTTAAATACCATACTCATATTTCCTTAATCATGTTGGAATTGAACTTAGAGATCATTAAAATGTAATTCTGGAAAAGAATCATTATCAGTTTTCAAGATGGCAAGAAAAATAAAGCTAGAGAAAGCAATTCATACTGCAGAGTATTTAAAATTATTTGAAATTTATTTTAACTGAGTTCAGTTTCACTATTCTGATTCAATAACCTTGAGATACAAAAATGTTCTTTACTGTTATGAATTATAGATGTCGTAGAGGAAGTCGATAGGTTTTTCTTTTTACTCCATCACATGTACCAAAAAAATCAGTAGAGTAAAAAGACAACTCATCTCAAATGGATAATTATTACTCTTGAAATATATTGATGGAGAGTATCAGTAATGAGAAAAACTGAGCAAGGTTAACATTTTAATTTTTCACAAGAACATAAGGAATTGTTCTTAAAATTTTATTAACAATAATAAAAACATTGTAGATTTACCATTGCTTAATAACACATGTAATATTACTTCATAGATTTCAAACTTCTGATACATTTATGAGGCTCTTTCTTCCTATAGTTTGATGTATAATTAGGTGTCATGCTTGGGGGTGGATGGTAGGATCTCGTTTATGGCCTTGTGAAGACAAAGCATTGCACACACTACTTTTAAAAAGTCCAGCATAATTGATAGGAAGAGTACTAATGGAAGTCTCAGAGGAAAGTGACCTGGGCCATGCCAAGGAGTGCCTCAGGTTGGTAAAATTCTGTAATTTATCTACCGGGAGAGCCTATGATTAGGTCTGGAAAATAGGATGTAAGAAACTGGTCCAAGAAAATTGGATTTAAGACATGTGATGGAAGCAGAATTAAATTGACCCCTAGTGATCTATGTCCTTGTATTCATTTTCTCCCTGTTAGTATGGGTGGAATCTGTGAGTATGAGGGGATATCACTCCTGTGATTATAGCATATTATGTTATGTGGCAAAAATGAAGGGATTTTTGCAAATTTCGTAAATGTTTCCAGTCAATTGTCTTTAAGTTAATCAAAGGAATATGATCTTTGGTGAGCCTGGCCTAATCAGGTGAGTCCTTTAAAAGGAACTGGAGCCCTCCCTAATATAATGAGATCCTCTTGCTGACCTCAAAGAAGCAAACAGCCATGTTATGAACTAACAATGGAGAGAAATGACCTCTAAGAGCGAAGGGCTTCAGCCCTATAGCTGCAAAGAACTGAATTCTATCAACAACCTAAAGATTTCAAGGTCCAGATGAGAACTCAGTCCAGCTGACACCTTGATTGCAGACTTCCGAGGCCCTGAGCAGAGCTCACAGTTAAGCCAAACCTGAACTACAGAAACCTTGAGACAAGAAATATGTGTTGTTTAAGTCATTATGTTTAGAGCAATTTGTTACACTGTGATAGAAAACTAATACCCGGTCTAAGTTAAAAAGAGACAAAAGGAATCTTCTTTGTCTTTCCATCCTGATTGTTCATCCTGTTTCAGCTTTCCTGGAAAATATGACTTAAAAAAACACTCTTTGAGCCATTGGACTTAATCAAATCTTAAATAGTTTCCCTTAATGAGGTTAGAAGGTACAGAACCAAATAAATGAACATATGAAATTATCAGGTGCCAAGTTGTTTTCAAAAACCTACTTCCAAAAATCATTTTTACAACTTCCAATGCACAAAATTGCTAAAGAGCATTTTCATTCTGCTAAAGCATTAGCATTTGGAAAATATATTAATTAATTCTTCAGATAGCAAGCATTTGAATGCAATAGAAGTCAATTGTCACATTTCTAAGAGGAAATGGAGAGGTTAGGGAAGATTGAAATGACTCAGAAGATACATTGCTGTTCTGTGAAGGCTTGTAAATCAGCCCAGAAAAAAGCAAAAGGCCTCAATATCTGTTAACATTAAGGTGTTTTTGAAAGCTATATCTCTCTCTCAAGAATAAATGTTAATATACACCTTCAGTGCTTTTAGTATCTATGAAAAGTAGATTTGCCTTAGCTTGGAAGAAACTACTCTAATTGATAGGGAAGCAACTTTAAAGAAAATAAGTTGAAATCTAAAAACACACACAGAGCGCGAGCCTCGGAGGACAATACAGCTGGAACTTGAATGTAATTCTTCAGTTTCTGCAGAGCCCGGTCACAATGTACAACGTCTGTGGCAAACAGGACCAATGTCTCTGACAGCAAAGAGAAAATCAAGATTTTTGGACTTTATAATTTTTACTCACTTTCGTAAGGAGAACGTAATTAAATGGGAAAGGCTTAAGCAAACGGAATAAGCCCATAAAACTCCCTGTGTAAAACCACACTCATTAAGCATTAAGAAGCTTTCCAAGTAATCTTGCGTTTAACAGGGAAAGCTTTTAGGCTTTCATGGGGTCATGCCTAGGACTTATCAAAAATAGTGCGCTATGTCCTAAACACAAATAATGCACTGTAGCTCTTATTTTCTATGCATACACATTAAGTTATTTGTTCAGGTTATGCAGATGGTCCTGGCGACTATCCCGAGGAAATCCCAAGGTATACCCTGAATTACTCCATCATTAAAAGACTTGTGCTCTTTTGCCTCTGAAATATTTTTTTAAAGATTTTATTTATTTGTCAGAAAGAGAGAGAGAGAAAAAGAGCACAAGTAGGAAGAGCGGCAGGCAGAGGGAGAAGCAGGCCCTCACTGAGCAAGGAGCCTGATGCGGGACTCGATCCCAAGACCCTGGCTTCATGACCTGAGCCGAAGGCAGACGCTTAACCAACTGAGCCCCCAGGGTGTCCCTTGTCCCTGAAATATTATTCCCTGTTCCAATCTAAGACAGATTCTATTTTTAATTGTACTTCCTTTTGGAACTCTATAAATAATGCCTTTTGCAGAATTTATCTTCAACGTAAGTCAGAAGAACTCCTCAGAACACCATAGATATGAAAATGAACACAGAAAAGCACAAAGTGCACAAGTGTTAAAAATTCATATCCGTGAGCATTTACTGAGCAGCTAGCCTGCGCAACACCTCGCACGGTGCCAGTTCTAGGAACCCACTGATTTCTGCAGCACCGCAGCCCTGCAAAGTCCTGTGTGGGTAGTGATACAGACGACAGTGGTGCTGCTGATGATTATAATTATCAATTAGAGAATACATAGTATTGAATAATAAAAGAATAGAGTATAAAATTATTTTGAGGATTTAGTGAGTTGAGACGTGTAAAGTGACAAGGACAATGCCTGGCCCACAGAAATCATGCAACAGGTGTTAACTTTTCAAATAAAAAGAACAATCACAAATGGACCTAAGCTCAGGGCTCGGGTGCTCTGAGGTGTGAACTACTGGTCCTTAATGAAGAAGAAACAAAAAGCCTGTATTATATTCTTAGTAAAGCAGATCGTGATCAAAGGACTGAAGTTTAGCCAAGGTCCTGATAAGTCAAACCAAAGTGGATACTTTGATACAAGACATGGAAAACAGAAATATTGCACACCGTAAAACTTAACACAATTATATCTCAGTAAAATTGGGAGTTGGGGAAGAGTAGCTGTCTTGGACCAAAGAACAGAAGCCACACGTTGAGAATGGCAACATTGTTACATCAACTTAGTTACTTCTTGCTCTATGGTTTTGCAAGAGGAGAATGAATTTCTCTCTAGTTCAGTCCACTATATTTTTCTGATTGCTTTGTTATGGTATCTTAGCCTGCTAGCTAATACACTGATACTCTTTTTAATATAAAGAAGACTTTTATTAGTTCAAATAAGTTTCCTTCTGGCTTTTCTTTTTTTTTTTTTTTCAATTCTCTGGCTATACCATAAATATATTTTTCAAGGTAGACTCATTAGTTTTCTATTGCTTTGTAACTAATGTCCACAGGTTTAGCAGCTTAAAATTATATCCATTTAATTGTTCACAGGTTATGTAGGTCAGGAATCTGGGCTCGGCATGACTGGGTTCTCTGCTCAGAGTCTCACAAGGTCAAAATCGAGGTGTCAGCTGGGCTGAACTCTTATCTAGAGCTCAGGGCCCACTTCCAAGTTTATTCTTGTTATTGGCAGAATTCATTTCTCTGTGGCTATAGGACTAAAGCCCCTGCTTTCTTGTCTCTGCCAGTCAGGGTTTTCTTTCAGCTGCTAGAAGCTCATCTCAGATCTTTTCCATGTGGCTCCCTTTATCTTCAATCCAACAATAGCATGTCAAATACCTCTCATGCTTCAAATGTGACTTTCTGCTACCAAGTAGAGAAAACCCTATGCTTTTAAAGGAAATTAGATGAGATTCAGTCCACCCTGACAATCTCCCTTTTGAAGAACTCAGAGTCAACTGATTAGTAACCATAATTACATCTGCAAAATCCCTTTGTCCTATAAGCAGCATAATCACAGATATGACATCTCATCATATTCACAGTCCAGAGATTGAGATGAGAAATCTTGGGGGTACATTTCAGAATTCCTCCTACTCCAGCAGGGAGGACATTTACCACCAGCTACCAGTAATGACCGTCTCATTATGTGCTGAGAGGACCATTAACATGGAATTTATCCTCATTGTCTTAAATATGATAGTCTACTGATGAATGTTGGTTGCCAAATCTATTTTATTTTTATACTAATATCAAAATAAGATAATACTGACATCAACAGGAGTCATAACAGAATCTGCATATACTTTATATTCAATTATATTGTATTATATATAGCTTAGAAATCTAAATTTTAAAGGATGTAGTGTAGACATGAAGATGAGAAGTATAAAAGTTCACATTTGTTTTACATGCATTATTAACCTTTAGATTGCCTTTGTCAAAATATTGCAGACCAGCTAGTCTCAAATTTAAAAATTACTCTGAGTAATTGAAGAAAACAACATACTTGCCCTTTTATAATTGGCCCTTTGAGTACATCCTGTTTTTCAGGTGTTGGTGTAGTCTCTAATCAAAGACTGATTTTTGACATCAGACAAGGCAATCTTAAATGATTTTAGTCTACTTATTCACTTGCTCTTCTATTTTAACTCACTTAAAGAAAAACTCCAAGTCCTTACCAAGGTTCTGGAAGGCCCCACGCGATCTGTTGTTTCAATAAAGTTCTGATTTCATCTCCTCCCACTCGCTTTCTGGGTCACTCACTCCATCCACACTAGAATTCTTCAGGGCCTCCATTCCTGCTGCTTCCTTTGCCTGAAATCCTTCCTTGTTGCTTTGGGTCCCTTTTCAAATGTTTCCTTATGGGGCAGGTTTTCTGTCTGTACTCCATCTAAAACAGCGGGCCCCTCTGATCACCATCCCTTTACCCATGGCTTTATGTTGTTGCATGGACTGATCACCACAGAACTTATTATCCACTGCCTTATTAGCAGTTTACCTCCCCGAGAATGAAATTTCCTGGGGAATAGGGACTTAGTTCTCTGCTCTGCTGAATCCCCAATGCCTAGTATGTAATAGACATGCAGCAAATACTGTTGAATGCATGAATGTCTTTCAGAAAAGGAAAAGTATACCAGCTGGAGAATTCATTCATTCTGCAAACTAGCTCAAATCTTTTATTAGGAAAAATCCCTGCCTTCCTTTAAAAAGTAACAGAATATTAATAGAAATGGAAAAAATAGCAAGTGTGGCAGAAAGGCAGAAGGCAGGAAAGAGTGTGCTTCGGTTGGTTCTCCAGTTTTTGTGAAACTTGCCGATGCAGGCCATCGACTTTTCCACACCCTGACAGAGAATTGAAGGGAAGACAGTGTTGAAGATAGAACAAGAGGGCACAACACCTACTGCTGTCCTGTATCTGCCATCTTTGCCTCTGTTGGTGACGACATGCTTTAGCAGGATAATTGCAAGTTTTGAAGTCACTTGTCACATTAAACACTTATTAACTGTTTTTAGCATAAGGGGCGAAGGTTTTTTCATTGTTCCTCAAGTATTTTAGTTACGTTGTAGGTGTTAACATTTTGCTTTGCTTATCTTTTTTACTTGCTTATAAAACTTATATAACCACGGACCATATCACATAATATGGTAGTGGAAGAAAAGCCTTTAATTGATAATCCAGAGATATGGAGGTAATTGTAATCATTCCTTGTAAACTTGTACTTTGAAAATAAAATTAAAAAATCTTTCCTTTCTATCGTTTACTTGTAGAAGCATAGCCTTTAAAAATGCTCTCACTGAAAAATAATTGATGGGAAGATTAGCTTATTATATCTTTATTTTAATGACCTTAGAGATATCATTGTGCCAGTGAAAAAAGTATTAGGGACTGCATATGCTTGGAAGGGGTATCTGTGAAACAGGGACTGGCTGTTTTCTTGTAGCTCTAAAGATTCAGAGGAATCAGGTTAGCTCTGTAACATACATTTTGTAACATTTTATAATTTGGCCAAAATGAAGTACCATATCACACAGTGTATACGTTCAACAAATACTGAATTTAACTTTGAAGTGCTGAGCTGAAAGTATTTTAACTACCTCTGTGTTCAATGACCATCTGTCTTCTGTCAGTTTTGTAGCTGGGATTCTTGTTTTCAGGGGAAGACTGGACAAGGTCCCCTTCCAATTCTAAGACTTCATTTTCTATAAGACTATTATCATCACTCAGTTTTGAAAGGAAAACACTGCTGAATGGCAGTGATTTAACATAATAGAATCTTATATCTTGCTCTTATCATAGTCCTGTAGGGGTCAGCATTGGAGAGAGGGGCCTCAGCTCTGCTCTACACGGTCATGAAGGGACTCATCTTTTTTTTCCTTCTAGTATTACTAATTCCCTTTGTAACCAAACCCAAGTTCATCTACCTAACACACAGCAAAGCCAATCACGGAGACTTCAGGTACACAGCAAGGAAGGGGTTTATTCCAGAGGCAGCCTAAGGAAGAGACAGGGGGACAAGGCTGAAATCTCCCTCCCTAAAAGGGGAGAGAACAAGATTTTTATAATGCTAAGGGTTGAGATTACATACACATCGATGAAAAAGACAGGGAAACTTACGACTGTTGATGAGGACAGATGGAGCATGCGCATTGAGCAAACAGATAGGAAATACATATTCCATGTTCATTTTAGGGTAGAGACAATATCAGAATGAGTCAAACTTCAGCTCCTGATGTCAGGAAGTTATCTTAGGACAAGGGAAGGGGCTATGGGCATGCTCCGAGAGCTGGTATAAACTGGGTGGAGTCGTAGGCTCATTATCTCAGGTAAGGAATGAAGGGTCTTGCTTGTTAGTAGGCTGCAATCGTTATCTGACCTTGAGTCCAGGCTTCTGCAGAGACAGCTAGTGGGTTTGCTAGTGGGGTCTGAAAGGCACAATAGCTGATTAGGGAAAAACAAGCTTCATCTTTTCTGCTAGTTCCATCTCATTAACCTTATCGGGCATGGTTTCAGTCCCTCCTGAGTCATGATCAGTCCTCAGTCTTAAAGGAATTGAGATGATGACTGCTCTGGCTACTTCCTTATCTCCTTAGGTGAGGTAGGCTTTGCGTAAAGAGTGGTTTTTGCAAATCTCAGCTGTAGCAAAATTCCTTTGATGGTTCACATGCCTACATGCAGGGTGAAGCAGAAGTTCTTAAGCTGTAGGTCACAGCATCAAGGGGAATAGAGGCAATATGGAGTCAGATGTACTAAGTTTCTCCCTGTTACACCTTTTCGTCCTCAAGTCTTTTCAGCTGGTAGATGAGAAAATAGAGTAAGAGTCACACGTGGGAGGTTTTTCATGTGCCGGGCTTAGAAGTGACAATTGACCAAAATGCAGATACTTGTCCATTCCCAATTTTACAGGAGGCTGGGAGCTATAGGCCAGCTCTGTGCTCAGAAAGAAGAAGAAAACATGTATGTAGCCAAGCAGTAGCAGTTGTGGCTGCATTCAACCTTTCTGGTCACCAAATATCTGGTCCACTCTTCCTTCTGCACCTTTCCCCAAGGGAAACAGCCCAGAGTCCCATGTGGTCACTGTATTCAACTCCAAGTCCAGGATCTTTGAATGAAAGGAAATCCTTTATTGGGTCCAAATGCGGTTCCTTGTAGCCCTTTGAAATATAAATCTGCCTACACTTCACCATACACATCCAACAGATAATGACCAAAATGAAAAGCGTGGGGGACACATAGCAGTTCCTTGTCCGTAGCAATTCTGCAGTCTCCATGGGCAGACTTTATGAAGGCCACTTAGCTGGAGGGTAGGGAAGTTCCTTGAGTAGAATTCTATCTGGGGAGAATCCTCTTGTTTATTGTTCTCTGTAACAACTGTCTCCTCCATCTGAGAAGTTCTTGATCCTGTGTAGCCATATCTGAAGTGGGTATGAAGTAAACTGATAACCCTGCTTCCTGCTGATGCAGGAGCAAGTATGTCGACCAGAAGTTCTTTCTCTCAAAAACTCAGTTGTCTTCCAGGTGCCAGCAACCGTACCAGTGTTCTTTCTTAGACTCTTCCGGGCAGGATTAATCTCTTTGCTTCTCCCTTTTAACACAATGACAGGTCCCTTAAGGCTGTGGTGCTCGCAGGGGAAGGCCAATGTGACATTTGTCTTTAAGCTGTCTTAATGAGCTTCTGTTGTTCAAAGTTTTTTCAATATTAATTTCTATTATTTGGGGTCTAAAAACAGCTTTTTCACTTCTTCTCTTTACTTCGTTTCTACTTGCACGTCAGCCTGTTTTCATCTGAACTCATCTCTTTCTTATGATTACTTACTAAAGGCAATCAATTATGGAAAATATACACCTGCATTCTGGCTCTTTCCAACCACATGCCCTCAAGCTTAGGTTCGATAGCAGGTAGTTTGCCTTGCAAATTATCACAGGAACAGTTTTACCAAATGTTGATCATGGCCCAATAAGACGCTCCAGCCTTTCAGTGGTACCTTGCTGCCCACCACCTAACTGCTAAGTCAGTGTCACATATTTTAGGGATTTTTTTAATGTCAGCACCCATTTTTGGAATCAATTTTCACATCGGTTAAGGTAAGTAGTGTTAGGACCTGTAAGAGATGAACACCCAAATCTCAGTAGTTTAACAAAATTAAAATTTGTCACTTCACTGTCCATTGTAGCTGGTGGTAGTGCTTCTGTTTCATTCAGGAACTTCGGACTCTGTCTATCCCGTGGTCCTGCGCTCATCTCTCCTGTGGTCCTGCTCTCTCAGTGTTGGGAAGGAAGAGAAGATTGCATATGAGAAGATATCATGGGCTAGGCTACAACTTCAGCTCGCATTCCCTTGGCCAGAACCCCATCCTTAGTCACATGGCCCCACCCGAACAGAGTAGAAAATGTAGTTTAGCTACTTACCTGTGAAGAAGAGGAAAAACACAGATGACAGTGAAATGTAGCTGTGGCATCCATAATTTTTCTGTACACAGAAAAATAACCTTTCTTATAAGTAATTTTGTGTGAAAATGTGGCACTGTTTACTGTATGTTTAATGTGTCTATGTATTGGACATTTGACATAATAATAGAAGATATATGTCACAAGCATATTCATTCACCTTTATTCTGGTATGATTTCTAGTTGATTGTTCTGGATAAATCCAGATCAATCTGTCTGTCAAATAAATAAGCACTCTACGCAGCTTGCTACTAACATGAGACTGTCTAAAAGCACTTTGTACAACTAGGACAGCCTGACCGTCTTTAGGAATTACAGTGACTGTCCATCGCCGTAGTTTGGGACCGTGGCAATGGCAGAATGGTTGCTGTCATGGAAGTTGTGACACAATGCTGGTTTGGTATTAAACTTCATTCGGATTCAGTATTTGAGAATAAAATCTGAATGAGATTCTTACAGTCCTAGTGAATAAGGGAGTGGGGGAGAGCAGGAAATAAAGGTTAGACAACTTACATAGTGGTTCCCTTACTAGTCTTTGTGTTATTCTGACATGAGACAGACGTTCCTTTATTCAGGTATACGTGAGCGTTGTCAGTCAACCAACATTTCTTGGTCACAGATGATCACCCAGGAGCCGTACCCGACACCAGCCATCAGAAGTAAACAAGTCCTCACTGTGACACGTGCTGTTGCAGACGATGTTTGAGAGCATAAGAGAAGGGCCGAATAGTGCTGTAGGATGGTAGGAAAGCTGTCTGCACAGTGGGGAGGCTCGCATTTGGTACAAAAGAGGACTGAGGATAGTGGAGACTGTCAAGTTCAAGGCAAAGGGACAGGGATGAGGAGGGGCACAGGCATGGGAAAGAAGGCAAAGCAGGAATCTGGAGAAATTCACAGAGCAACATTTGTATAACCTGCCAGGGATTTTGAACTGTGTCCTGAAATCCGTGAGAAAGCAATGAAGAACTTAAAGCAAGGGAGTAACAGCAGACTTTTGTGTCCAAAAAAAAAAAAAAAAAAAAAAAAGAAAAGAAATTCTAGGCATAGGATTGTGGCGAATGAGTTGGAGTGGGGAAGACAGGAAGCAGGGAGACAAATAGGAGACCACTGACTTTTCTTTTTGTCTCAAATTGAATTTGTGGGTATGCTAAGGAACATATAATCCCATGACCATGCATTTTAATCATATTGCAATATAGTTGTCTTGAAATTGGTTCAGTTAATGATGGTAATCAATCAATAAGAGTCATAAAACTATTTATATTACTATTACTTATAGTTTTGATTAATGAAGATTTTGTTTTCTTCTTAGGGTTGTAATAACTCTTTTTTTTTTTAGTGGATATGTACTATGGGCTGCAGTTATTTTAATGTCATAGTTTATGGTACTTCCTTCTACTTATTCATGCAATGTTCATAATTATTTCTAGGCTATTTTTTCTTTTTAACAAATCCAATAGAGTTGCTATCTCTAGCATAACTGGTAATGAGAAATCCCCAGAAAATAATCATTACTTTGCTGCTCTGAGTTTATGTATTCTTAAATGATTAAGGAAAGTAGCTAAATTGTAACTGTTACCTCAACTGAAATGAATTATTCAACATGGGAAGTCAGAGATTTGGTATCCATTTTGATATGTTTGTAGTTCCTTATTTCAGTTTTGTTATGTTCAAGTTTTCAAATTGTGATGAAATTATATTGCTTTGTCTCCATGTTGAATAAGATTAAGAGTAATTGCTTATTGTTATTGAATATTTTTGTGCCAGTAACTGCGCTAAGTACTTTATACGGATTAAGTAATTAAACTATCACAACGACCTTTATCAGGTTTTATACCACCTTCATTTTCCTCTGAATTAAATGACTTTTTGCAATTCACACAGATGGTAAGTGCTGGAGCTGATGTTGGAACCCAGGCTTTCTAACCTGGAGGTCAAGCTCTCCCCTACCACCCTACCTGGTATCAAACCACCTTTGTTGCGGATGGAGTGAAAATAAGCTTTCATCCCCTTCAAAATACATTAAATAATTTTATACTTTTTAATTAGATTTTTCTGCAGAGCATCGTTGAACAATTTCCTTCCTTACAGAGAACCCCAGTTTTAGGCAACTGAGTAAATGCCCAGCTTATCAAAGCCAGTATATTAATGGTCATGTATGTTATTCATACAAGCCAACAAATATTTATTGATCAGTTGAGCACCTGGTAGGTTCATGGTAGGTTCTGGGATGCAGAAGAATTCTAGCCCTCATGAGATTTTCTGTCAGATGGAGGCAAAGGACACTAAATGAATCAGCTTCCCAATCACATTCACCCATGGTTGTCTAACTGCTATTCTGCCATGATTATGGCTCAGAATTAAAGATTGCCAAGTTCGGTGAGCTCTAGGCTTCTTAGTATAGAATCCAGTCTCTGATGGGGCTACCATATGGGAGGGCTGAGCTAAAAATGATAGCTTGAGACAGGTGGGACACGTCAGTTGATGGAAAAAACTTACAGTAGGTAGGCATCATGGTGTAGTGGAGTACATCTGGAATCTAGAATCAAATAGATACCATAGCCAGGTCAAGCAGTCTAACCTCTCTGAACCAGTTTACTCATCTGTAAAGTACTAAGAATATCAATTTATTAATTTATTCAGCAAACTTCTTTTGGATGGCTCCAACGTGCTGGTTTAACTCACCGCACAGGGCTATAATTATAACTAAATAAAATATTGTAGAAAAGCCCTAAGCATCTAGTAAGTGTTCAGGTAAGTTGGTTCCTTCCCACCTTGACCTTTTTTCTTTTCTTGACTGGATTTTATCTTCCAGTTCTGTAAGTGAGAAGTCCCAGTGCTCAGGAATGGCCAGGCTGTGGGAAATGATAGTTCGTATCACCTGATCTTATGAAATGGATTGAATGGAACTCAAACAAGATTGATTAGCTGTATAAAGTCAAATAAATCATTCTAATAAGAAACATCCTCATCGAGAAGCAAAATCTATTTGGAAAGGTGTCTTAGGGTGCGAGCCAAGCTTCTGGTAAAAAGAGACCCATAGGGACAGTGGCTTCAAAAAGGTGTGCTGTCCCATGTGAGTCCAAAAAGGAGAGATCGCAGGCTGATGAAGGGGCTCTGCCTGCACCAACTTGTGCTTCCTCCTCTGATTCAAGGCAACTGCTCTGCTTTCCACCAGAAGATCCAGAAGTTGTGTATGTCACTTCTGCTCACATTTACCAGCAAGGACTTGCCATGGGGCCACACCCGTTGCTTGGAGGATAAGAAATTCTCTAATGAGGGGATCACATGTGCTGCTAAACTCAGAGGCTCCATTATTAAAAGAAAAATGAAAGAAATAGATGTTAGGGTTCAATCTGACACAGAAGCCAAATTAGGATCAGAAGGCCCCATGGTAAGAGTATAAAATAATAAAAATACACCCAGTTTATGCAAAATCCCCTAGACAAGAGAAGCTTTGAGAACGGACCCTGAGCCTGAGTTGTGGGGCCCGGGTGGCCCACAGCGGAGCTTGTGGGTGAGGAAGATGGAGTAAAATGGAGTCTCAGATGAATCGAGAGCCTGATTCGTATATGACAGAGAGAACACTGGCAGTACTTGGGGAAGAGATTTGAAGGGAAGCAGGGAGACCAGGCAGAAGGTTCTTAGAAAAATCTAGATAAGGAAGAGTGAGGCAATACTGGCAGGGATGATTTCAAGAGATATTTTAAGAATTAGAATCAGGGGGTTTGGGAGCATTTATCAGGTGGGACAGTCTAAATGGTGGTTGTAAGTAGAACTGTAATAATTAGAATTCACAAGATGTAGGACTCTGTATTGGTTAAGGTAGGCTGAGCTGCTGTTATAAACGCGCCCTTAAAATATTTAATGGTGCAAATGTAATAGAAGCTTATTCCTCACCCACACAGTAGTCCAAGGCACGTGCTTCTGGTTGGCAGATGGCTCCCTTCCACACAGTGATCCAGGAACTCAGGCTCCTTACACCTCAAGTCACTTTTAACTTGTTATATTTTAAGAACCACTTTTAATTCACTGACATATAGAATAACAGAAATATTACTGTCATTGAATTTATAACAACTCCAAATTGAAAGGAATAGAGCAAACTAAGATTATATAGAATATATTACAGATCATAGAAATACCCATGGAGGGGGGAACTTTCTGTGATAAATATCTCTCTGTGAGATATCTTCTGACTTTTAGCAGCATTCCCTTGGGAGTTCCAGAAATTGAAAGATTTCTGCCAAGTTTCACCAGTTTTCTACAGAAGATTTAACTTAGTTTTCCTAGAACCTTAGTGACAATTTCCTAGGCATATATAATCAACATATGAGGCTCTGACTCATTTTTTAAAAAATTACACTCATTATTTATCTAAAAAGGAGAAAAACACAAATTTTAGAAATATTTTCTTGAAGTGTATTAATAAAACAGATCTTGGAGTTTGATGTGACAATGTTTAGTTTACTGGAAAGTTCATATATGTGGAATGGTTTGTTCTCTGTCAAATGACATGTAAGTGAAATCTTGTTAGAGATACTTTACTGTCCTCAGAGAAATCTGGAAAATCCTCTCATTTTAAAGATCAAAAAACTATAGACAAGAGAGGTTAAATGACTTTGCTAAGACCGCACTGCCTCTAAAAAGCAAAACTGACTATGGCGGATATTCTTTTCACCATAGGATTAATGTGAGTGGAGTCACAGAATCAGAAAGAAAGGAAGGGTAGGGAAAGAGGGGGAGGGAAGAAATTCCAGTCAGTGGAGGTAACTACATTCCATGTGACCCACAGATAGAAGGGGCTGAGGACTAAGAAAGGCCTATTGGAATTGGTGGTTAGAAGTTATGGGTTTCAAAGAAACAATTTCAGAAAAGTATTGGGATAGCCAGAAGAAAGAAGATTGAGAGGAGCATGGAAACATTAGGGTATAATTTTTTAATATTCTGATTTTTTTAATAGAAAAAGTACTTAATTTTTTAAAAACTTTCCTTCTATATGAGTTTTTAGGGAGTTATGATGGCTGAATAAACATAGTAATATATACTGTCACAATTCCAGGGAAAACTGTTTCCCTCTGGGAAAAGGAAAAAAAAATGTGAATGCTGAACAATATCTATTGTATCTAGCCAGTGCATTAATTACTGGTCAGAGAGGGAGCTCCCAGAGGCAGTGGGAGAAAAGCCCTTTGGAAAACATGACATCTAGGGCACTCCTCTATTGTGGTTGCTCTTATATCACAGATTAATATATAATTTATATTCAAAATTAAAGCATATATGTAAAGCAGTGTGAAAAAAAACTGTAAGTGAGCACCGCCCTTCTTCCTTTTTTAGTCTACCTGTACTCCCAGATGCTACCGGAAAATTGCATGTAGATACCCCTGTAATTTACACCACATGTGAAAGGGAATTGAACAAGCTGTATTTATCCCAAATATGAATGTAGAGTTTTTTCTCACATACCCTGAGCTCTGCATTTATAAGAGAAAAACAAGCCAAAAATTTACTCAAAAAAAAATCAGTAGCCTATTCCTGTCACGTACGCCTTCTCTCTACAATGTGTCTTGAAGTACCTTCTACTCTTCAAAGAAAGAAATTTACTGAGTTCAGCCCTGTGCTGTGTTTCATCACAGTATTGTTTCTTTTTTTTTTTTTTTAAAGATTTTATTTATTTATTTGATAGATAGAGACAGCCAGCGAGAGAGAGAACAGAAGCAGGGGGAGTGGGAGAGGAAGAAGCAGGCTCCTAGCAGGGGAGCCTGATGTGGGACTCGATCCCAGAATGGTGGGATCACGCCCTGAGCCGAAGGCAGATGCTTAACGACTGCGCCACCCAGGCATCCCACAGTATTGTTTCTAATTCATCTATGTGCTGTATCATGTAACTTCATTAGCCATAAATTTCAAAATCATTGGAATATTCATAGTACTTATTATGAAAAAATGTTAGTTTATTCTCGCTTTATTACAGTATGCTATATGCTATTAGAAACCTTGCATTTGAATTTTAATATTTTTAGTTATTTTGCCCTATATAATATGTAGATTGTAGGGCATTCCAAATCTCCAACAAAAAATGAAGGAATGGGAGAGCCTAAGGAGATAGTTTTAATCCATAACTAAGGTCTCTATTTTGCAGATTTTTAAATCATTAGTGAAAAATAAATGTACATAAAGACGTAACTTATTGCTCTGAGTATGCTTTGAAGATTGCTTTTACAGGCATCTTTCAAGTATGAAGGACATCGTTATACAATACACCCTTTCTTTGTTGCATTTGGGTAGCAAAGATGGCTAGCTTAAAATATCTGTAGGAAAACTAGCACCTTCAGGAAGGTCCAACTTAATTTAAATTGTTTTTAACTGTCTGCACTCAATATTTATGTTTACCTTTCTCTGTGGTCTTCTTTTGCTCTTTCTCTTCCTCCGGCTCCTCCTTTTCTCTCCCTACTTCTTATGGGAGACTGAGTTTCAATTTGGCATTGTTTTTGACAAGGGGTTAGCATTACTGAATGACAAGAGGTCCCCAAAACAGGACTAGCTGTTTCTGTTTCTTTATATACTACGTTTGGGATAAGATCGATTGAAACTTGTTAACCAAGAGGCTCATTTATTCCGAGGAGGAAAACCAGTATTTATATTGAAATATCTCTAATACCGCTTCAAGGGAAGAGAGGCTGCCACCTTGTGTATGCTGTGTTTATTGCACACAAAAGTGGACCCCTTCAAAGTTTTCTGTGTTAGACTTAAATTACGCTGCTAAAGGCTAAACAATCACACAGAATGTTGAAGAGCTCACTGGTGACCTGACTCAAAAAAAAAAAAAAAAAAAAAAAAAAAAAAAAAAAAGAAAGAAAAAGAAAAGAAAAGAAAGTATAGCACTAGGGACATATGTTCCTTAACTACGTGAGAAAACATTTTACACGCTATCTAAATCTTTTTGAAACAATTTGATCCTAAGGTTCAGAAATAATTAATAATCCCTAGATCTAGAATACTCTAGAATCTTTAAAGCATAGAATTTATAATTATAAAATAAAAGGATTAATGTTGAATAATAAATTCTGAAGTTAATGCTGTCTGCTAAAGTGCTTGTGTGAGGAAGTTTGCTCTTGAATATGACATTAATAACAATAAAACCTGAATTTTATTTTAGGGCTAACACATCCTAGTTTCTTCTCCCATACTTATTTGCCCTGTTTTCATTTCATTAGTGTCATAGAAAATGTTTTAATGTTTTAATTGCTCAGCTAATAATGGCAAAACACAAGTGGCTAGAAAATGCTTGAAAACCATAGAGTGTAGTAGAGAGGCCTTAATTTTGAATAGAACCACAGGCCTCACAACAATTTGATAAGTTTTAGTGCCATCTTGTGGTAGAGTGCAATATTGCAACAAAGCAGCGGTAACACATGAATTTAAGGAATTCTTTGGCCAAGCATATTTAGAAAATGCTGGTTTAGAACAAAATTAAATAGGTTCGTTTTCTATTGCCTTTAAATAAGTGAATATGCACTGTGATTCTCCAAGAAGGGGTATGACGTGCAGCATTTTCAGGCCTCTTTGACCATGGGGCTTATTTTTCTTATATCTTGTATCTTTCTTTCGTTTCGTTTTTCTTTTCTTTTCTTTTTTCTTTTCTTTTCTTTTCTTTTCTTTTCTTTTCTTTTCTTTCCTTTCCTTTCCTTTCCTTTTCTTTTCTTTTCTTTTCTTCTTTTCTTTTCGAGAGATTGAGAGCACTTAGTGTAGCAATTAATTCAAGCCCCAGCATCCTAGCTTGTGATTTTGGAAAATTTACTCGCCTGTTGCATGCTGTGACTTCTGCAACTGTAACCTCAAGATAGCACCAGAAGTCATCTCTCAGGCCCGTTAGGTGGTATGTTATATCTGACATAGTAAGTGTTCAGCACATGATAGCTCAAATGATCTAGATTTCCTCCTGTGATTTAAGTTCTACCATTGAGCCCTTAGCACCCAGCAGGACTCCAGGAACTGGGTGTGTCTGACTCTGAGGGAATTTTGACAGTTTACATCGACAGCAGGTGAGGAAAATGTTTCTAAGAAGGAGCAAGAAACAGGTTGTTTCTCAAAAGGATTTACTTTTGTGTGTATGGGCTTCTGGGCTGAACTACTGGAAGTTTTGTCCTTTTACAGAATAGCTAAACCAGATGGAGGGAGACACTATTTAGAAACACAAGGCCAAGTTTCTTGAAATCACTTTTCTTGTAAAAGAGTTTTCTTTTTGAACAACAGAAACCGAGCACTGTTACATCCTGAAATGAGTGTTTCGTGGTGATGTGCCAGAAAAAGCACTAACCAGACTGGTCTCCAGATGTGAGTTCTCACCTGACTTGGAATAAGCCACTTAACCTGTCCGGGTTTTCTCATCCGTAAAATGGAGACGATAGTAGGCTCACAGAGACGTACAGTGGTTAAACAAATAATGAGTGTGAGTGTTCTAGAGACCAAGGAGGCTACTTGTAATTATCAGTATTATTTACAGTATCTACTGATTATTCAACATCTTTACCTGATAATTCTCTGAGGGTATTTTAGAGTAAAAGCAGGACAATATGGATGCTTGGGCTTCCTAAAAGCTAAGTAGAAGGAACATTGCATCTGGAGTCTGAAAGTCTAAATTTGCTTCTATCCTGTTACTTCTTGGCTTACTTGTCATGTGATTTGGAGCAAGTCACACTGCATCTCAGATTTTTTTCTCATCTTCCATATAGGGTGATCAGGTATGCTTTTACCAATATCTCAGAGGGTGCATTTAACAGTACTCTGCACACGGTAAACTCTGTAATCATTCATTGACTCATCCATTTAACAAATACGTACCGAGTGCCTCCTCCTCTCCAGACACTGTGTCATGTGTCAGGGAAGAGTCTTGGCCTTAATGCAGGTCATAGCCAGTGGGAAAATTTACACAATAAACAGGTAGACATACAAATTAACCAAAAGTAGCATAATGTTTAGTGCTACGAAGCAAAGAGCAAATGCCAAGAGAAAGTAATAATGAGAGGTTCAAATTGGGAGGTTAGGAAAGGCATCTCTGAGCAAATTATATTTAAGACCAGGAGGATAATAAATTGTCAGCCAGGCAAAAGGGGAAGAGAATGGGAGGGAGGGACTTTTCAAGCAGAGAAGCTGGCTAGAATGTGCAAGAACTGGGAACAGAAAATAACTTCCAGTAACAGGATAGCTGGGACATACTAAGGGGCCAAAAATGGAGTTGGAGAAATGGCAAGTCCTGTATACCGTGTTACCAAGTTTGGATTTTCTTGTAGACGTAGTTGAAAGCTGTTGAGATGTGTTAAGCAACGAAGGGAGAAGATTAAATTTGCATTTTTAAAAGGTCAGTCTGTCTCTCGTATAGTGATTAATGGAGGGGGACACAGAAGACGTGGAGAGCCCAAATAGGAGGCTATTATTATAGTAGTACAGTAAAGCAATCATGGTAGCTTAACTAGATTGGAGGCAGAGAAGATAGATAAGGTGTTTTGGAATTTATCGGACTTAATGTTGTCCTGGGTACAAAGCATGGAGAAGAAAGAGGTATTGAGAACACTTTCCAGGTGTCTTGCATGAGCAACTGTCAAATGATGAAGTCATTCATTGCCTGAAATGACAAAGCCTGAGGGAGGGGCAGTCTTAGCAGGAGAGAGGATCAAAACTTAAGTTTTGGACATCGTGGACTTTGGAATGCCTATTAGATAGTCAAGTGGAGGGGACAACAGTCAGCAGGAACAGAGGTCAGCCACCCATGAATTAATATTCATTCAGTTATTCACCAGATGTTTGTTGAGGACCAACAGTATGTCTGATTCTGTGCTAAGTGCTGGAGATTTTTTTAAAAAGGTGATCCAAGTAGTTCTGATATTATGGAGCTTATTATATTTTAGCAGGTGGTAATAGTTAAATAGATGAATTTCAAAATCAAAGACAATAACTTGATCTAGGACGTGACTGAGAAATTTCAAATGGGTACGTGGATTTTAATAACCTCCAAATTTGTGCTGTAAAACCCTCAATCCTCAGGGTCCTCAGCCCATAGTTGGGAACCATTGTGTTAAAAATAGCAATTTTAAACATTTTAGTTCATTGACTCCCCAAAAGAATGCATTGTAATGAGTCACCATATAATAACCTGTGTTTATATTTATAACTTTGTAAAGTTTGTACCATTATGATAAAATCAAACTGTCAAAATAGGAGTTTCACAATGAGAAATTGAGATCATTATTTTATTATACCCAGGTCTAGGCATACAAAAAGCAAGGTATTATATTTACTTCAGAACGGTGGAGCGTTTTAAGAAAGCTCCCAAATGATTAAATAAAAACTAAATCCTATAAGGCATTCCTTATATTTAGCATCGATATTTACGTGTCACTGCCATGAGTGGAGTGTTGAGAAGTGATACGGATAGAGAGCTTAAGGGTATCAGCATCGTAATAGTAATGCCTAAAATTTATATCATGCTTTACAGTTTACAGACCCCCAGTCGCATTCTTCTCTACATCATATAGACTGTGGTTATCAACTATAGCTTCCGTTTAGACAAAACAAAGAATTAAACAAAAATTTTTTAAAAGATTTTATTTATTTATTTATTTGAGAGGGAGAGAGAGAGCACGAGCAGGAGGCAGAGGGACAAGCCGACTTTCTGCTGAGCTCGCAGCCCAAAGTCGGGCAGTTGCTTAACCCCCTGAGCCATCCAGGCGCCCAGCAAAATCTTATTATAAGGGAGTTGGGCCTTGTATAAAGAATTATTTCCTGGGGATGAAGGTCACACTGGGATGATTTACTTGGGGATGTCTCTGATTCACCTTCTCTAGGAATCCTTAACAATAGCCTAGACTTATTAGATCAATTGGCCTCATTCATTGGTCACAATGAGGAATGGTATGATATATATGGAAGTATGTCAAAGCCCTTCCCCCTTGCAGGTGTAGTGGAAAAAGCACAGGTGTTAGAGTCAAACAAGCTTGGTTGCAATTTTAACTGCATCTCCTGCTAGCTGTGTATTGTGAGCAACTTACCTGAGAGCTTTGATTTTCTTTATCATCATAGGGAGTTTGGGAGGTATGAAGGGATAATATGAAGTTTGCAGATTATGTAATAAACAGTTGTCCCCTTCCCCCCACGCCTTCCCCTCAGACCTCCATCCTTCCGTCGCATTCTAAAATTGCAACTTCTGAGCTAGAGAGGATATGGGACCAAGGATGAAATGAAAGCCCAATTTGAGACTCACCTTTCCTTAAGCCCATCACTTTAGTCTAAAATTTGAGCAGCATGTATAATTCTAAAATTAGTTAAGTCAGTCGAGATTATGGATCATCTTTTATAGTTGACCGGATGATACCAAAAGAAATGTCAGATTAATCTCTATTGTTTATAATATGAATTAAATTTACATATGCAGCATACAATAGAGGTTTTTAAATACCAGGACAGGGTTACTGTATTAAGAGTAGAAGATAAAATAATAACAATAATTATTATTACTTAGATATAATACTAATTTTATTACAACTTAGATATAATAATTATTATTATTACTACTTAGATATAATAATTATTATTATTTCCTGTCACTTTAAAATTTAAGGAAAAATTTGGGAGAAAACACGTAACCTTTATTTTCCCATGTGATAAGCTTTATTTAACTTTGATTGCTTTAAATACTTCCTGATGTTTAAATGAGCTAATCTCTTGCTTCCCAACAAGTAGTGTGATTAACATGAATCAATCTCTCTCTCTCTAACAGGGACAAGTGATCCATACGTGAAGTTTAAAATTGGAGGAAAAGAAGTTTTTAGAAGTAAAATAATACACAAGAACCTCAATCCTGTGTGGGAGGAGAAAGCTTGCATTCTCGTTGAACACCTGAGGGAACCCTTGTATGTCAAGGTGAGCCAGTTATGTTTTACTCTAATGCAATGACATAAAACTCCCTGTTTAATGGTTTTCTATCATGTCTCCCTGTCTGATGAGGTTTTTCACTAGAGATAAATTCTGCTGTGCACGACTCTAATCTGTTGATGGTGTGACAGAGAGGAGTCCGAGGGGAGGGGAAGCTCGGGAGCATTTTTCTTCACAGTTCTATTGCCAGTCATTAAGAGGATTATGAAGTCTGTTTTCTGTTTGGTGCAGTTAACTGATTTAGTGCAGTCTGGGAATGTAGAAAACATGTCTCTGTGAAATCTAGCAAGAAGGAAAGCTTGCACAGAGCCCAGCCTTTCTGTTCAAGAATTCTATCAGGCCATCTACCATTACTGGTTGCAAAAAAATATTTTCCTTGGTAAATGAGAAAGGTAAAGATAAAAAGGGAGGGGTGGATTTCCTGTCTCTATTATATTACCAAAAATGGGGGAAAAAGAATCTTTTTCTCTCTCACTTGATGTAGTTTAAAAAAAAAGAAGAACTTAAGGAGATCATTGCAACCCTAATTCCTTGTTTTATTTCCCTATCTAAATCCTCTTTAATCCATATCTCTAGATACTTTTTAAAAAATCTCATTCATATCTCTATGGATATCCTTTGTGGCTCCTATCCATTCAGTGACCAAACTTTTTTCTGCTTTTACCATAATAACCACACGCCGCCTCCTTTTCTCTATATTGCACAACTGGCACATGAACCAAAAATCTCATATAATCACTCGTTAAAAATCTCTAGGCATCCTCCTTCCCCCAACTCTTCATTTATATTGCCTCCAGCTGTTTCTCTTTTCACAAAAAAATAAATAATCATCAAGATTTTATTAAAATCATAGCAGAACTGGCTGGTCCAAAGATAGTGAGTTATCTCAATTGATTGTTCACAGTTACAGATTGAACTCATTCTACTCTTTCTCCCTTTTCACTACTGCACTTGACTAGTCTTAAAAAAAAAATCATAGCAAAACAGTTTATAAGATCGATGAAAAGAGAATTTCCTAAGTACATAGTTGTAAGTTTCTAGAAGTCATTATGGGAGAAGAGATCCGTATTTGCATAAGAAATAGTCTCAGGTGGGCATTGGCTAAAGAAAATCAATTCAATAGAATTCACGAACTATCTGTTAACATACAATGTATGACGGCATAAGAACTATTAATGTGGGAATATTCACAGCCAACCCTCCTCCCACCGAAGGGAAGATCTTCAGGTTCAGGGATGTTTTTCTTCCCTGCTCCCCACTTCCAAAGAAAAAGAAATATCTGCATGAGAAAAAAGGAAATGCCTTCATAATGAAGAACTGAGATAGAAGATGAAAAAGGAATTAAAAAAAAAAAAACAAACCCAAAAGACAAGTGGGATGTAAAGGAAAGAGCAGCTGCAACCATGGGGACAATGGACAGGAGAGGAAAGCAGGTGTTAGTAAGGATTGCGCTGGGCCATTTGCATCTTGTTTAAGGTCCCATAGAGAAAAATCATGGAAAGAAAAGGATTTATTTTTAATTACTTTTACTGTGAATCTGTTTCTTCACTGGGATGTTACTCTACAACGGAACCAGGTAGATCTCCAGTCTTTGAAAGGGTTACAAAATGAACTTCTGGAAGTTACATTAGACGTTGGTTAGGTCCTGTTGCTATTCTCTTGGGCTTAAGAATGAGTATTCACCTCTGTAGAAACCTAAATGTCAAAATGCGTATTTGAAAAGGAATGACAGTAGTTTCAAAAACAAACAGAAATCTGAAGTACACAGAAAAAATGGTGGCAAAAATTTTTATTGTGGTCTGAGAGAGCAAGAATGTGTACGTACATATCCTTCCACCGTCACGGAGCCGGTGATACTGCGTGCAGGCCAGAGGCCTCGGCTAACGCCACACTATAAGCTAAGAAGTTGGAGAGATACCCCAAAGGTCGTTGTTGGGTTTTTTTGTTTGTTTACCACTTTGAGTTTTCAAAGTATGACATCATATAGCCACAACTTAGCTTCCACCATACAGAAAAAAATACTTAGTGAATTGTAAAATATTTGACATTTTTGTACATTTCTACAAAAGAAAAATGATTATGTAGGAATCACACTGGCTTCCCAAAAACTACGTCTACAAACATAAAATGACAATATTTTCATGTACTACTCTGTGCTTTTAAATATGCTTTCATATTTTTCATTTGATTTTCATTTTCTGTGAAATGCATAGGGCTTCTTTTGAGAAAAATCTCTTAACTTTTTGCTTAATTTTTTCCATTTTTTATATTATCTGCCTTTTGCCTAACCTTGCAAACACAGAGACCTAAACAAAATACGTTGGCGGAAATATTTTAGGTTACTAGAATTTCCTGAACATTGCAGTATTTTCATTGTCTCTACACAGCCTTGTGTGATTGACTGACTTGATTTTGATATGATGCCCATATCCTTCATGCTGGGAGATTAATCTTGCCTGAAAGATCTCTTAGGGACGAACTGATTCTGTGATGACAGGTGATATGAAAATGCATCCATGTCCTGGATGGTTAGAAAATATTGTCTACAACCCTCCCATCTACAGTTAAAGGAAAAAGAAGTCTTTGTGTACCCTATAATCTGATTTCTATCAATGTAAGGATTACCAAGGGAAACAAAAGTCAATTCTGAGCCAAGGTTATAAAATTGCATTAAAGTTGCAATGCTTTTACCAATGCTAGAAAAAACAGATTTTTTCCCCCAGAAAGTCTTGGAACTGTCATTTTAAAAAACTAGACACATAATAAATAATACCATACTTTCCAACTGGTTGGAGTTCATATAGATTTTAATTTTAATGAGAATATTCCTTCAGCTCCAAATGACTACAGCAAGGGCAGGTGAAAACAAGTCTATAGGAATGGACTTGAAATATATTTAAGGTAGTAGTAGTAGAGGCTAGGGGTTTAAATGCAGTGGTTTTTTTTTTTTTTTTAAGCTTTTATTTATTTATTTGACAGAGAGAGAAAGAGAGAGCACAAGCAAAAGGAAGGGCAGAGGGAGAGGGAGTAGCAGGCTCCCTGCTGAGCAGGAAGCCCAACATGGGGCTCAACCCCAGAACCCTGGAATCATGACCTGAGTTGAAGGCAAATGCTTACCTGACTGAGTCACCCTAAATTCAGTGCTATTAACTGAGGCAAGAGCCACTGGAGCCTGCCACAAGGATGCTCCTGCATGCATCTTAGAGAATAGGGTGAATTTAGTGTTCATTTCAGTTGAATTGAATTAAATTCTCTATTTTTATTTCACTGACACTATTATCCAAGGTACACAGTGAACACCCAGAGTTACAGGAAAAAATTTTTGTGTAAATTGCTGCTTCTTTGGCCTAATCATAGACTAGAAATCTGGGTATTAGATTGAAGTACTTTTCTAAATAATAAAACGTTTTTGATAATTAGGAAGGTGATTCTGTTTGGGGGTCAGATTACTGTTTCTAAGACTGTTATTTTACCAAAATTGACAATTCCTTAAGTAACACATAACTATCCAAGTTTAAGATTTGAAATTGAAAATTCCTTGGGGCGGCAGGGTATCACAGCATATGACTCTTGATTTTGGCTCAGGTCATGATCTCAGGGTGGTGAGATCAAGTCTTGCGTGGCTCTTTGCTCAGTGGGACGTCTGCTTGAAGATTCTCTCTCTCCCTCTGCCCCTGCCCCCGTGCTCACACATGCACTTTCTCTCTCTCTCTGCCAAAAAAAAAAAGTCCTTAAACATGGTTCAAGTTAAAGACCATATTGCTATCTTATGCAAAATTATTTCTCACTAGGTTTTAAGGGCCCTAAAAGAATGTTATACACCAATGATCGTCAACCCTGGCTGTACATCAGAATTGTCCTTAAAAGGTTTTGTTTTGTTTTCGTTTGTGGTTCTTTTTGTTTTTTGTTTGTTTTTTTAAGAATCTAGATGTTCAAGTGTCTTCCCTAAAGACTTTGATTCAGGACCTCTGAGGTAGTGTCCAATCTTCTGTATTTTTAAAACACAGTAGGTTATTCTGATGCCCTGCTTGGGTAAGGGAGCCACTTTTCTAGAATTTTTTTTTTAAAGATTTTATTTATTTATTGGACAGAGAGAGACACAGCGAGAGAGGGAACACCAGCAGGGGGAGTGGGAGAGGGAGAAGCAGGCTTCCCGCTGAGTAGGGAGCCTGATGCGGGGCTCGATCCCAGGACCCTGGGATCATGACCTGAGCTGAAGGCTGACGCTTAACGACTGAACCACCCAGGTGTCCCACTTTTCTAGACTTTTAAATGGAAACAACTGAGTAATTGGAAAGAAAATGTTTCCAGCCCTAAACTACACAGCACCCAAACCAAATTATTCCAAACTTAGATGTTTCTATTATCTTAGACGTTTTGTCTTGTGTGGTTCAACGATACTTCCTAAATGCGTGAATCAAGAATCTCAACTATTTTAGACAACAACAAAAATCCATAGCAAAACAAAACAAGGAAATAAACAAGTGTGACCGTACTTGCTTTTGGTTTATAGGCAGAGAACACATGAAGTTATTGGGTCTTGGGAAGATGGAATCTGTGGTCACATCTTCATCGTAACATTAACTACCATTATCTTGAGCACCATGCTAGGTGCCAGGCCTACTTTATCTCATGTAAACCTCACAGTACCTGACAAGTAACTAGCCTCATCCCCATTTTATTGTTGAGTGAGACTTGAGAGACTCAGGGTTTCCTACGTCCACCCAGCAATTATGCAACATAACTTCTTTTTTCCACTAAAGATGACTAATTGCAATGGCTGCAGTTAGGTTTTCTTTTCTTTGTTTTACAATGTCAATACTATAATCTAGAGTTTAATTATTCCTGTATAGTGAAACAATTATTTTGAAGCTGACTGGGTATGAAAATAAGTTATGGACATATTTGAGTAGAATCTTACATCTTGGGTCACATTATATGATCTGGATCCCTTTCCATATCCTATTCCCATTATGCCTCTTTATTCAAATGCCACTTTCTCTGATTGTCCTAAACATCTTCTGTAAAGAGCACTTCCCATCACTCCCATACCTTGATAGATTTTTCTCCATGGCACTTATTACTACCTAAAATGCATTTGTTTATTTTCTATATCCCCCCATAGGCAACCCCCAAGAAATCAGAGACTTTGTCTCATTCATTGTTGTATTTCCAGTGCCTAGAATAATATTTGGCACATTGTAGATGCTGGTGAAAACTCCCCTGAAATCATAAACACCTATGGGCATTTCAATCATCTGAGCTAATAAATTCCCTTTCATGGGAGGTGAGTTTTCTGCTACTTATGTCCCAAAAGCCTTTTAGCTGGTGTACTCCCAGATGCAATTTTTCTTGGAAGACAATTGAATCAAGATGTTAAATAAATTCGTTGATTAGAATAAAACACGTGTTGCTCTAAACTCACATGAGAATAAAGAGAGGTATTATGGAGCCCAAGCAACTTTGATCTAATGTTACCTAAGGTTTCCACTTCTCCCAGGGGAGGCTCCGTGAAAGCAAGGATCCCATCTAAACTGTTCATGGGTGAATTCTCAGTGCTTCACTCACAAGTACCCAAGTCATAGTTGTTAAATTTAAATATGTTCTGTCCTGAACAGACCATCTTGCACAATAGAATCTGAATTTGACCTCTTCCAAGCCCTGAGTTTTGGGGGGAGTAACATAAACTTTTCAAGCTTCAGATTCCTCATCTGAAAAATGGACACAACAATACCCTGTTCACTGAGTTGTGTAAGATATAAATTTAAAAATCTCCAAAATGGAGGCTCCTGGGTGGCTCAGTCTGTTAAGCATCAGCCTTCGGCTCGGGTCATGATCCCAGGGTCCTGGGATCGAGTCCCACATTGGGCCCCTTGCTCAGAGGAGAACATGCTTCTCCCTCTGCCTGCCACTCCCCTGCTTGTGTTCTCTCACTCTCTCTCTGACAAATAAATAAATAAATAAATAAATAAATAAATAAATAAATAAAATCTTTTAAAAAAATTTCCATAACATGTTTAATGGATAACAGTGTCTAACAGAGAGCAAATATTGAATAAACATTAATCAGTGTTAACTGTGTGTGTTCTTATTGCAGTGGGGGTACGTTTCCCTATTTTCTCTCTTCTCTATGCTCTGTATTTCGGAAATTCCCCCTAGAGCAATGCTCCTTCTGACAAGTAGTTTATAAAGCGTAGAACCAAGTAGCATAGCTAGTAATTTCATTAATGAATGGATTCTGGTGGCTCCATTCTTTCCCATGTGGATGCCCTTGCCAAGTAATAAGAGAATTAAAGTAAGCACCTAGCATCAGGACTGTAGGAAAGACCTTCACCATGAGAAAAAAGAGAGCTCGAACCTTCCATCACCCGGCTGGGCTGGCTCTTCTAGCCAGTTCATGGGATTCACAGCTCTCCACTGCATATGTCCACTCCAGATGGGCTCATGGATTATCACTAGAGTCCCCAAGATTTTAAGCTTTAGGGTGATATAATTAGAAGAGGTTGCGTGAGAGAAATTTATTTAATTTTTAGTGTAAATTTTATGTTGTAAAATACCCTACTGCAGCCGCTTGCAAATACTGACGTGTCCTTTGCCTGAGATGTTGCACTATACTCATGTGATACGCCACTGAGGAGATGACTAGAACTCAGAAGTGTAACTGATCAAGGAGAATATTTATTGCGGGAGTGCTGTGCTTTCTATAACAAATGTACTCCTGAAAGGTTGTATGTAAATCAAATGACTGTAAATTGAATAATTTAGAAGGCATTAGGGGAACTTATCACTTAAATAAATCCCCTTGTGACTCTTCAAATTTAAGAATCCTTTTGTAATGCAAAGTGTTTATCTTTTAGTTTAAATATCAGTTTTTTACATAATAAGTTTGTTTAACTCAAAGTCTGCTCATTCTAGAGAAAAACCAATAATTCAGGCTGCTGTACATACTGTTCCCTCTCCTTCAAGCTTTCTAAGTATTGAGCACGGTTGTGCTGATTTGGCCACAGGAGTACTGGGCTGTGGATTCTCTCAGCCTCATGGATTCTCACATCCTGGAGGGTTCGATGGCCTGGTCCGTCCATTCAAGAGCTGGCTTGCTTGTCCATGCTCATTTACTGCAGTGTGCAATACAAAGACTTTACCTAAGAGCATCTTTCTTCCATCTTAAAATTTTTCCCTGATCTCTATTGTTATTTTATTCTTTTCACACTCTGTTCTTTACAACACTTATCACAATTGGTAATTACTTAGCACCTGTGCACTTCCTTGCTTAATATCTGTCCCACTCACTAACCTGTAAGCATTGACAGTGTCCACTTTGCTCACCACTGCTTACGCAGCACCTAGCATATTGGCTGGTACATAATTAATACTTATTCAATGTTGGTAGAGGGGATGAATAAGTAAGAAAATCAGTAAATGGTTGGAAGTTAGCCAACTCCCATTTACTTAGAGTTTTTTGGACATGGCCCTAACTGATCTAGCCCTGAGCTGGTTCTCCAGCCTTCTTCCACTCTCTCCATCTTTTGCAGTCGGCTTCAACTGCACTGGCTTCTGGATGACTCTTACATATGCTAATCATCTGCTGTTTCTTCTGGTTGGGAGTGATCTTCCCAAACTGGCTTAATCCTTCTCATTATTCTGGTCTCTATGCGTATACTTCCTCCAAGAGGACTTCCTGGACTTCCAATCTAAAATAGCCACTCCCAACACACACCCTTAGATTTTTTTGTCCACAGCACTCATCACTGAACTGTATATATCTATTTGGGTTTTTATGGACCATCTCAGTTCCTATATGCAGGTCCCAAGAGATCACGGGCGTTGCTTTCTTATTCATCATAGTATGAATAAGAACTATGAGAGGCATACAGAAGATACTGGATAAACAGTTTTGACAGAAGGAAGAAATACATTCTCTCTTTTCTTTTCCTTTCTGTTTGTTGCTGGTGGTTACATTAATATTATTTCCTAGTCTTGCTTATGATGACAAAAACTTAATTCTACTTAACTTTAATATGACTTTACAAAATGCTTTAATAACAACACCTCAATTTTTACTTTTTTGTATATTTAAAATAGCGTTTTCCTATAATAGCAGAGAATTTATCTTCAATGAATTGAAAAATGTAGAGATTAGAATTACATTCTCATCACCAGTAACCCACTATGAAAGACATATTTGTTGAATTTCATACCAACTTATTTTTCCTTCCAGTAATGTTAATAATATAGAGAAAATATTCTAAGCCTATGTTCCTCAGATTTTTGATGATTTACTATATTTTATTTGATTTTGTTATTTATCTTCCTTAAAGTTCTATTTGGTATAAAATAGCAATTTTAAGTAGAAAATTAAAGGTAGTTTCCTTTGGTGGTTTTATGAGATGCTAACATTTCAAACAAAGTAATTTTTAAAAATATTAAGAAGTTTCATTGCTTTTGGTGACATAGACAACAAGTATTTTATAATTGAGATATTTTCATTTAAATCTTAGAATTATTTTTAATAATGCATTGTCTCTTTGGCTTCTTAGGTGTTTGACTATGATTTTGGACTACAGGATGACTTTATGGGCTCGGCGTTTCTGGATCTCACACAATTGGAGTTAAACAGGTAACTTTTGAACCATTGTAATATCGCTACATCTTTTGAAGCTGGGCCTGTGTAATAGCAAGTGTCCGCAAATCTGGGGTCTAGTCACTGTTCTCTCATTTATTGTTGTGAGCCTTCCTGCTAGCCAGGCTTTTTCAAGTACATCTTTCTTACCTACGCAGTGGAACTAATAGCATCTTCCTTGACAATCTCATTCAACAACTACTCAGCAAAAAACATTCTTGGGGGTGCCTGGGTGGCTCAGTCGTTAAGCGTCTGCCTTTGGCTCAGGGTGTGATCCCGGTGTTCTGGGATCGAGCCCCACATCAGGCTCCTCTGCTGGAAGCCTGCTTCTTCCTCTCCCACTCCCTCTGCTTGTGCTCCCTCTCTCGCTGGCTGTCTTTATCTCTGTCAAATAAATAAATAAAATCTTAAAAAAAAAAAATTCTTGGACACCTGCTTTGTCTCTCAGCACTGTGCTAGGCACCAGGAATCTAGAGAGAAAAGACACATCCCTTACTTTTCACATGGCTGGTATGGTTGTAGTGGGACATAAAGTAGATTATCCATGTTAATCAAAATTATTAATTTAAGAATCAGTCCACCCTGTAGGAAATAAAACGTGTACTTTGCTTCAAAAACAGCTACTCTCTTATCACTTGAGCCCAAGTACAATCTAATTTTGCCATCACCGGTAATCCTAGTTTACCAAGGAGTGTCTCAAATATGGAGGAAGATTAGTTGTATTTTCTCAGATTAGTTCATCATTGCTTGACTATTTGTAAAGTTATATAATTGTTACTACTATTAGTCATTCCTCATACCTAATTATGGGCTTATATTTTTTAAAAGGCATTTCAACTGAGAGCTTAGAATTAATTAATACCAGAGAAGGGGATTATATATTTTAAAAGGGTCAAGCAGTGCTGAGGTAGATTGCAAAGGAGGCTGTGAGATCTTTGTTGGGTCTAAGATGTTTTAATGATAATGTACAGCGTGTGGCAGGAGTAGTGGAAAGCAAGAAAGCAGAGTAATGGCCGGATCACTACTTTATATTTTAAATGCAGTTGAAATAGAAATAGTAGAACCCCCCCTCCTTGTGTATTATAGTCAGCTACGTTTGACTACACTGATAGCTTGTTGGTCTCCCAATAGTCATTTTTGTCATGGACTGCACAAAAGAGCAGACTTTTCTCTACCTCCTGCATGTCCTCCCTTCCAACCTAGAGCTTCGTGCGGGCCGACCTAATGATAGAGCGGAGGTGATTGCTGGCTCCCCGTCCCCACCACAGTGGAAGGACATGTCCTAGATGGTATTTTATGTAGTCCGTTATCATGAAAACTGAGTTCCACCCAGAATGGACTGTGACGTTCTTTTATAAAGGCCACAGTTATTTTCTCTGTAGACTTCTGCTAAAGGATATGCAAATTGCTGGATTTAATCACAGAGCATAAATTTCTCTTGTTCTCTATTAAAGATAAATCATTGATGAAAATAACTTTAAATGGAAAAAATACGAGATGATTAAGAAAATAAAAAGAGATTAGATACAAGCATTTGGTGTTTATTTTGCCACATTACTTATTTTATGTATTTAACCATTCCTTCTTCTCAAAACCACATAAACTTCCCAAATTACTACTTTTTAAAATCGCTAGCTGGTGTATACCATTACATTCTATGTATAAATCAGTAACCCCTCAATGCAGATAAATGGATAATGGTAGTAGCCATATAAATACTTATCCTTCTATATAATGCTTTAAGTTTTTGCTTTGAAAGAAGATAATAGATAATCATCATAGAGCAATCGGAAATGTTCTTCAGTCTTTATCACATAATCATTATAAAAATGTAATGAAGTTTTTTCTATTAATTTTATATGTAATCGTTATAAGGAAATGAACCAAATCAAATCGTAACCCCATGTAAAAACATATATGTATGTATATTATATACATATATTCTATAATGCTTAACATGAATTTCTTAAAATAAAAGGAACAAATTATTACTGTCAAACCACAGTGATTAGTTGTAGTAAATTGATAGTGGAGCAATTTGTATCACAACTATTATAATGTGTATTATCAGTCTAATTTTTCATGTTTTGGTTAAAACCTCTGATGTCGGAAAACCGTTCATTATTCCTTGACTTGGTAAATTAAGCTTCATGTGAATCTCCTAGTATTATAAGATCTTAGCAAGAAAAAGTATCTGAGGTTCTCAATTCTGGTTGTACGGGAAAATCACAAAAGAGCTTTACAAATAATATAAATTTCTACACCCCACCCTTGATCTATAGAACTGGGGTCATCATGGATAGAATTGGGGAATATACACTTTTTAAAAGTTCCCCGATGGATTCTGATGTGCAGACAGGATTGAAAATTCTTATTTGGACCAGCTTTCCCCACCAAGTCCTCTTCCCAATACTAGACTCCAACTATATCATTTACTAATTGTTAAGCTCCCTGAAGATAATGATGTTATCTTTGATCTTGACATCTGGTTTTTACCCAGAACTTAGCACTGTGTGTGGTAATTCATATGTGTTTAATACATATTTTGTGAATGAAAAGAATAAGTTACTAAACAAGTAAGGGAACATCCCTAATTTGCCAACATTTGAAGATTTAAGTTTGGTATTGAATATTCCACAGTCCCTTAAGTTTACGGGGGGGGGGGGGGGGCATGAACCCGTTTATTCAACAAAATGAACCAAATCAAGTTACATATAAAATATATTTATGTATATATCATATATATATATGATATATACTATAAAACGTAACATTCATTTGTTAAAATTAAAATATTTGTTTAGTTGAAACATGGAAACACAAGATATTACCTACCCATTGTCAGATGAATGTGTGTTTTGTGAATTTGGGTAATACTGAGTAATTCATAACCTCTTCCTCAGACATACATAATTCTAAAGCTTTCTAGGTATTCACCAACTCTTTTAAGTATTGATTTCCTTGTGTTTCTGAGCCTAAAAATTGTTTAGGCATAGGTTTAAACAGCCAAAACATACAGAAGCATTATTTTAAACAATGGAATCTGTTAAAAATGGTAATACATTTTTTAAAAATGATGTCTATGATGTGTATTAGGCAAATTATATTTTATCTTTCCTTTTTTTCCCCACTCCTCTGTTTACTCTAAATCATGTAGTGGTCTGTAAATGATCCTCATTTACTTGTTAATCTCAAATTTATAGAAAATAGCTGGCTTTGCTTTCTGTGTGTTTAGAGATCCTGAAGAAAGGACTTATAGATTTCTCAATACTGTTATAGTTTCTCGGTCTTCTAGAAACCCAGGAAGGACTGAAATGCCTGCAGTGAACCCAAGTACACCCACTTGGTCACAATTGATTGGATAACTTAATGCATTAATGATATTTCAATAGCAGCAGAAATTATACCAGAAAAGTAAAAGGAGACGAGATTGAATTTCTCCTTAAAAATAATAAATTGTCAATATAAAACATATTTTTGACTTATCCATTTAACAACTGTTCACAATCTTAATATTTTTATATCATAGGCCCACAGATGTGACCCTAACATTGAAAGATCCCCATTATCCTGACCATTACCTTGGAATCATTTTGCTCTCCATCATCCTTACGCCTAAAGAAGGAGAACACAGGGATGTGGTAAGTTCCCCCATAGCCTAGTAGGAGTGCTTTCTTGCTCTCATTGGTGGGATGTCATGAGCCTTCTTTGAACCCAGAGGTGCTAATAAAGAGAAGCAGCGTATGAAAATCGGGCCTGTTCTTTGTTTCTGTAAGTATCCTGGGTATCCTTAGTCCCTGCATTTTATATCTTTTTCTATCCAAATTTCCTGTTCTATGCTCCAGATCAGAACCTCTTGTTGTAAATAAGGGACACGTTTGCATCTTTTATTATAATTTCATTTCCCAATTTCAGATATGTTATGTTGTAGGCAAATGGTAGTATTCATTCAGGGAATACATTTGCTACTGAATCGAATATTTGGAATTCCACATTGAGGTATCCAGACTCTACTATTTTGACTGTATTGTCAGGTGTACCCTAACAAAGAAAAATGAGGTGAAATTATAATAGAGTTTCTGCTTTCTGGTATTTGTTTGCTGAATGATAAGTGAATACCTTTCATCTTCTTGATGGGCTTCCATATCGGTGTTACCCATTTGCCAGCACTGGCTGTCTGTACTTGCTTGCACACCATGCTGCTGTGAGAAACTGACAAGGGATACAGAGGAGCCAATTACTCCAGCATGTTGAAGGGACATTAAAAAATATCAGGTTTGACCTGCATCGGTATGCTTGCCAGGGCACTTTCTGCCACAATTTACCAGAGATTATTTATTAGACTCAGTGTGCTTTCATATACTGGGAGCTGCTCTCACTAGTTTTGATTAGAACACATTTTAGGAGGAAACATAATTTTTTCGATAAGTCCAAATACCCTATCACAGCAATGTGTGTATTGCTGTCTTAAAATAATGCATGATTAAAGTTGGTATATGTTGTCTGCTGGAAAGGTGTTATTGATATTTTCCCCTAGATTGTAGATTAAAATCGTGAATCCCAACTACAAATTTGGAACTGTTTTAAACTCATTGAAAAATTCACCCTTTTCAACAAGTATTTTTCACTATCCTTTCTAAAAATTAAACAATGAGCACACATATTCATATACTGTATTTGCTAAGTATGGTTTAAGTACCTATGCTTAATTCAGTGAGGGAAAGATTTCTCTTTTCTAACAAGTACTACCAAATACCTACTGTGAGAACTTAGCAGCATAAACAAAATGCATGTAAGTGTGCATATGCCTAGGCCCATGTGTACAAAGGGAATGGTAGGTGAGGAAATTTTTTTACAGAGAATATTTAGAAATAGAAGCCCATCATTGTAGAAGTCACCCATCCAGAATACATTATACAGTACAAGTATGCAGTACAGTACAATACATCACCCAGTACAAGCCAAGGAGTATGTCCTGGCTGGCTAATCCATACCCAGGAATAAATTATGTGTGTGTTTATTGCTTTATCCAAATAATCCTAGTATTGGCCAAAGCCTACTATAAGCCAGGTTCTATGCAAGACCCTTAGGAGACTACAGAACCTCTCTACAGTTGAGAACTCAGGGATCAAATAATTACTGAAGGAGATTTAAAATGATGACTGTTTTGAGTTCTGTGAAAGAGAGGTATGTGTTGCTGTTAAGAGCAAATACAGTAGAATTTGGTCTAGTTAGGGGAACAGGAATACTCTGAGGAAATCAAATGGAACCTGAGGTCTGAAGTGTGAATAGGAGTTAATAAGACAAAAACCGGATAAAAGGAAGTGTTTCAAGCAGAGGAAACCATGTGTGCAAAGGCCCTGTGGCTAGAGAGACTATGCTACACTCCAGGAATTGGAAAAGTCCTGGAGCTTAGAAAAGGTGGATGCAAAAGAGAGTGTGGGAGATCGTGACACATGATGTCAGTGGAAAGGGGATACCCAGATGTGTAGGGACTGTTGGCCGTGTTAAGTTTTGTGGTCATTCTCCAAAGAGCAAGGGGAATTCTATAAATCAGAAGTGGCACAATCATTTTTGCCTTTTGAAAATAGCTGTATAGCTACATTGTGGAAAACAGATGGAAGGATGAGAATGGGTACTTGGAGACCAGTTAGGACCAATTATCGCAAAAATCCTGGTGGAAGATGATGGAGGTTTGGATTAGGATTGTCCGAGGTAGAGATGGAAAGAAATCAGCAGGTTTACATCTAAGAGGTAAAATCAACAAAACTTAGTGATAGAATCTTGTTTTGAGATTCTTTGTTCTTTTAATGAAGAACAGTACTTCACAACTGAAAAAACCTAAGTGCCTGGGGTCTTACATATACCAAACCATCCCAACTGGCAATATGACTGGAAATTAGAAGGCTATGGCAGTGGATGTAGTTATCTGGGTCATTTGATGATGGAGGGTCTGCTGAAATTTGGCAGAAAATGGATATTTATTGAGTGCTTTAACATCAAACTGAGGGCTGAAGAGATCAAGTTGGGACCAAGATGGAGCTGCTGAGTTGTCCTCAGCTGCACAGAAACGGTGTCAGCACAGGCAAAGTGGTTCCCAACATTACTTGTTCTTTAACAATTCTTGTAAAAATCTTTCAATCTCCATATTTGCTCAAATTTATTATTTCAGCACAATGTTTTTCTAATTAGAAAAACATCCTTTAAAAGTATTGCAGTGGTCTGATTGCTGATTATCAGTGATTTATCAAACGTGAATAGGGAGAAAACAGGTGGGTTACATGAAACAGTTGCTCATCAAAATTCTGGTATTGTTCATCTTTTCTTCCTTTTCTGTTTTCCTCATTGTCTCTCTCCAGCCCCATTTACCCTAAAGACAAAGAGTTCTTCCTGAAATCTTCATGCCATTTTTTTGATTCTAATTCCTTTGACTACCCCAGCTTTTTGAAAGAAAATCCTTTACTGCCAAGTATTTCTCATTCACTGCTTTACTTCATGCCCTCCCCTTCAGAGTGCCAAATAGCACTGAATTCATCCTTCTGTGGCAACTGAAAAAGGACGTCTTCTCCCCTCCCACGCTAGCACTGACATTCACCTGGCTTCTCTCTTCTTCACCAGAGAAGCAAGTAGCTTAGTGAGGACTCAGTGCCTCAGGAAAGCACAATGGGTGCAGCCGATACCAGAGCCAGCTTCCAGCTGGTGACCATCCTGACCTCAGTCACGCCTGAAGAGTGGAGAGACGGGTGTACAGTGTGGTTTCACTTACTCCTCTTCATGGGTGCAATCAATAGCTGGAAGCATGGGGCTGATTGTGGAGAAGCGGACTGACTCATGTGGAGGGGAAAAAGTAGGAAAGATCCCCTACAGAAATTCTCGTGGCACCCCCAGTATCCTGGCTAATCTGACGTCCTAGATTTTAATCGGGGTTTCTAAGCATGTGCTTACAGGATGAAAATTTCTAACAAAGACATAAATTTGCTTTTCTTTTATTTTGGTCTATGTAGCAGTTTTATAGCTATTTTATTAAGGTCTCTAAAACTATGAAGAAACACTAATTATGAGATTTTGACACTCTGAACAAGGACCATTCATTGGCAGAACAAGCATCAAAAAACATTTATTGATCATCTATAAGCATTGTGCCAGGTCCTATAATGTCCTCTTTATTCTTCTTCTAAGGTTTCGGTGACCTGTGTCTATTTCTCTAATTAAATGGAAATTTCTTTTTTTTTTAAAGATTTTATTTATTTATTTGACAGAGATAGAGACAGCCAGCGAGAGAGGGAACACAAGCAGGGGAGTGGGAGAGGAAGAAGCAGGCTCCCAGCGGAGGAGCCTGATGTGGGGCTCGATCCCATAACGCCGGGATCACGCCCTGAGCCGAAGGCAGACGCTTAACCGCTGTGCCACCCAGGCGCCCCTAAATGGAAATTTCTGATGAGGGACTTGAAAGCTCTCCAATGAGCACCATATGTTCCCTCAGTTGTAACCTCTGCCCCAGTCATACAGACTCCAGCAGAGGTCACCTTCTCTCAAGTCTAGGCTTTCTTCAGTGTCTCTTGTTCTACCTGACATACTTCACCTCACCTCCAACCTCTAGCTTATTACTTCTGGTTAAATAAATAAATAAATAAATAAACCCCTCCAAAACCCCATAAATATATATACAATATATACATATTTTATATATAAATAAATTTATAAATATATATATTTATAAAATTGCTTCTGATTACCTTTATTTTGGTGACTGCTCTCAAAGCTAGTCCAGCTTTCCGTACTAGTGGTGGTTCAATGAGTTGTAGATGAATGTCTATGAGGATTTAAAGGGATTCTTCAAAAGTCCAGGGAAGGGTATTTTAAGGTGTTTTTTTTTCTTACCTCAGTATACAAGTTCCTGAGATTGTCACAAACAATATTAAGTACGTTTTAAATTTCCTTTTCCTTGAGTTCTTAAAAATAGTACTTATTAATGATCATCTGCTTAAAATCAATCTGTATTGCTCTATGAAGATATTTAACGATGACAATGCGTTAGAAGCATATCACTGTATTTTCTCCATTTTGTAACATGTCTAGTATTAACTCCATATGTTCCCCTGGAATATATTTGAAGTTTTTTAGTTAAAAACAATCAGGGCTCCAATGTATCTTTAAATTAAATTTTTATGTGTCTGAAATATATAGCATATTGCTGCCTTGAAAGTGGTATGCCGAACTTTCACAAATTATCCAGGAACAAATCTTATTTAGAAAAATTCAAATGCAGAGGCCAGAGATCAGTTACTAAAGGCTTCACAATTCCATTTAATATTTAGCATGATACATAGGGAAGGAATAGAGGATGATTTTTGCATTGATCCTCATACAGCAAAATTATAAGAGTTCTGTCCTCTTTGATTATTAGCACAGAAATAATCTATTTTAAGCTTTTGGGTTAAGACTTTAGTCCAAGAACCACGTGTTTATTCTTGTGCCTGTATTTACAAAACTTTGCTAAATATTTTGTATGTGTTAAAATAGAGAATGGAAGGCATGAGTTTTAAGAGCTAGTAAGAAAGTTTAACAATCAAATAGAAAATAGAACATTAATGTTAAGAAAATGCTATCAAAAGTAGGAATAAATTAACTGGAAATACCGAACTTAGCATCACAAAGTGCTGAAGTCTCTAAATCAGTTATCTTGTAAGTTGTTTTTTTTTTATATATACTCTTAATACTGACAATATATTCCATGAATAATGCAGTTGGGATGATTTCTCCTTATGTGGATTGCCAGTTCTGGAAATCAGTAAAACTGAAGAATGAGTTGAAAATCCTATCAGCCTACCGAATCTACTAAAGTCTCTAAACATGCAATGTCTAATTACAGCAATTTAAGGAGTATAGTATGAGTAATAGCAAAAGTATTTCAAAATTGCTTATACTAAAGTCTTCTCCATTGAGTTCATCATTGAGTCTTAAAAAAAAAAAATCTTGGATGTGAACGGATATATAGAGATATATATTTTTTAAGTTTCCAGCATTGTGTGTATGAGAAACCACAATCTTCATGGGGGCAGGGGCATGCTGATGAGTTGCATGACACAGCTGTCATTTCTGTTTTGAATGCATGTCTTGTTTTTGAACCTACAAAAGTGTCTAGTGCATACATGTGTGTCCTGTATATGGTATTTTGGTCTGATAGTGTGTTTGAGTTCTTTCTGGCTCTTTTTCTAGCAGAGTTCAATCCACAGCTTTCTTCATTGGAGAATTTGTGAAATAAAAGTGAGTTAATTTGTGTTACACACTCTCTTAGATAACCTAGACCTACAAATTGCTTGGCTAAAGCTAAAAAAATAGAAGATTGTAAGAAACATATGAATTGACCCTAGTTGACCTTTAGCAAATTAAAAAAATACTTCTTTCATGTTAGTTTATTTTGCAAATTTTTCTGAATTATTTCATAGCTAACATCTTTTTAAAATCCACCTATAAAAATGTAATGTTTATAATATGTCTATACTATAATATCTCGCTATTCTGTGATTATTTTTATATCTTTTGCAGCCATGTAATTGCCTAAAAAATACTACAATAAAAAATAAAGGTAAAACATGGATTGAGAATGTGGAATCTCATGAAAACATAATCAGTCCTACAGCTCTATCACAGGCCGTATTTCTATACTACTTATTTCTTTCACTGGCTTCAAAGAAAGTTGAACTGCTAATGAAGAAGTTTGATTATCCTATAATAATATTAGATAATGATGCTTTCAAAAACAAATTCATATGTTTCTCAGGTGAAATTAAGATCATAGAGCAAAAAGTAAACCTTATTTTTCTATATTTTGCTATATCTCCTATCTTTAACATTCCCCAAACAATCTTTCTTCTCTAACATCTCACAGATAGCAAAGGTAATTCTATGGATCTAAAGTAGTAATACTATATTTGTTAAATTCACCTTTTTAAAAAATTTTCTACTGTTTTCAGTTTTATTGGATCTAGCTTAACCCAACCATCTAAAAAGAAAAAAGAAACTTGGGAATGGGATACTTAAACTCATTATTTAGCTAGTTGGCTTGGCTCAAGAAGCAGAAATCTTGCTATAAAATCTAGGGACCACTTTCTTTCACCATACACTAAAATAAACTCAAAATGGATTTCAGACCTGTGAGACCTGAAAGTATAAAAATCCTAGAAGAGAGCACAGGCTGTAATGTCTCTGACATCAGCTATAGCAGCATTTTTCTAGATATGTCTCCTGAGGCAAGGGAAATAAAAGCAAAATTAAACTGCTGGGACTACATCAAAATAAAAAGTTTCTGCACAGAGAAGGACACAGTCAACAAGACTAAAAGGCAACATATGGAATGGGAGAAGATATTTGAAAATGACATATCCTATAAAGCGCTAGTATCCAAAATGTATAAAGAACTCAAAACCCAAAAAAGCAAATAATCCAATTAAAAGATGGACAGAAGAAACAGACATTTCTCCCAAGAACACATCCAGATGGCCAACAAACACATGAAAATATGGTCAACATCACTCATCATTGGGGGAATGCAAATCAAAACTACAATGAGATATCACATCACACCTGTCAGAATGGCTAAAATCAAAAACACAAGAAACAGCAAGTGTTGGTGAGGATGTGGAGGAAAAGGAACCCTCTTGCACTGTTGGTGGGAATGCAAACTGGTGTGACCACTGTGGAAAACAGTACGAAGGTTTCTCGGAAAATTAAAAATAGAACCACCCTATGGTAATCGCACTACTGGATATTTACCCCCAAAATACAAAAACACTCATTCAGAGGGATACATGTACCCCTTGTTTATAGCAGCATTCTTTACAATAGCCAGACTGTGGAAGCAGTCCAAATGTCTATCAATTGATGAATGGATAAAGAAAATGTGGTATATATACACAGTGGAATACTACTCAGTCATATAAATGAATGAAATCTTGCCATTTGCAACAACACAGTAAGAGCTAGAGACTATAATGCTAAACAAAAGTCAGTCAGAGAAAGACAAATATCATATGATCTCACTCAGATGTGGAATTTAAGAAACAACACAAATGGACAAAGAAAAAAGAGAGAGACAAACCAAGAAACAGAGTCTTAATTGTAGAGAACAAACTGATGGTTACCAGACGGGAGTTGGGTGGGGGGGATGGATGAAATAGGGGATGAGGATTAAAGAACACACTATCATGATGAAAAAAATTAATAAAATAAAATAGTAATTTTAAAAATCTAGGGACATTTTGAGAGTCAGTAGATCTAATAATAGAATTCTAGAAACCAAATCAGGAAAATAATGAATTTGTCCCCATAACTCCCAGATCGTTCATATTTATACTCAAGGGAATTATTGACTTTTTGTCTGTGTCAGTGTCTCAATTCTGAAAAATGATACCATGCAGCCTATTTGTAAGGCCAGTTTTGAGAGAGGAAAAATAACAACCCTATAGTTAGCTTTACGTCTTGAAGGTATATTGGCTCTGGGTCAGGGCATCTGGTTTTGAGCAGCAGTAGTGAATGAATGTCGTACTGAGTAGTGTTGCCCTGAGATTCAACTCTTCCTCATGTTCTTAATCCCTTTTTCATAGTATAACATTTCTTATAGAATAGAATTTTAGGAAATTCTTAGAAATTAAATGATGATAATAAATGGCCATGAGTTACAAGATTTTACTTTCTGATTTACCTTAATTGTTCTCACTTGATTTGACTCAAAACATTGTCTCTAGGAATTATCATTCTTTGTCCATTGAAACTCTGCTTTCTGAGAAAGTTGAACATTTATTGTCTGACTCCTACTGGTGGAGTTTCTGTGAATATGGCATACCATGAAAGTATTTGGTTTCCATTTGCCTTTCAGTGATAAGGGAGGAGGTGTGATGCTGATGCTGATGACGGAGTTACTAAGTAACTCACTTAAGATCAACAACAAACATTTATTACGCGGCCACTACATGGCCATCTCCACAACCCAATGGTGGGTTTTGTTGCTTCAAAATAAATTACACATTAGTACTTAGAAAACATATAAAATATTTCTATAAATAGTATTTGATAACAATGCTTTGCTGTTTCCTGGCTCCATTAAAAAAAAAAAGGAATTGTAATCTTAGGAAAGCTATCACTCTCCCATTCAATATCTAACACAGAGGATACACAGGGGAAATATAACTTATAAGACCACTATCTACAAGGAAGAGGAACGAATCCTTATCTTTGACAATTTTATGATTCTCTAATTTCCTACCATAGAACTTCTATGTAATTCCATTGTCTTGGTTTAAGCCAAAGGTTGTCTTCTACATCACTTAATCTTATATTAAAATCTTTTCTTTGTTGTATTTTTATAATTCATGAGTAGTTTCTGAAATGGACCTGCTTTATAGTGAATTCTGCTGAAGGAGATACAGTCCTCAAAGGCACCAGTATGCTTCCTTGATGTACAAATATGACAAGCATTTCTATGAGCTATATTCTTTGCTCCAAATATTCCCTATGCTCCACTTCATCGGCCTTAAAGATAAGAAAGGGTAAAGAGGTTAATCAGGAAGTTAATACCTCGTTGTTCACTGAGAAAAATTTAAAACTGGAGAGTAAATAAAAGATCTTTGGATTTTTATGACTTACTTCATACAAGAGACCACTGATCTTGGGCACTCATTAAAGATCTCCATTAGCCTTAAATAAAACTTGTAGCCATAATTACTTCTTACTATGAAACACACAGAGAACACTGATTTAAAGGACATGTTATGGCTGAACATATTTAGCGGGAAGATTGACTAATATAGCATTTTTCACAACTGAAAGCATTTGTAGACCCCAATATAGTTAAAGATTAAATGGAAGCAGAGATATTTCTAAGATGCCACCAAAACGACAGACTTTTGAACATGTTTGAAGAGAAAAGTTACCTGGTAAAGTCATCGTACATCCTCAGCCTCCACCACCAAAGGGAAATTGTTCCAAAGGGAACAATTGCCAATCATGAGACTCAATAGGTTTCTTTTTTCCCAACCGATAATTAAGATATCTCAAAATTTCCATTCTATTTAAGAATACTGTCTCATTTCTCTCTACAAAAGAATAAAGCAAATGAACTCTCACCAGAAAGACTGCTTGAATGTTAAAGGTGCTTCTTCTAGCGGTGTGTATGTGATAAACAAGTTTTGTCTTGTATACTCGTTGCTGGAAACTGCTGTTTAAATGTTAAGCTTCCTCTGGAAAACCACTGGCTTCCCTATTCTGTACTTGAGTGATAAGATAATGAAAATGCTTTATTTCGTTTACAGACAATGCTAATGAGGAAGAGCTGGAAAAGATCAAGTAAGGTAATGGCTTAGCATGTGATCTTTCAGCTTTTCTTGTTGAGAAGAACTATCAGCTGCATTTCCAAATCTCTTTCACACCTCTTCCAACTGTACTATAGGATTTCATCACTCTTGTTATTTTTTGCCCATAAACTTCAATCAAATCATGTGATGCTTCTTAAGTAACTAGAAATCACACTGATCACTCACATCCATATCACCCTCTTGCTATTGCCTGGTCCCTTCTCAGCATCATCCTCAGCATCTGGTTCTGTTGTGTGTGCCACAGGGTCTAGAAAATGTCTTTGCTCCAGATCAGGAATAAAATGGTCGGGTTAGGGGAGAGACCACTCCAGAGAGAAGGAAAATTCATGTAACTCTCTGTCTTTGTTCACTGAAAATTGAGTCTGAGGTTTTCTAAACTCAAAATCCTTCTAGTGCTACATCTTTAGAGTCTGTAATGAGAAGAGTTTTCCAGCATGGCCTCTTCCCACTTCGAGAAATACTAGCTCTTGGGAGTGAGAGGAGTTTATGGTTCCTGTAACTTACAAAGACCTGACTCTTCTTATAACTTGTAAAATATATAAGACATAAATTAAGCTTCTCATTTGTTCAGTGGCAATATCACTCTTGGACACAAACAAATACCAAGATGAAACTGACTTTTATATGTAAAGTCCTTGAAATAAAGGGAT
Organism: Ursus maritimus; assembly: GCF_017311325.1. Classification (NCBI taxonomy): domain Eukaryota; kingdom Metazoa; phylum Chordata; class Mammalia; order Carnivora; family Ursidae; genus Ursus; species Ursus maritimus. The sequence continues at coordinate 15,288,448 of NW_024426663.1, forward strand.
TTTATTTGTAAAGATCTTTGTTCAAATTTCTATTTAAAAAGTCAGTACTCATTTTTAATAGTGAGTAATTTTTTTAGACCCTGGAACATGACAATCTTTTTTTTTTCCCATTCCAATTGAATCATGCTATTACTTAAAATTTTCTTTAATTTTGTCATTTTTATTACTGTGAATTAAGAAAATACATCAAAATGTTTTTGTATTTATGATAATTCTTAATTTGCTTTAACAAGTGTTTCTTACTGTACAGTTTCTTCTCAATTCTTATAGTATTAATGACTGAAAGATAACTTGGCTCACAAAAAGGTCAGGGCCACATTAAAAATCACCTTTAAATTTTAATAAAGTGAAAAGCATTTATTAGAGAAAGTTGCTGAGTATTTCTTACTTGGTGCTCACTGTGTTTTTTATCAACCAAAATAAAGTTTCAAAAAGTCTTGAACATTTCAAAAAGAAATATTTGCACTGTTCATGTTTGTATTACATATTTTTCTTTGTAATTGTATTTCAAAATTAGTATTATATGAAAAGTATGTATTTTTTAAAAGTCATGTAATTTGGCTTCCCTCATTCTGTGTCTATATTATGACATACCTGTATAAAAATGATATGACATTAATAGATATCAATATTTTCTCTTCCAGATGTAGTTAAGATGTAATGTTAGAGCAGGATATTATATAGTATTTAGTATTAATTAGTATGAACGATCCATTTTATTGTAGTATAAAAGGAAGAATAAATATAAAGATTCTTTTTAAATAATTTATTTAATTCATATTTAAATTTAATTTTAATGATAAATTAAGTACATAAATCCACATCTTTTCATTTGGTCTACAAAAAAATTAAAATGAATAATAAACATCTGTTCAGCACTATCTTTACATCTAAAATTCTTAAAGTTTTAATTTATTATTAATAAGCCATTTGTACATTTAGACTGGTACATCTTTCTGGCTCACCATTGAAGATACAGAATTCCGGGTGTCTAGCTCGGCACTTACTGGGATACTTGGAAGATTATTTTTAGTTCATATGGTAATATGTCTGGGTTTTTGGCCTAAGGGATTTTCACTTGTATAAAATTTAGTAGGGATATTGAATGGTGAGTAAAGGAAAATCAGTCCACTCATTTGGTGTTTTTCTATGAGAACATACTAAACACCTGGTAATTCATTCAAATCGTTACTGTTCCCTAAAACACTTGCTGTATTCATCCATATTAGTGTGATAAGAACAGAGTGTCAGATTCAAAATCTGGGGAAAGTTTGTAACTTCAATGACCACATAGTCTGCCATCCTTCACACACAATGAAACCGCTTCCCCAGTTCCATCCTCCAGGGATTAAAGGAAGAAGGATGATGTTCAAGCAAATTGTGCTTCTGGAGAAACTAAGGGATGAGTGACTATACTGTGTAGCATTGTGTATTACTATGTTACTATTTTATGGAAATGTATCCCTTTTCTAATTATTTCAATCTTACCCTTAAAGGTCCTTGTGTCTAAATTTTTTTCCTCTTCTGTTTTTGGAAAAAGGACATAATTTATTTGCATTACATTTAAATATAGGTATTTTATATTTGATACAACTGTCCACAAAGTCAAAGGTGTATTTTTCATATAAACAGGTAATTTTCATCTTTGGAATCTTGATTTATGAGAATGAGGTCTCCTGCTTTTCTGTAGCCAGGCTTTGATATGAAGCCTGTCTGTGAGTACCAATGGTGATTATAAAGTCCGAGAATTATGAACTTTGTGGCAAAGAATTAAATAGACAGTTAACATTGCTAGATAGTCTCTCTAGGATGGAGTTTTTCTTCCTCTTCTTGTTTTCTTTTGTTTTCAGGAGTGACATAACCATAGAGAGGGAGAGCTAAGTTGACATAGTTATTTTTTTTAAAAAAGATTTTATTTATTTATTTGACAGAGAGAGAGACAGCCAGCGAGAGAGGGAACACAAGCAGGGGGAGTGGGAGAGGAAGAAGCAGGCTCATAGCGGAGGAGCCTGATGTGGGGCTCGATCCCATAACACCGGGATCACGCCCTGAGCCGAAAGCAGACGCTTAACGACTGAGCCACCCAGGCGCCCCGACATAGTTATTTTTTAAATATGCACATCTCCCTGGTATACAAGTGAATCAGCTCATGGCGTTTCCCATTACTTAAATATCTGTTCATCATTTTCATCATCTTGCCAATAATCGACTCTTTCCATGGAAATTATATGACTTGTGGCATTCTTATAAAGCAGGATAGTATGTACTACTGAAAACAAGAGCTGAATAGCCAACTTGAAGGCAGGGAATTATAACTGCTGTTCAGGACTGACTTAATGTATCATTTGGAGTAATTGTGTTACCATCCAATGACAAGTAGGAAAAGAAATATACCTGCATTTACATCTGAGAAGCAAGAATGTATAAAATACATGCTATATTTGAATGGTATGTTAACCAGTAAATAATTATGAATTCCATCATCTCCTCTTCTGGGGATGATAACATCCTTTAAAACTCTCCTTCTGGTTTTCCACAAGCTTACTTTCCATGCTGCACATTGGTAATCCTGCCCCACATTCAGCTGTTAAAGAAAAATGTTATTTTAAGAAGAAAGGGATCAGTGTCTCCCTAAACTTGGGCAACTGAATAATTAACCTAGTCAAAGAGTTCTACTTACGTGACAAAATGCATTTTGGCAGAGAAACGGTAATGCTTTGAATTATTGCAATATTTTATTCTTTAGAAGAAGCTTATCATTGATAATTTATTCTAAGGTTAAATTATTCAACAAGAAAGTTTCATGAGCTCAGAAGAGAAGATGTATATGTGTTTTGTGAATAAATTTTTTGGGGTCAGACAAAAAATAGAAAAAATAATGAAATAATTGCCTCTATCAGACAGACAGTAAGCAGAAATTATTTTATACTATATTGTGTGTGTGTGTGTGTGTGTTTTAATGGAAAAGAATTAGTTTATTGATGAGTGTGATAATAAACTTATGTGCTTTCAGTAAATCACTTTAATTATATGAGACATAACCGTTGTGATAATATAAAGATATACACACTGCAACTCATATTCCCAACAATAACAGTTTAGAAATGTTTTAAGAAGAGTTCATCCTTTGAATAATATAATATGGACTATGTGATCATGTCTCATTAGCATATCTTCTGTTACCTGATGGCTTATTTTTTTAGTAATATATCTTTTTTATAAAGATTTTATTATAATCACTTAGCATAATTTTAATGAACTATAAAACACTATTCACTGGTGAATGAAGCAATTTTTAATAAGACTTTGGCAAGGATATTGTTAATTTAAACTAGAGAACACTTTCAACTCTGAGTCTGCAGGGCGTAGTTAAACCTGACACCTTGGGTGACACGTTAAAAATGCATCAGTGAAAACCTCTAAGTGCTTTAATTTAAGAAATGCTAGAGAAGCAGATTAACGCATTTTTAAGTATCTCACACAGTCAGTCTGACATAGTGAAAAAAGTCATTATTTAACAATTATCAGGTTCTTTCTCTAAAGACCTCATATCCTGATAATAAATAGATGATTTTTTAAAACCTGCAAAATGTGCGAACTTTCTTGGTCATTGACTCTTTCAAATGTGAGTCACCCAAATGGCTTTTCTCTGGTGTCTCAATTCAAATTATTATGCAAAAATCTTTGAAAAAATTAGATGTTTACATATTTTCAAAGGGAATATATAATTCTTTTAGAAATTCCTACCACTGTTTATACTTCCAAATCTGTGTTACTTGGGAATGCTGTCAAGTCAATCTCATAATTAAGGCTTCTGAGATTCCAAAATGCAGCAAAGGACAAATAGCACGAACATTTCTACTATAAGAGATGATTTTTACCTCAATCAGCTAAACTCCTAAAATTTGTAGTGAGTTTATTTAAAATAGAGATATCATAATGCCAATAAATATTTTATTATCCCCAAAAATACATGGAGCCACAGTTAAGCTTTATGTTGAGATAATTCTTTCTCTTGCTGTTTTGACAGTATTTCCCCATAGGTATAAAATATCATACATTTTTATATATTATAATTCATAACTACAGGGATTAGCTGTAACAGTGGTTTTACGTTTATTTGACCACTCATTGAATTTTTAAAATGTTGTGGGTCCTTGAGGGAGCAAATCTGGATGAGTCGGCACAAAGTGAAAGGACAACACGTAATCTCAAGCAGAGCGTGAATGCCATGACACCAGCATGCTAGCTCCAAGATGTTTAATTGTGGGTCGTTGACTGGCCTTCACATTGCTCATCTGTGTTACCCAGTGAGCTGACAATTTCCCAAGCTCCTTTCTGGACTGATCAAAGGGCGGGAACCAATACAACTCGGCTCCAGGATAATGGAGCTGAGGGTTGGTTTGCAAGATTATATGGCCTCCTAATTCAAAGATATACATTTGTATATATAATAGACATCAAATATATCTAACATATATATGTATATATGTGATATATGGATATATACGTTCAATCGAATGTGACTTGTAGGAGATTTATTGGCTTTAAAGCCCCTAAATATCCACAATGAAAATAAATCATAATTTTGTGAAGATTCTGCTTTCGAAGCCCTGGTTGACAGCAGTATACACGCATATATGCATGTGCTTATATGTACACCCCAACTCACAAAAAAAAGATTTAAGTTAAAATTTCTAGGAAAATGAAAGACAAAGCAAGGCCAGACTTCAGTTACAGGGCATGTCCTCTGGGGAGCTGAGATTGTCTCTCCCTTGTCAGAAATATTTAGATGGACAGTTGGAGTTACAGAGGGAATCATATTTGTGTTTAATGAGTATAAATGATATGAACACCAATTTGAGTAACCAAGAAAACAGGAAAATAGCATTTCAGCGCAATTTCTACTCACTTCATGCCCCTGTTTTCAGTTATATAACGATCAGCAGGCATATTCAACTTGATGGGAGCATCTAAGAGCCATAACTTTGATAAACAGTGATTGCAGTCAGACCAGCAAAGCCTACGAAAATTATTTACTTAAGGATTTATTTACTTTTAACCTCATAAATGCCTGAAGAGTTATTGACAAAAGGAAATTGTGCACCTATTAAAATATGTTGTGTAATGTGAGTGATACCTGGCTTGACCTTCACATTTGAATCTCAGGCTTCAAATCTGTGGTGAGTGTTTGAGTATTGAAGAATTGCTGAATTATAATAACATGCAAAATGTTTAAAGGCCTGTACACATTAAGGCTAATAAAAAATATCACTACTAATTGAAGTTTAGTAGCCAATCCTTGTTCGTCTGATGACAAAGTCCTTAAAGGTTTTTATGATTTATTTAAATAGGAGACTGAAAAACATTGTATTCATTTTGTTAAGAAAGAATGAACTGTCCTTTAGTTTTATTTCTCTGGGAAAAAAGTATATCTTTTAGGTTTTTAAATTTAAAATCTTGTTACTTTTTAGATTCATAGTAGGATTTTTGATCTTTGAGGATATATGTTCTTGGTGTATATTGGTGTTTTAGAGGCAAAAAGTAGATTTAAATAAGATATTATCAATGGATCTTGCTACTTTCATAAATTCAGAGTCTCAACAGAAATAGTCAGCCATTCAATAATCAGGTTAACTTCAGTAATTTTCCCTTATTAATTTGATGCCTCTGTTTTTTTGTGTTTTGCTTCCTTTTGCTCTTACTTTTTAATTTTAGCACTTTTAAAATGGTACTTTCCCTCACTTATCAACCTCTTGTCTCGATGGAGACTGAAGTATAACTAAACATCTACAATCATGATTGAAAACTGGTCTTCTCTGAAATTCACAGTTTATTTGGTTTTTCTTGCCCTCAAAATAAAATCACTTTTTTTTTTTTAGAACTCTTTATCATAATGCCAGGTGTCTTATTATTGTCGTTGTTATTATTAGAAACTCACATGAAAGGAAAGCCTTGCCTCATCTGCTGTGGATTTTATATTCATCAAGACAATAAATGGCATAAAGGTCCACAGGAAAATTAAGTTGTTCCATTTGAAATAAAGGCCTAAATTTACATGAGAATGTGGGTTGTAAAATGAAATATAAATTTTAGTTGATGAATAATGACAGGAGTAATTAAATATGGCATAGAAAGCACAGCCTAGGGACTTCAGTGGATCCAAATGTGGCTAATATTTTTGTTTCTCAAATTTTAACAGAGAAACCTAAGTTCTAAATCTTGATCACTAAAACTCCCCCCCACACACACACAATCATCAGTCTCCTCTTGCTCTTTGCATGCTAGTCACATAATTAGGTCATTAACCTCTGTATTCATTTGAGGAAGAATGGGAAGTATGGAATTGGTACAGTTTCAATATTAGTCACTTTAGACCACCTACACTTTAAATGAATTAACAAGACTTTTAAATATTTAAGGGTCATATTATTTGTTATAACTGTCTTGAGTCTACAGCCAATACTGTCACATCCATTTAAGTTGCCTTAATACATTTTACATTAAGATAAAACTCACTGTTAGTTGTATAACTTGTGTTATTGGCTCTGGGGAAATTATTTGTGTAAGGAGACTCCAAGACTTCAGTGTCTTTAATATGACACTTTAAATTTTTTCCACATGTTGCTAAACATGCTGCTTAATTACAGAAGAGTTGGAAACCAAAGTAAGGAGAGAATGGGCAATACAAAAAGAAAAACACACATCTTGTGTAAAAGCTAGAATGAGATTTTTCTAGTTAAACGATGTTCAGCATCTAAAAAGACTGCAATCATTCCATCTAAGGTTCATGCCCCAATGTCCAAATGTAAATGTGTTTTTTAAGAGACTAGTGGTTTTTTTTTTTTTTTTTTTGGTGCTGATATGACAGTATGCTAAGTGTGACAGATGAGAACCATAGCTGTAAATGTAAATGAATTATAACTCTGTAGTTATATGTAAATGTAAAATGAGGTCTTAAACTCCGGACTTTTTCCCAGTCACCTCTGACATTAGCCACGCTACCTGACCAAACCCTATGCAGGGAACTTGGGAAAGTGATATTAATTTAGATGATAAATAGATTTCATGTAAAAACAAAAAACAACAGGTAGATTGTATAGATGATCTCTGATGTATTTCTAGTTCTAAATTTAGATTATTCAACTTGCTGCACGCCCTAAATATTTTAGTTCACTATTATTTCCTGATATGATTTTTGGTATCATGCTTGGAAGGAATATCTGTACCTAACCAAACGAAACTCCCAGAGACTAACAATCAACAAATTATTTATTGAGCACCTACCATGCAATAGGCATCATGTGAGGTGCTGGTCCACCATTTAGCTGCTAACACAAAATCATGGAATAATCAAAGAAGTTACAAAACTTCATTCTCTGCATCACAGTGTCCACAGTTAATACTGCCCCATTACTGTCAGTTTTCTATAACTTTACCATAACTGACACCCAGAGACAGGATGCTAAACGTTCAAGTGTAAAGGATGTGTGTAATGCAAATGTTCTTTTTAAAAGTGAGCAACTATGGTTTTGATTTCCTAAAGTCGAAATGGTTTCACTTTATGAAGCTGGAAGATTAGTGACAAAATATCCAACATGAATCTGTGACTTTGTTTTCAGCCCAGTTGCCACTGTGCTCAGTATTCATTTCTCGTCAAAATTATTTTTGCGGAGCTCAAGTTAACTTGTATTATCTATATTCTATATTCTGTCATAAAACTAGGAAGTTTTTAATAAGGCATTAAACCAAATTTGACTAGGTGTGTGTTTATAAATAAGATTTCTACTGTCATTCTTTAAAAATGCTCTGAAGGTCTGTGGTGTTAACTTGTTCTGTTAAAAGGAAGATATTATCTGACTTCCTTCAGAATCTTAAAAGTGTGTTTGAACAGTCCTACTTTCTAAAATAAAGCATTAGACCTTGAGATGTAATAATCAATAATTTAAGAATAAAGAGGTAAGTAGATTCTTTAAAAATAACAGAAAGAATCCTTTCTAAACTTATTACCATTGATACCGGATAGGAATAAGACAAAAAACTTTAATTTGCTCAAGGGAAGAAAACTAACAGTTTATAAACATTGAAAGTATCCTTAGGATATATAACTCTCGGGTTTTGTTCATTTGGATTTTTGTTGGGCTAATTAAGTATTCTTAAAAAACACCTCAAAATGTAGCTAAATATTTGTTTGTTTTTAGGATCTCTCAGAAAATGAAGTGGTTGGATCTTATTTCTCTGTGAAGTCTTTCTTTTGGAGGGTAATGTCTAAATCCTTTATGTTAATATTCTTGATTTAGGTTTTGAATAGTAATTTTGAGAGTTAAATATGGAATAGGAAATTCACTTTTTAAAAGAGGCGCTCAGAAAAATGTGGTCAATTGGCCTCTTTATTAACCTTTATTCCAAGCCATGTGGGTGACTCTTTCATTTCTTCATGTGTAAAAACTGAGAACTGCATATACTGAACATGTTGCTTTGAAGTCAGTTCCTTGTGGGACCACGTTTATCCCAAATTCTTGCCAGCTAGAGGCCCACAGTCCTTCCAGGGAGATGATGGTGCTATCTAGAGGGTCCATTCAGTTTCTTATTTCCCTTCTTGTAAAATCTACTCCATCTGTTTGAGAAAAATTTACTTCCATTCCAGTGATCTTATACTATGTACATACTAGATAATCAGTGTTCTTTCTTGGAGAAGGAAAAAAAAAAAAACTTATGAATTAGAAAACAGCAACTCTGCTTTTGACTTAAATAAAGAAAAAAGTGAAAATTCTACAGAGATTTTGTTTTAAATGCCATTGCAATTTAATGTTATTTACTCTTTCAAGACTTACACATAACGAGCTCTCTCATCCTGTTTGCTCTGCTCTAATTCTGCAGAATGCACAGCACGGATTATTACAAATGCACTTACTAGTTTGCCAAGAGTTTCCTTCTTTCTTTGAAAATTCACACTTGGTACATGATTACCTAGCAATAGATACTGCAGTGAAAATGCTGCATTCGTAGGGCCTTGCCGTTTTCTTTCCTTGGCTCTGAAACTGCTCATGACTGAAAACCACCTTTCCCTTCAGAACTTTAAGATTTGTTGCAGTGTCTTTTAAGCAGACTGGCCGGCACTAGGTTAAGTCATGCATCGAGCCAGTATAAACCACCTCTCTTCATCCTATGCTCCCTCCACACACACTTTTTTTTGGGGGGGGGGAGGCAGCCTTTTGTTGGCAGGGCTTATTTTAATTATTATAGCATCTTCATTTCCTTTCAGTCTACTGATGGCTGCCTTCACTGATGTTATTCTGTGTCTTTGCTTAAATAATAATTTCTTTGATATGTTCCTGCATTATCCGTGAAAACATAGAGTGACTGCTTTTGAATTGTCACATTACCTTAAGTGGAATTTGGCTTTTGGCAAAAATTCAGTCTCTGTTTTCTTGAGACCCGTAAATACGGTGAATTCCTGCAGTATACTTCTTAGCCAAGAGAGCTGAGTTCAGGAGTGTTCTGTGTTGAATTTGTTCTATATGCAGCCAGTGTGAAAACTGATCACATGAATGAAGCTTTACTACCAGGATCAATTGTATAAGTAATAATTTTTAAGGGTTTTCCTTCCAATGATTCTTTCAACATCTTTCCACTTTGCTACTTCCAAATTAGTATTCCATGTACCAGTACTTTCCATTTGGTTGTGTTCATCCTTAAATATTCCTTTTTTAATCCTTAAATATTCTTTACTAACCTTTGTCAATCTCTTGAACTGTCTCATTTTAGAATAAGAAATACACAAATTTAAAATATAACATTTTTGTATTTGAGGTGCAGTGGTCTAATGTCTTCTGAGCATCTGTTGAGTAACTAACAAAGTGAGTCATAAAGGCAGAACCTCTAGGGGTCATTTATTTTATCACTGAGGAAACTAAGGCCCAGAGAAGTGATGCTATGATGTACCTGAAAATGAGATGATGGATCAGGACCAATATTTTTCTTTCTATGAACATCACAGTTGTTTAAAGCAACTGAGTTCCTTTTCGGGTCAATGATGAATACAGATGTGATGTAGAAATAGAACCCTTCCCTTAGTTTTTCTTCACTGACCCCCTTCCAGGTTCTTCTTGCATTATGTAACCCTTCTCCCCCACAGCTCCTTAACCCACTGATGGATGTGTTTAAGGGCCGTGGTGTTGCTATGTTTGAGATCCCATCTTACAGAATCAGAAAATCAGTGATCCCGTCTACCTTGGATAAGTATGGTCCTTCATATTCACAATCAAACGTCACTCTCATAACCGACCTCGTTGCTCTTTGCCCAGGTAATATACTGTGATTAACTTTTAGGGGAGATGTGGATGAAGAGAGGTTTTCGTAGACATTTTCAGATATGCAGAAAATCTAAACAGTTCAGATACAATCTTACATGAGGTGCATATGTGTGCTTTGTGAGTTTTTATCAGTTTATTTATAAGGAGCAATACATGTGTCCTGGAGACAGCGACTGAATTACACCAAGTGAAACTGAATCCTGGTGAGAACTTGCTTAATAAATGTCAGGGCTACTTGGTAGATCTTAATTTTCTTGAGAGTAAGATAATAGAAAGAAAAGACTGAAGTGATACAGCAATATTCTAATTTTCCAAAGGCATGACATTTATAATTCATCAAAACATGATATTTTAGGACACAAAACATTACACAGTGGGTATGGTAATTACCCTTTCTCATGAAAGCAATAAATGTTATCTGAACCCACTTGGTTTACCCTAAGTCAGAATTTCATTGAATATTTTTAACTTCCCATTAAAGGATGGTAACTTAGTGCTATTGCTTCAAATATTTAGTACATTTAAGTTTTTCCCAGTTAACTCCATTGACTAGACATTTAGATTTTCATGACTAAGAGTTAATTGGACAAACCATGTTATGAGAACACTATAGTGAATTAAAGAGAAAAGTTAAGATTGTTTAAGTGGAGAAGGCTAGGCTATACCAAGATACGTAATATAGATAAATGGAGAAATGAATCATAATATGAAATGGGCCAAAGCGAGTGCACAGAATACAGAATGGTTAGGAATTATGTCAGAGCACCATCTTAGGGTTGGGTCAAATCAAAGTGTGGTTGAAGGAAGACCCTGCAGACCAAGGAGAAGTATTCGTTCTATCAAACAAGAATGTTATCCTGTGCTGGAGTGCTTACGTTCTGAACAACTCAACCATATGTGACATACATCCAAGAAAAGTGGAGGTATTATTTATGTCTTTAGGTAGGAAAGTAAGAACCTCAGAAAACAATGTATTTGTAACATTTAATTAAAAGTCTTAAATGAAAAAGCGTAAGTCAAACCCAGGACTCATTATTTCTTTACATCATTGATGGAAACCAATACATTATTTGAGCAAACCAATAAGATTACAACATATATGATGATTTTCTGCTAGTATATAATTTGAGCAAACATCGTAAAAGCTTAAGAACTTTTATTTGGCCACAGATAAGTTTAGAGATGGTAGCTAAAACATCTGAAGTAAACATAAATACCGTCCTGACACTGTAAGTTGTTTCAAGAAGCAACAGAAATAAGAAAGAAAGTTTAAGGATAAAAACCAGGAGAATTTCTCTAAGGATTATAGTGCCGTGAATCATCTTCTAAGAAAAAAAGGATCGAAGCCTTATTATTACATAAGGCACTTTAAACTAGGCTGGACAAAGCCCTGGGAGGGTTTTCTGTAAAGGCAATCCTGCTTTGAGAGGGTGGATGGACCGTAGAACAAATCTACTTGTTGGACTTCATCACCCAGGTGCAATTCGCTAGAATACTCGGCAGGCAAAGGAAAAGATAGAACATGCCTGTGCCTGGGATTGAGCTAGTAATTGCTCCATGCTCCAGGCTTTGCAGCACAAAACAGCCATTCTAGGCTGTCATTATCTCTTTGTAGTGTCTCGTGGATCATTTGATTAAATAAAAGCATGTGCACCTCTGTGCTGAAAATAGAGGTGAGCTGACTCCACACACAGCTATTGTAAAGCTACAGTGATGTCTTTCACTTCAGTTTCACAGGGTCTGCGTCTCATTTGGAAGGATTAGGTTGTATACAGGTAATAAAATCCAAGATAACAGAAGCCAAGGATTATTTGCACATATCAGGGAGAAGATTAATGTGACCGGGTAGTTTTTAGCCACATGTTAAATCTAGATAGATTTGTTTGGTTTTGATCTGTTTTTTAATCAGGATCTAGAATAATAGGATACCTCCTTCTATTAGTGATCCAGTTCTTTCTTTTCAAGGAATTGAATAAATAAACTTTAATAACCAGAATTGAAATACAGAAGTGTTCTCAATTTACTTATGAGATTCTACAACTTCACCACCTTATTAATAGATGTTAGACAATAATTCATGATGGAGCACAGTTAACTCTATGCTCTACTGAACAATGTATGCTAGAGTTATTACCACCTGCCAACTTTTGCTTCCTCCAAGCCCCTGATTAGACTTTCTCCATAATTGATACCCATGGATATATTTTACCTAAACAGGAGTCAAAGTATTTCAATGAATCCTGTACCAGTGATTTCCTTTTTTGTTTTTGTACTATGAACTTCTTAGGCTTTGTCCAGAGCATGAGATATACTGGGGGAAACGATCAGTTAAGTATCAGCAACCGTAGATTCAAATCTCAGCCTTACCAATCACTAACCATTTGGCTTTGAGTAGGGTATTTATCTTCTCTGTGCCTCAGTTTCTTTACCTTAAAAATGCCTGTTATGAAAAACACTGGAGTATGAAAACCCTAGCACTGTTAGTTGCTCGATACATGCTTATTTCTTAGCGTATGATCTAACCTGTCTTTCAGATTGGCCAAATCTAACCCTTCTGCTGATGTTCTCGGCTCATGATGACACCATTGTTTGGAAACTGTCTAGCTGCTCTAGTAGTCATTTAATACAAACTTTGAGCTTATCATGATTATTTCCTTCCTGTATTTCTTGTTCAGCTGGGTCTCTCTGAATCCATATCTTTCTGCTCTCAATCCTAGAGACAAAGGGACTTTTTGGCTGTTTTCTCAGGCACAAGGGCAACAAAGAGAAAATGAGGCAAATTACATGGGGCAAAATTTCTGTTACTTTAGAGATATCTCTTTAGTCATTACAGAAGATTCGCGTGTGGGTTGCAGTTAACGTGATCACAGTTGTCACCTATCCATGTAACGTGTATCTTGTGGGATCTTACTACTTTTTTGACGTTGGAAACAGTGTCCTAAATATTCTGAAGCAGTAGTCTTGGGGAAATGACTCTTTGCATGATTTCTCTTCCTGTGTTTCTTTTTGCTACCATGCTTATGAGCGAAAACCTGAAACACTCCAGCAGTGTCCATTTCCGTGTAATCTCTGTCCTTTTTTTTTTTTTTTCCTGACCACTGTGGTATTTGGCCACTGTAGAAAATGGTGGCCGGAAATTGTATTATTGCATTGGCTTTTATCTTCATCATGCTAGAAGACATTTTCTGACAGTGACTTGGGGAGCCAATACCTTTTTTTTTTTTTTTTCAAATAATGGGTTTTTGAAAAGTAATGTTAAATACTGATTGGAATGAGGTGTTGATAGGGGCACAAAGCTTTCCCGTACAGCTCTGATCGTTTATCTCCATCCAGACGTGCGGCAGGCCTGCTCTTCCCGTCCTGGGCTTCTGCAGAGCAGAGTTTCAGAGTACTTATTCCCAAAATGCACAAGTAAGTCCGATCGTTCAGTCCGTTTATTCCTTCTGAGCTTGCATGAACTGGGAACTCTATGGCTGATTTACTGTTCTGCAAACCTATTCCCTCTCCTAACCTCTTTTATACATATGAAGAGGAATTGAATCTTGAATTCCTTTTCAAGGAATAATATACATAAACTAATGTTCTCCTTGGGATGCCAACTCACCCATTCTAAAATCGTACTAACGATACAGGTCATGGACTAATTGCCCCAGAATTTCAAATTGGCAGTGATACCTGGTGTCTTGGTCGTCTTGAGAAGTCTGAACTTGAATGAATATTCCTCACCAGAATAATCTCAAACTTGGGCGTGCGTGCGGATCACGTGGGGCGCACGCTGGAAATACAGGCGTAGCTGCGCGAGAACAGCATCCCATCCAGGACGGCCCATTGATCTCAACGAATTGCCCACTAAAATTTGGGAATTACTCCTTTAAAAGTTCAAAGGTTATTTCTTCCTTTTGTAGTGTTGGTTCTTCGCTTTGAAGCTAGGTTGTTTTTGTTTCTTCTTTTTTCTCATTTCTTTCCTCAAACAGAATTCTGTTTCAACAAGAACATAATTGAAAACATTACCTCATATAACTAAATCCCAGCTCTCATACGTTAATTTTACTGAGGGATTTCTTGGATCTAACACTCCTTTCCATTTAGGTGCTCAATAAGCAATTTTTGAATGACTAATTATCAGTACTTCAATTAATATATATTATTTAAGTACATCCTATGAGGAAAAAAAAAAACCCCTAAAGGAAAGAAATAATAAAAGAACTTCACACATTTTGCAGTAGGCCCCTGATTCTCTCTTTAAATTCTCCAAACATCCAGACTAACCTGGTTTCCTAATCGGTAAATTTAGAAACAGGACTAAAAGACTTTAATTAGCATATATGGTATCTATGCAAGAGAATGGATAATGTTCACAATTATAGTAATCAGAATATAGAAGAAGACCAGTGCCTATGACCCTTAGAACTTTAAAGCAGGGGTTCACACCCTGGAGTATTCTTCGAAACGACCTTGAGTGAGGGCTGAGTAAACCAGAGCTTCTGATCCTGTTGGTCTGGGGTGCCGCTAAAGAATTTGAATTTCTAGCCAGCTCTCAGGTGACACTGATGCCATTGGTGTGTGGCCTACACTTTGAGAACTTGACTACACAGAGGAAGGAAACTTTAAACAGAGCAGCAAGTGACTCAGCAAGTATCTTGAAGAGCATAAATGCTAGTTGTTTTCAAAGTTTCTTTTTTTTTCGTAATTGTGGAATTCCATTTGTCACCATTCCTTCAATGAGCTCCCCAAAACTGTGGTTTAAAAAATTAATAAAAGTGATAAATGTCTATCTTAAGTAGGTTAAATCTTTTCTGTTTATGGAATATACTGGTTTCTATTCAGGCCTCCTTCCCCCAGACACCCTTAGCCACCCTTTTACCCCCCCCCCCCCCAGAATTGTGCCCTTAGTACACTTGGAGCTCTGCAGTACAGTCTAGAGAATCATAGGTAAGAACACTGAGGCCCAGGGACACCTGGGTGGTTCAGTCGGTTAAGCATCTGCCTTCAGCTCAGGTCATGATCCCAGAGTCATGGTATTGAGTCCCATATTGGGTTCCTTGCTTAGTGGGGAGTCTGCTGCCGCCTCTGCCTGCCCCTCCCCACTGCTTGTGCTCTCTCTCTCTCTCTCTGATAAATAANNTCTCTCTCTATAAATAAATAAATAAATAAATAAATAAATAAATAAAATCTTTAAAAAGGAAAAAAAAAAAGAAAGAAAACTGAGGCCCAGAGAGGGAGCAACATGCCCAAGTCACATAGTCAGAAATTCCTAGAAAGATGCAAGTGGGTCCTTATGTTAAGTCATTGTCTCTCTGAGTATTGGTGGTATAAGTTTCTATCTTCTCCCTTTACCTTATAATTTTATTTCAAGTTCCTATTCTTTATAATTAGACAAAATATTTATCTATTTAATGACTATGCATTAATCAAATTACAAAAGAATTATGGAGCTTCTTTTTTAAAAAAGATTTTTATTTATTTATTTATTTGAGAGAGAAAGAGCACAAGTGGGGGGTGGGCGGAGGGAGAGGGAGAAGCAGGCTTCCCGCTGAGCAGGAATCCCGATATGGGGCTTGATCCCAGGACCCTGGGATCATGACCTGAGCCGAAGGCAGATGCTTAACCGACTGAGCCACCCAGGTGCCCCTTGTGGAGATTCTTTTTAGAAAAGTATCATTTTTAACAAATAAAAATATTGGAGAAGGGAACATTCCTTTTAAAATGGTATCTTGTTGTTATGCCTTTGGGACCTCCTCTCCTTTTCCCTGTTAACCTTTTATGCAGATCATCTTAATTCCCACATTCATTAACCCTGTCTGTGTGAAACAGTATTCCCCCTCTTTCTCTCCCTTGGCTTTCCAACTTATTTTAGGAATGTTCTTCCAGGTTATAGAAAAGCATTTTGTAAAAAATGGCAGTAGGTAAAGCCTCCATGAAGTTCATTTTGTTTCTGTAAAGCATGAAGGATCCCACAGAAAGCTTTCTTTCTCCTTCCCACTCTATAAGTAAAGTTCCTGTTCTCATGTGAGAAATGAAAAGGGGGGAGGGGCAAGCTAGGAAGGGTTTTAGACATGGTACCATTGGAGAAGCTAACTTAGCATTGCTAATTGAAGGTGCCACATAGCCTAGATTGTACCCAGGTATAATGTGACTGAGTGCCATGTATGACTTCTACTTCCAGAGTGCCTAAAAAATGTTATTAAGTATATCCATCAGCAAGCTGAAATCTTGTAAGTATGAATGCATGTGCTCCTACAAGAGAAAAGTAGAAGGTGATTTCACATATTAACCATGCAGGAAAATCTAGACTGGAATGTCATCTCAAATATAACAACACACCTCCCTGAAACATCATAGGAACATTAGGAACATTGTACTTAAATCATGATTCCTTTTAAACTTAGGAGAGAGTGTCTACCCAAAGACCAATACTGGGAGCAGCTCAGGAATAAAGGTCAGAAATACTAGGTTGTAGTCACACATCCAACATCTATTAGCCCAAACCACACTGAGCCTCAAATTCCTCATTATTAAAATGGAAATAGCGGGGCTTCTCTTCGTACCTCAGAGGGTTTTAGTGGAAATCAAGTGATATAACACACACATATGTACTTTGAAATTGTACAGCTCTATGTAAGTTGGTTGTTATTAACTCCTTGGCCTTTGCTAAGATAATTGTTTCTTCCTATTTACAAAAATTCACTTCTTTCCTTCTTTGCCACTCGTATTCCTTAACCAAAAGTTCAGACCCAAAGTTTAGCATCTGTTTCTCTAGAGTCTATAGTTAGAGGCACTCTCAGCAGCTGCAGAAGTGGTTAGATAGATAGATAAATAACAAAATGAATAAAAATACACTGCTATCTATTGCATTATATATTAATAAGTAGCATGAAATCTTAGAACCCCTTCAAGTTCACTTGGTGCAATAAACTTTTTTAATCTGAGAAATCCTTGGTTCAAACAAAAGCCAATTCAGAAAGTCAATGTGTACAACAGAAGACAGTGGAGGGACTCTAGCTGAAGTGGGCCATGGCGTCCTGTGGAAGTTACAGGTGCCCCATGAAAGTCCGGGGCACCCCAGCACACGCTTGAATGCTGCCCTCGGAGCTCACAGTGGTGTGGGGTATGTAGGTGCAGTCCTGTGTTGATATTAATAAGGCAGAGACCAGGCAATGTTGTGCAAAATTTGCTGGTCACAAGGCAAGCAACTAGGCGATGTGATTTAGAAAGATTTCCATTAAAATGTTCAAATATAAAGAGTATTGTCTTTTGAAGAATGTAGTTCTTATTCTCCTAATAAAAGCAACCTGAAATGCATTACTTTTGATAATGATAGATAAAAATGGGTACGGCATTAGTGTGGTAAGGAAAAAAAAAAGCAGAGATTCAAAATGAGAGGGGGAGTTACACAAAATAGGCTATAATTTTATAATGTTAATGTAGACGGAATTAGGCCGAAAGTCGAGTCAATGTATAATTTAGAAATGGAGCCCTTTGAGGTGGACAGACATGTTGAATTTCTTCATGAAATGACTGTAAGTGAAGAAAACATGCTTGACAGTATGAAGGAAACAGCCATTTTTACAGTACTCCTTGGTTCTGAATCCAAATCGAGAAGGTTTCAACATTTTAGCTACTTTGATTTGTTGTATGTGCTGTTTAGTTCAAAGAGATTATACAGCCATTTCTGGTAGGCTTCCTAATTTTCAAAAATTGTGACTTTGTTCACTAGCTTGAATATTGTAATTTAGAATTGAGCATAGTAAAAATCATTAAGGAACATGTTCAAGAATTAGAATGAGAAGTAAGTTCAGAAACATACCTGCCAATATAAATCACATATGTAATTTTTAAAGTTTGTGATGCAAGTTTCAGTATAAGCAAGACACCTCAGATGGGTATATTGATTTCGTTTTCTATTCTACAGCACCTTCTCTAGTGAGCTGAAACTCCGTTGTCTCCTAATGTAACAATGAAAAAGTTCTTTGTCTGCACAGAACTCGTAACTAATCTTACAACTAAAACCCATTACTAAAACCAACTTTTAACATGAAAAAAAGATCTTCAAAAACCATAACTAATTAAAAATTAAATATCACAGTATGGATGGGGCCTTTGGTAGTTATTTATTTTTTACTTATTTTGACACTGGCATATTTGACACATAGGCAAATGTTCTCTGATATTCTTGAAGTATCCACATCTAGTGATTCTTAAGAGTTGGAAAACTAAACGTTATTTCGAGCGTTCACCTCTTTTAAATGACAACCTTAAATTTACCAGATGATAATTTCACATTTATTGATGTTTTTATAATTAACAAATAATCTGTAAAATACGTTTATTTTTTAATTTTAACTGCGTACTTTGTTTTATTTTCAAAAAATTATAACAGGAGAAAGGGTAATGCCAAATGAGGTGTTTTCGTTTAAAACTCAAGAGGCTAACTCTGTTTTCCTTTACCAAAAGTTTCAGACCCAAAGTTTACGTCTCTCAGACGTACACAGAAAATCACAGCTTTGGAGAGGAATAGTCAGCATCACGTTGATTGAGGGACGAGACCTCAAGGCAATGGATTCAAATGGATTGAGTGACCCCTATGTGAAGTTCCGGCTTGGGCATCAGAAGTACAAGAGCAAGGTAACCATATCTCTTTTGTGTTCCTGTCCGTATTTGGAAGGCAGTGGTTGGTTAATGGCCATGCTTTGGGAGATGAAAACACTAGATACTTTTTTAAATGCTTAACAGAACTTCTTTCAAACATGAGGTCAGCAAACGAGACCAATAGCTGTATTGTTGCATTTCGTACTTAATGTGCGCTGTGACCTTGCCCCATCTCCCCATCTGTAAAAATGAGAATTAAAATAATGCCTAGGGACACCTGGGTGGCTCAGATGGTTAAGCATCTGGCTTTGGCTCAGGTCATGATCCCAGGGTCCTGGGATCAAGTTCCACATCAGACTCCTTGCTCAGCAAGGAGCCTCCTTCTCCCTCTGCCTGCTGCTCCCCCTGCTTGTGCGCACTCTCTCTCTCTGACAAATAAATAAATAAAATCTTTAAAAAATATATTAAAAAAATAAAATAATACCTACCTAATAAAGTTATTGAGAAGATTGAATAAATATATGTTATGCATATCAAAAGCTCGGAATACTGCCTCATCCATAATAAATACTCAATAAATAGTAGTAGTAGAAAGAAGACTAGCAGCAGTAATAATAAGTATATTGTGTAATAACAGTTACATTAGTAGTAATAATATATTAGATAATCATATTAGTATTATATTATTGTTAGAAGTAATAATTAGTAAAGGTCATAGTGGTCATAGTTCTATTTGGGACACATGTCTTATCTGTGTTGTATTCAAATACAACCTTTTTGGGGGGCCCTGTCTGGCTCAGTCGGAAGAGCATGCGACTCTCAATCTTGGCGTCATGAGTTTGAGCCCCACGTTGGGTGTAGAGGTTACTTATACAAATAAATAAAAACTTTTAAAAAACTGAAAAACCACAGCAAAAACAAATACAACCTCCTAAGTGGTCAGCTTCTATAGCTCGTATTTATTGCTTGGGACAACTCATCATATCTGTCTTTATTAAAAATCACATTCCACTTTGTTGGGAATATCTTCGCTTTGACATTATCATTTTCAAGAACTTCTTTTTTATTATGTTAGTCACCATACAGTACATCATTAGTTTTTGATGTAGTGTTCCATGATTCATTATTTGCATATAACACCCAGTGCTCATTACAACATGTGCCCTCCTTGACATCCATCACCTGGCTAACCCATCCCCCCACCCCCCCTCCCCTCTGAAACCCTCAGAGGTTTTCTGGAGTCCATAGTCTCTCATGGTTCTTCTCCCCCTCTGATTTCCCCCCCTTCAGTTTTCCCTTCTTTCCCCTAATGTCCTCCATGCTATTCATTATGTTCCACATATGAGTGAAACTGTATGATAATTATCTTTCTCTGCTTGACTTATTTCACTAACCATGATCCCCTCCAGTTCCATCCATGTTGATGCAAATAATAGGCATTCATATCTTCTGATGGCTGAGTAATATTCCATTGTATATATGAACCACATCTTCTTTATCCCTTCGTCTGTTGAAGGGCATCTCAGCTCCTTACGCAGCTATTGTGGACATTGCTGCTATGAACATTGGGGTGCACGTGGTCCTTCTTTTCACTACATCTGTATCTTTGGGGTAAATACCCAATAGTGCAATTGCTGGGTCATAGGGTAGCTCTATTTTTAACTTTTTGAGGAACCTCCATACTGTTTTCCAAAGTGGCTGTACCAGCTTGCATTCCCACCAACAATGTAAGAGGGTTCCCCTTTCTCCACATCCAACGTAAGAACTTTTGATGAATAGCCTGCCTAGGTTCCTTCTGGCACAGGAAGTTTTCATCAGTAACTAGGTAGTTAGAAATATCACAGAGCTGATTCATTAGCAGGCAGTGAGAACTGCTCGCAGGCTGACTGAGTGACCACATGGAAAGGAAAGGTACCACTTCTGACCCGAAGGAAATCATATAGGGAAGACAATCCTTAAAAAGAGAACTGAAAAATTAGGCTCTTAATGGCCAAATAAGTAAGACAGACCATTCCCCAAAATACCATAGAAGAGCATCTGAGCCCAATAATGAGAGTTTTGAATTATCATAGGATCCATCTAGTGCCATCTTTTTTTTTCTGCCGTGGACTTAATAACATATTTTAAAGAAACTGATTCCAAAAATAGGTACCTATGACCACTTCTATCTTGTCCTTTATCAATTAACATCATTTCCATGTTCTGGTAGGCTTAAAACATTACTTATTTTTATAGTTCTGCTCTTTAGGTATGAAATATGAAACCCAGCTATGGACACGTGTCTCTCTTTGCTCTTTCTTTCATGATATATTGCTGATTAATTTCAGATTATGAACTTTAAAAATTGTGATTCATTTGTATTACCTTTGCACATAACATACTTCATTGCTTTCAAAGTCTTTACATCTGAAGATCTGTCTCTTATCCATTTAAAAGAGAAAAGACCACCGCATGCCCTCCTGCTAAAAAGAAAGAATAGGGAAACAAATATGAATGTTGTTTAACCCAATGGTGAATGAAATCTCAAAGCACATCAACATGGGTCACTTTATTCATTGGTTCTACCAGGTGTCTTATCTGAATACTTGAAGTTACAAAATTTCACTTTGGATAAGGTATCTTTTTTTTGTATTTGCAACATAAAGATTATACACACACACTTGTATTAAGTCACAAACACTTTTTGGCATATTGTTTTGGGGAAAGAGACCTGAGGCTCTAATCAAAGAGTTAGAGTCTAGATATTAGAACGTCGGTCACTTAAACTCTAGGTCTCAGTTTCTCCAGATATAAAATGGGGATGAAACATCAATGCTATAATTCTAACATAAATGTTTGCCTGACCACCCCAAAGTTACTTGCTGTTTCTTCCTGCCCCCATACAACTTCCTTGTCTGGGTTTTTTTTTTTTTTTTCCACGTATTCAGCTCAGAATTCCCACGTATGAGGGGAGTAAGGGAAAAAAAAAAAAACCTGGGAATCCACATCTCTTTTTATTATGAGATGACAGACTGCGAGTTATGTCTTTGTGCATAACCAGTTATGTAAAATAAATGCTAGTATTTGAGTGAGCTATTTCACTTATAGACTATTTGCCTCTTCTGTATAATTCATACATTTCATCTCTTATTCAAGATGACGAAGAGGTGCCCTTTGGTTTTTAGGACATATCCTCGAGGGTTCCTTCAGATGATATGCATTAAAGATGCTAGACATCTAATGACTCATTTCCATCATTTCTGGAAGCTTTTGTTCAAATCTCACACATGCTTTTCTAGATAGCACCTTAATTTTGATATAATGCCTCGAGTTAAAATTTTTTCAAAGACTGGTATTTATGAGACAACAATTACTTTTTTTTTTGTTTTCCAGATTATGCCAAAAACTTTGAATCCTCAGTGGAGGGAACAATTTGATTTTCATCTGTATGAGGAAAGAGGCGGAATCATTGATATCACTGCCTGGGACAAAGACGCTGGGAAAAGGGATGATTTTATTGGCAGGTTTGTATAATTTGGTATTTTTGGTTCACCTTAGAGATGGTGAATGTTGTTAAAAGGATAATTGCTTTATGTCTGGTTGTTGTAATTGATCTTTACCATTTTGAAGGAAGGGATCTGATCATGGTAAAGCAATGCTTGGGTGAAGGGAAAAATAGATTTGAAGACTGACCAGTAGGTGGCAGTTTTGACCAGTTGATGGACAGACCATCTGAATTTGATATATAGAAATTTTCTCCAGGTGTCAGAACATTGTGTATAAAAGTTATGGGAATTGAGAAAAAGGAATCTCATTTGATGCAAGATACTTAAAGAGCACAGTCATCGTCTGTAAAGTGGTCTGAGATCATATTACTTTTATAAAGCGTATTGTAAGACCATGAAATGCATTGTTTCCTACCATTCCCTACAAGGTAGAAAATCTTTATAATCTCTTAGGAGTTCATAAATCTGTAGAGTTCTCAAGTTTTAGTGATGGCAACATGTAAGTGAGGCGGATCCATGTTAATCTAATAATCCAGTGAAGAAAGGGGTGTTCTGAGGCTTAATGACATCTCTCCACAAAGACAAGGTTATTTCGAATGACTGCTTGAATTCTATGAATTGTTTTCTTGCTTTAAAACCTATTTTTATTTTTTGATACGTATGTGCCTTTGTGGTGAAACACATCAAAACCCGCCAATACTAAAATAAAGCATAGCGTACAGAAGAGTTTGTTAGTTTAGAATATTCTTTCTTCATTGCAGTTCACATGAATTCCAAGTCTCTACACATACAGCTGAAGAAATGAATACATACAAATAATAATCAAGGGCGTTTCGTTTTAGAAAAGCAAGAATCCAACCCAACGTGTTTGCTTCTTTGTTTTTGTTGTTGTTGTTGTTGTTCTGAAATATATTATTTAAACAACAGTCTTCTTTGTAGGATTATAAAGTGAGAGGTTAAAGATTAGCTTCATTTAACCCGTAATGTTTTACTTATAAAACAAAATGGAAAAAACTATTGTAACCTAATACTGTGTTACCTTTCAATCCTTTTAAAAGGACAGGCCTTCGTTGCATATTTTTTCCTTTAAGTAAAACATTATTTTCAGAGTTTTCTTGAAGTTCTACCTTGTTCTCTTTGGGATATATCATCAGTGTAAGTAGCTTAAGTATACATCTGTTAATACACTGACTCTATATCATTATGGTTGCTTATATGTCTATGTTTCTGTCTCCCTCAACATGCTATGAGCTCATTCAAGTACGTGCTTTCTAGTTCTTCTTAAATAACTAATTCATTTTCCCATCCTTTAGAGCAACATTAGCCATACTTGGTTACCGTAAGATAATCAGAACGACTGTCATGTGTAACTTGCTACCTCAGTCTCATTACTGTATATTCATACTTTCTTATGTTAGTAAGATAAGGAAATAATTGCTACCATGTACTGCCTTCCTGTGCTTCTGAGTCCATAGCACATGAAATAACTCTTATCCCTTTTTCTATTTTCCCCCATAATAACAGATATCTTTTTATGTATTTTTTCTTTGAAAATAATTTCCAAATTTAGAAATTATGACAATTTCGCAGCCCATCTGGTACTGACCTTTCCCTTTTCCCCACTTGATAATATTATGGGTTCTTCAAGGCCGTGGCTAATTATATTACAGAAATGGTTGGCAGAGAGGTGAACCTGTTTATCTCATCTGACCTTGTTTCTATGGGTTTGTCCATAATTTGGCAAATTTTGAGAGAGCAGTGACAATTGGCTGATCTGAAGAGAACAGGGATTGTTCTAGATAACTGGGAGCTAAGGAGGTCTTCCGAAATTTGGGAGAGAAGAAAATCATCTTTGGAGCTTTGTGGTTGGCAAGCATGTGGAGGGGCTAGGCGAGGGGCGTGCCTGAGGGGCCATGGAAGCTCTGGGCCCTATCCCCATACCTTGCCTAGGTATCTCTTCCATCTGGCTGTTCCTGAATTATCTCCATTTATAATGAACCAGTAATCTAGTTGGATGTGTATTCTCCCTTTTTATTTTTTCTAGCTCTGGGAAGTGTTACCGTGTATGTATAGTTTCTCGCTTGGGCTTTGCCTGGATTGTTAAATGAGTTGTTAATATTCATGATTATTACACAGGAGAACCCAGCAAGAAGAATCAAGGAGCCCTGGGCTCCATCACCTGCATTGCCTTGATGGGCACAACTTTATGCTCTGCTTTCCAGTATCTTGGTTATATTAAAACTGGGGTGGTGAGTTCAAATGCTACCACTAAAGAGTTATTGGGTGTTTTTTTTTTTTAATTCTTATTTATTTTGAATGACTTACTTTTATTTCAAGTTACGTTTTTTTTTTCTAAATATAATAAAAACCTACCTGGCATCAGCCTCACTTAAAAAAAAAAAATCCATGTTTGGTCATATGCTATACATAATAGCGTATAAAAGCAATTTGAGCCAAAAAATTTTAGGGTACCCCAGACTACAGGTGTCCACAAGATGACTCCTAGGACAGCTTCTGAGTATCAGTTAAAACCCCTTTACACAATAAAGGGAGTTATTGTCAAATTTTGAGGTAATCACAAATGTTCAGTAAAACTTTTTTTTGTACACTCACTCTGCTAATTTAACCAATTATGCCCATTGCAGAAAAAGGAAATGACTATGGTAAATCACCGTTTAAAATCTATTCAGTGTCCAGATAGCACCAGAAACTCTTAAGTTCCTAGGTTTATGTTTATTAAGTGGTACTTTATTTTTCTATTTAAATTCAATTAATTAACATGTAGTGTATTATTAATTTCAGAGGTAGATTCATCAGTCTTATATAATACCCAGTGCTCATTACATCACGTGCCTTCCTTAATGTCTATCACCCAATTACCCCATTCCCCCACTCCCCTCCCCTCCAGTTTGTTTCCTATGATTACGGTTTGTCTCCCTCTCTCATTTTATCTTGTTTTATTTTTCGCTCCCTTCCTCTATGATCCTCTGTTGTTTTTTAAATTCCACATACGCATGAGATCATATAATTGTCTCTCTCTGATTGATTATTTCAGTTAGCATAATATGTTAAATTATACTTTAAACACATTCTGCCACTGAAAAGAAAGATATTATTATATCTAAGTGGTAGGCAGGGTAAAGTCACTGTGTTTATATGAAGATTGTGTAGTAATGGTGGAAATAATGCAGATTGTAATAGAATTCCTGGGTTCCTAGGGTGGTTTAGATGAGAATTGACTTATAAGTGAGAGTTCTAGGAGTAAAGTAACAGCAGTAAAATTCATCCTGGTCTTCTGCCTTGTTTTGCAAGCTATCATTGCAACATTTTGTGTCCTATTAACTTTTTGTTTTTTATTTACTTATTTATTTAGAAATATTTTTACATGTAACAATGTAAATTTAAGGTGTATAATAGTTGATTTGATACACTTATACATTGTAACATGATTGTCCTTGTAGCTCTCGTTAGCACCTCTATCACATCACACAATTATTTCTTTTTTGTGAGGAGAATAATTAAGATATGTCTGTATTAACTTAAAAAGTAGAAATTATTCTGGGAGTTGGCTGGTGGTTGGTAAGTAAATTTAAAGTTGGCCCTGAAGGATAACACTGTCCCTTCAAATGGCTAATAAGTTTTTTTAAGGGTACTATCTAAATTCAGTCCTAAACTTGAGAATGCTTGTATGGATTGGATTATCTACATAGACTGGTTTATTGTGTTAGAATTTTGTTATTGTCCTACTTTATTTTCTAGTTTTGGTCAAAAGAATGATTTTTGAAAATGTGTTTTGTAAATGTTCAATAAAGGTGTTTTGGTTTTTTTTTTTTTTTCGTCATTATAAAGACAAGGCTGGCTATGAATGAAAGGGCCACTTGCAAATTTGGAGTGTTGATACAGTAAAAAATATTTAACACTGAACATTACCCACTGTCATTCCCATTTGAACCCATGCAGTCAGGCTTATGCCCCCCAACAATCCACCAAAACTGTTCTTGTCAAGGTCACCTGTGACCACCAAGTTGTTAAATCCAACAGCCAGTTTTCAACCTTCATCTTCCTTTACTCAGCAGCAGTACTGGACTTGGCTGGTTGCTTCCTTACCCTAACGCACATTTGTCACTTGGCTTCTAGAACACCAGACTCTGTTTTCCTCTTACCTCATCACATGTTCCTTCTTGGTCTCACTCACAGAATTTTCCTCATCTCCCTCCTGTTTTAGCTCTGGAGAGCCTCAGAGCCCACTCCTTGGGCATCTTCTCTGTCTATACCTGCTTCCATACTGTCTCCATCCACTCCTGTACTTTCCATACTGTCTGAGATGGAGAATGACAAACAGCTCCACTTCATAACCCTTCCTTGAACTCGATTCCACACCGTCTGTCTGCTAGATCTCTCCACTAGGATGTCTAATGGACTTCTCCAGTTTAGCAGGTCCAAAGTCAAATTTCTGATGCCCAATATCCCCAAGTCTGCTCTTCCTTTCAAATTCTCCCTTGTTTGTTGTTAATGCCAAAAACCATGGAGTCTTATTTGTTTCCTTTCTTTCTCTTACTCTTATCAAATCCATCAGCAACCTACCAACTTTTCCTTCAAAATATACTCAGAATCCACTCTTGGTTTTGAAACCATCATCAGCTCTTATGTGGACAATAGGCATAGCCTCCTGTTCTTCCTTCCACATAACACAAATAAAATAATTTAACTCCTCTGCTCAAAACTCTTCAATTGTTTCCCATCTTAATCTGGGCAAAACATGGGTAACTCCTTATAGTGGCCCATAGTGCTTCACATGATCTAGCCCTCTTATCGCTGTGCCCTGAACTTCTGCTGTTCTGCCCCTCCCTCCCTTCGCTCTGTTCCAGCCTCTTTGCTCTTCCTCAAGCACACCAGACACCCTCCCACTGCACAACCTTCCCCTCCATCTGTAACACTCTTTCTTAGGTATCCAACTGGCTTGTTCTTCACCTTCTTTAGGCATTGTGCACAAATGTCACATCAGGGAGGCATCCATACCAATCCTATTTTAAACCCAAACCCCCTTTCCTTGACATTCCCTTTCCCCTATCCTGCTGTGTTTTCCTCCATAGACTTAATCACCATTTGACATATATACATTTCACTTACTTATTTTATCATTTATTTCCCACCACTAGAATGGAGTCTTCACGAGGGCAGAGATTTTTGAGCGTTTTGTTTTTGTTCACTGTTGCATCCCCAATGCTTAGAAAAGTATATGGCTTACAAGAGGTGTTTTATAAATTATTTGCCAGATTTTTATTGAAATACCTGAAGTTTGATTTAATACCAGAAATTATGGCTCTTCTTTCTCTAAGTACAGTTGACCCTTGATCAACATGGGCTCGAACTACACATGTCCACTTATACACAGATTTTTTCCAATAAATACAGTACTGTAAGTGTATTTTCTCTTCCTTTTGATTTCCTTAATGACATTTTCCTTTTTCTGGCCCTCTTTATTGTAAGAATATAGCATATAATACATATACTGTACAAAATATATGTGTTGATCGTCTGTTCATGTTATCAGTACATCTTCTGGTCAACAGTAGGCCAATAGTAGTTAAATTTGGGGGGAGTCAAAAGTCATACACAGAAGTTCAATTGTGCAGAGGGTTGGTGCCCTAGCCCCCATATTGTTCGAGGGTCAACTGTAAATACATAACTTGACAATAGGTGTTAATGCAAAGGCAATTAGAACAACATGACTTAGCGGAAGGTATGAAATTTCAGTGTATTTGTACATAACTCAAAAAGGGAGAATTACTGAGTTAGAGTGTAAAAGTGTCTGAATAACACTTATACTTGAAAAATACTAAATTGTTGCATTTTTTTTAAAGTAGCCTATACATTTACCAAGATACTTATAACTTCTTCATCATTCTAATATCCAGGGAGTTAATGCCATCTGGTTAGTAAATTTTACACACAAAAAATAAACTTACCATGAATAGAAAGAAACAATAATATCGATGTCCTACAATGAATAGGGCACTATTACATTAGCTCAATAGTAGGGGATAACTGGAGTGGTTCGTATTATGCCAGTTTCGCAGATGCAAAACGTGAGGTAGAAGGAGATTTAGAGGTTGCTCAGCTAGTATGAATCTGGGGTGATTGACCTGAGATTCAAATCCAGAACTCCTGACTCTAAAGTCCACGCTCTTTTCACTTTGGTCTTGTATTCAAAATGGTCTAACGCCATTAAGTGCTCAATAAAATGCCAAGTAGTCAGTAAACCAACTTAAGTGGTATATACAATAGTGCAAGTTGGAACAACAAATTTTACCTGTCGCTGAACTACAACGATCAAGTGAAGGTGAAATAATGTTAATCTGCATGTAATTATTTAACTTTCTGATCACCTGCATTTTGGCAGGCAAGACGGACTGCCACCTTTACGATAATCAGCTAATAAATCCTCATGATTGTTACACTTTTATGCAGAGCAGTAATCTGAACAAATTGGCTGCCGACAGCTGCGGTAAATTGCCAAGAATGAGTGCTGTCAGAGAACAAGTTGTTTTTATGAATGTGCAGAATAAGTAAATCCTGTGTCAAGCAATCTTATTCAGTTGGAGTTATTTGCAATCCAATATAGCAAGATTTATAACGTTATTTATTAGTGTGCAAAACGCTTGTTTATCTTTAAAGTGGCATTGATTTGGGGTACATATATTTTAGGTTGGTGAATTGCTACTGAGTTTATTTGTTGCGTTGTGATGAGGGCTTAGGCATTGGAACTGTCCATGACAGCAAAGTGCTACAGATGTAAGCTTCGCTAGAGAGCTCTAGTTCAACAAAATTTTTATTAATGATGTTTAATAAGAAAAACTTATTCCAAATGGGCAAGTTCTGGATAAAGAACAAATGCTTCCAAATTCTACAACCATAAAAAATAAATGTGTAACTCTGTATTTAACGCAGAAGGAAGGAGAATGTGGGATGTGTAAGTAGTGTGGCAAGTGGGGAAAACAGCCTTTGACTTTGGATGGTAGCCACATTAATGTTCTCTGCAGGTTGAAGGTCATTGCATTTGACCCTCTGTGGATTCTAACTTGCAATGTTTCCTATTTGTGATACTAATTCGCCAATGACTCTTTTACTTCCCATATAGAATGGAAACAATCCTCCTGCATTAGTCATTTGAAAGCACAAAGACAGCTAGTCAGAAAATTCTAAACTGAAGAGGGTTTTTTCATGAAATCATTTCACCATTTTTCTTCCTAAGGATTGAGTGAAATATTTCATTAGGGAGATCGACAATATTTAAGAAGGGAATGGAATGTGTCATTGATTCTTGTCGTGGTTTTTCATAAACTCAACCTAAGCCAAATATATTAAGATTTCAATCTGTTTTCTTTCATGGGTTACTATTCTTTTCTTCTGGAGATTTCTTGCAAAAGTTCCTACTCAATGCAGTGTTTCTTATACAGTGGGCAAAGCTTCCAAAGACAGTTTTCATGTGCTACCGTGTGCATATTAAATAGTTTACCTTCAAGACAGTGAATGAAGAATTTCACAAGTTTGTGGAAGTATGCTCTGATAAAGCAATCTCCCCAAAGATAGTCAAACAGTGAAAACTTCCGACAACAGAAAGGCAAGATTAGTATTAGCATTTTGTAATGTCAGAGGTGGTGTAAAAACTGCGTAATTGTGAAACTTGAAAACTCTTTAGTGGTTATGTATTGAAATCTTTAAAATGCAGAGATTCTAAAGAATCATGTATTATATTGATTTACAATATGAAAGTTTATAATATATTACATATTAGTTTTATGAATGGAAAAAAGTTCTCATATATTACAAAATCTCAACAGCTCTAATTTTATTGTTAGATTAGGTCAAAATTATGTAAAATGTATGTTTTTTAAAATTACCCCCTGCCCAAGGAATCCTGTAGAGGTTTGTCTGCCTGTTCCGAAGGCTTTGTTTTCAAGTGTCTTGGCTAATCATGATGGCTTCATAGTATCATTAGCTAACACTTGGAAGGCACAGCACACACTCAGAAGTTTATTGTTAACGTAGGTGTAAATTTCTATTGCAAATATTATACTTTGTTACTTTGGAATTGTTTTGGCTGAGTTCTTGTGAGATCAGGTTATACCACCATTGGTTCGTCAGTCAGAAGGTGGCTGACACGGGGCTCAGCTGGGAGAAGTGGTTCGTGGTTCGGCACCTTCTTGTTTATCATTCTGCTCGCTTGTGCTTGTTCAATTAGCATTATCGTCCACCCACAGTTTCTTTACTGGGATCTTTTAAAGCCAATTGTCCATTTTGTGAGGATTAGTTCAGTTAAAACTAGATTATATAATCCGTAAATCCACTTAACGAGGCATCTATGAACTGCAATTCAGTGAAAGCAAGTCAGCAAGTAAGGGGGCCACTGCCAGCCCCTCTATGTTACACAGCTCCTACTCTTTTCCAAAATACTTGCAGGCCAGAAGTGATATATCTGGTGCAAGGACCACCTGTGTTAATGCACATATCAAATACTTAAAAAGCTTGATTCTTGTCCTATTTTTAAGTTACAAAAAAAAAAAAAATTCAAATAGTCCTAACATTTACTTCCTGCACCCCAGGGTACTCACATGTATGTATGTGTATGTATCCAGGGTGCTAAGCACAAGACTGCTTCATCTGGGAGGAATATCATTGGTCACTGGTTCAGAAATAGCAGACAGAAAGGTAAAGGAGGAAAAAGATGGTAAGAACACTGAAATTTTACTCTTTAACTCTTAGAGAGAAATGTCACCAAATAAATGTGACCTATTTCTTTCATGTGGCTAAATAAATGCATACAGTTTTTAGAAAGCACAAAGAACTTGAGGCTTTTGTATGGAAGTCAGGAATGTTCCAGTTCTTGCCATCATTTAATTTCTCGGAGTCTCAATTTCCCCATTTGTGGAATGAGAGAAAGTAGCTCTGAAATCTTCAGTTTTGAATCTGTTTTGATTCTCTATTGATTGATTTTTTATTTAAATTCAATTAGCCAACTTATAGTACATCATTAGTTTCACACGTAGTGTTCAATAATTCATCAGTTGAGTATAACACCCAGTGCTCATCCCATCATGTGCCCTCCTTAATGCCCATCACCCAAATACCCCCATTCTCCCTCCCCCCTCCCCTATAGCAACCCTCAGTTTGTTTCCTATAGTTAAGAGTCTCTCATGGTTTTTCTCCCTCTCTGATGACTTCCCACTCAGTTTTCCCTCCCTTCCACTGTGATCCTCTGTGCTGTTTCTTATATCCCACATATGAGTGAAACCGTAGGATAATTGTCTTTCTCTGATTGACTCATTGATTGATTGATGAGTTGGGTTCAGCAGGGATAGTGAGTTTTTAAATTTTCCAGTTTTGAACCAAGTCATATGTGCTAATAAAATCACACACTATATTTAGATAGTACTTTCAACTTTTTGAAGTACTTTCTCACCTATTATGCCTGTGTTCTTACAACTCTATGCAAAGAGAAGGCATTTTTAAAAAATTTTTATTTACTTATTTATTTATTTTTGAGAGAGAAAGCAGGGTGAGGGGAAGTGGGGGAGGGAGAAGGAAAGAGAATCTCAAGCAGACTCTGAGCTGAGTGCAGAGCCTGACATGGGACTGGATCTCGCAACCCTGAGCCGTAAGCAAGAGTAGACACAGAACTGACTGAGCCACCCAGGCACCCCAAAAGAAGGCATTTTTTTTAAAAAAATTTCCATTTGATAAATGAGGAAAGCTGATGTACAAAACTCTAAGTGGCTTGCATAATATCAGAATGCTAATGAATAAGCTTTATTAAAACTTCGTGTGCTGAGGGGCGCCTGGGTGGCACAGCGGTTAAGCGTCTGCCTTCAGCTCAGGGCGTGATCCCGGCGATCTGGGATCGAGCCCCACATCAGGCTTTTCCGCTATGAGCCTGCTTCTTCCTCTCCCACTCCCCCTGCTTGTGTTCCCTCTCTCTCTGGCTGTCTCTATCTCTGTTGAATAAATAAATAAAATCTTAAAAAAAAAAAAAAAAAACTTTGTGTGCTGAATCCCTGGCCACGGACTCTGAAGCCATTTGAACTTTGTTCAGAACAACATGCTAAGTCTATGGTAGTTCTGGGAAAAAGGAAATGAGAAACCAGAAGGCTTAGCAATGACCGAGTCTACAGAATCTAACAGAGCCTGCCACATAAGGCACTTAAAAAATAACTAATGCATAAATGAGTTAATGAGTGAGTGAAAGAAGTGTTGAAAGAAATCAAATCCCTTTCTTTCTAGGAAGACAATATAAGGTGGTAGAATGAGCACATTGCACGTTAGTCCTGGCTCTGCCACTGTCAGCATGGGTAAATTTTTGGTCTCTCTTGATTTCTATATTGTCTATAAGAACTTCAGTACTTTAGAGCACTAACTATATTCCAGGTGCTGTGCTAGGCCCCTGCCACTGAGATGTCTCAGGATACCGGCAGAGAAAGACAACTGCAGGTTATTTCATCGAGAATGGGTAAAAATTTGGCAAGCAAAGATAGACACATCATCTCAGGCAAAGGGGTTGCCTTGTCCAAACACAAAGAAACAGGTCTAAGCCCTCGCATGGGTGGTGGGAGAATCACAAGCTGTCTGGAATGACTTCAGCAGTCAGTGTGAGTCTGCAAGGGACACATGAGCTGATGGTAGGTCAGGAAGGGCACCACTGCCTCGCCAAGGGGATTTCATGGGTGGTGGGAACCGAGGGGAGGAGCACGGACAGGTTTGTGTTGTAGATATCTGTTATTGAGGGGACTGAATTGTATCAATGGTTTTTGCCTTCACCAGATTCCCTAAGAACAGAGCTTGAGGCAATGATTAAGTGCTGATACTTCATTGGGAGGTACAATCCCAAGCACTGAAGGGGAGAAAGAAAGAAGGTAAAACAGGGAAGACTAGGAGGTAACACAAGGCAGTATTTTCCTGGGAGGGCCCCTGTGTTTCAGAGACGTAGCTGGTTGCTGTGCACCCTCTTGGCCACTTGTGGACAGGCTGTATGGAGACTCACACTTTGAAGCACTCTGTGAGAGGGAAGGAGGTATGAGGAGTTACCTTCCTATCTCCTATTCCATCAATCTCAATTCACCCCTCGAGAAGACACTTCTGCATTGTTTCATCTAGTTTCTTTGACCAGTGATTAGGGAGCCAGATCCCACAACCCACAGTGTGGCTTTTTATCCAAGCGTAGAAGCAGTCTTAGAAGCCAGAAACTTGGGGCTTGTGGCCATTGGGCCTAGATGCACAGTGGCAGCCAAGTGGAGCACCCGGCTTATTTTGGTAAGTGAACCTTGAGCCAGTCCTAGGTGAAAGCCGCATGAAGACCCAAGCACAGTTAATTGGTTATGGTGCTGGGAAGAAAAGCAGTCCCTTGGGAAGGCACAGACAAAGTCACAGCTGTAGCAAAGCAGGCAGCAGAGGATCCAGGAGGCTGTGGCTCCAGGAGAATCTAAGAGGATGAAAGATGTATCTACCAAACCTACAAGTGGAACATCAATATGAAACAGACGTACGAGGAGCTGTTCTTTGAACCAGAGAGAAGGGTCCACACACTATTTTTCACCCTTCTCCCCTCCATGGCAAATTTTGAGGTACCCCTTAGTGTTCCTTGGAAGACAATTTCAAATAGATTAGATTATCTGCCTTCTAGCATCAAATGAAGACTCTTGGGGGGGGGTGATACATTTGAGGAATGATATTTCATTGCCTATAAGATGAATTTGTTCTCTTAGTTGTTTGGTTTGTGGAATTGCAAAGGGAAGACGTAAACAAGGTAAACATGGATAGAGTTGTAGCAAAGTGTGATTTGGGGTTTTCAGGAATTTTAAGTTCATCTAGTTCAATTACCTCATATCACAGATGAGAAAACTGGAATTCAGGAGGGTAAGTTGTCTTGGGAAAGGTCATGCAACTAATTAGTGACAGATGGAGGGCTGAAAGCAAGGGACTCTGACTCCCGATCCTGAGCTCTTTTCCCTGTATACATATCTGTGTATGTACTTCATGAATTTGCCTCAGTACTTTTTAAATTTTGCATTTCATTTTGATAACAATTTGAATCTATTAATTTGTCTATTCTGGCCATCCAGATTACCGCCGAGGACTTTTATATCCAAACCGTAGTGCACCCTTTCTTTCTTTAGGACATAACAGTACAGGTGAGCTAAATATGGGTGAATCTGCCTGTTGGGCGGCTATACCAGATCACCGCAGACTGGCCGGTTGTAAACAACAGAAATGTATTTCTCACAGCTCTAGAGGCTGGCATGTCCACGATCAAAACACCAGCAGATTCTGTGTCTGGTTTCCTGGTTCATAGACTACTGTGTTTTCTCTGTGTCCTCAAATGGCAGAAGGGGCGAGGGATCGTCTGGGGCCTCTTTTATGAGGGCACTAATCTCATTCATGAAGGCTCCACCCTCAGGACCTAATCACCTCCTAATACCATCACACTGAACAATAGGTTTCAACATAGGAATTTCGGAGATAAACATTCAAGCCATGGCCCTGACCTCTGGGAATAAGTCCTGGATTCACTTTGCAATAGACTTTTGCAGGAGTTGCATCTTTGTACATATTTATTCAACAGCAACAAAGGAGTAGCAAAGGCCTTTTTTCTACCAGATTCCAGCAATAATTTGATTTAATGTAGTATCAGTGATGCTATAATGCTAACTTATTTCTAGAGTTAACAAGACAATTTTGTTCAATTATCAGGTGACATTTCATTTAAAATGGCATCTGAGGATTACTCCTGAGCAGAGTTTTTAAATGAATAGGAGAGCTGACTAACCCAAACTAGCAAAAAGAACCTTGGAGTCGTTAATACTCTCTTCTAATATGTTTACATAAGTAGGCATTTTCTATATTGGAGTTATTAAAGTCAAAATTCTGAAACACTAAATATAGGACAGGATCTGAAACTATCTCTACTCAAATACCCGTTTTAAAACTTTAGTTGCAGCATAATCTTCCCTATAAATTTCCAATGTCAAATTTTATTAGTTTCATAGTTTTAAAAATTTGATTTGTATATTTTTCTGATTTTATCTTCTTATAAGAGCAATAACTTACAGTCTTCTTCCATAGCTTATATAAATTTTAAAAGCATAAAAATAACATAGTTCCATACTTGAAAACTGAGGTAATTTTTTCTGTTAGAAACAAGTGCAGATTTCATCCAGTTTGAGAACCACGGCAAATAGATCCGCCTTGGTCTGGTATGCACAGTTACTTAGTGAAGACTAGCCCAGGAAAAAGCCTAGAGCTTGGAGTCCATTGTTCCAAGTTCAGGTCCTAGCTCTGCTAACAACTAATTGTATATCTTCATTAAGTCATGTCGCTTCTCTGGACTTTAGTTTTCTTATTGCTAAATTAAGGAGATTGTGAGGGCCGCAAATACCTATGCCTGTTTGAACCAGATACAGAATTAAGTGAAATAATGTAAATAATAGACAGTATTCGGGACAGTAATTAAGTCAGAGGACATTTACTCTGTCTTAAAATGTTTTTAATTCAAAACTTTTTTTAGCACTACAAGCAAAAACAACACATCCGTGGACCAGATGTGACCTGAAAGTTGCCAGTTTGCAACTCGTGGACTAAATCCTCTTTAGAGCACTTTCCCCAACTCCAGTGCATCAAGCGCAATGACTAACGTAAATGAAGAGTAGGCCAGCATCCGTAGGACCTGTGTAAATGGTAATGGCCATAGAAGGAAACCCCCCAGAAGGCTTTAGTGTATTTTAGGAGTGGCGCAGTGTCATACCAAAGAGTAAGGCGAGGACAGGGTTGGGAAATGCAGGATCCAAATGAGTGAAGGACCTTTCTTGTTCCCAACTTTATCCAACCAAAAGTACTGTGCGAATTGTAACCCATGTTTGATTCTCTAGTATCATACTCCCAGTCTAATCCAAAGATTCATTTATACTCCACAAACTACAGGCGAAACACTCTGCCAGTTACTGGAAAGAGCTGTAGAAAACCATATTGACATCTTTCCTTTTTATTAGAGAATGCATTTGATTGGTTGGTGTTCACCATTGCATCTTTCTCCTCAATTTGGTCCAAGTGTTATTGACAAGAACATAATTCCAATTAGACAAGGATTTGGTATGTTTCTTTAGCCTTCAGAGTTTAAGGAGACAGTGTGAAAGTATTTTGAAATGCATGTTGTATTCGCAGAAACAATGAAGGTGTTTGATATACGTTCTCACTTTAGGAAGATGTTTTCCAGACTTGGTCCAGACTCTGATTTCCTGCTCTCTTTCAACAATTAACATTGACACCCACGAACTTTCTGTCTCTGACCAGGGTGTTGCTTTTTCTTTTCACTTCTTGCATCTGTACTCCTCTTCCTCTCAGTTGTTTCAGTCCCAGCTATCTCCCTTGTCATTTTTAATAGGCACAGATAAAAGGAAAATGGCAGACTTTGGTTCAATTTCTAAATTTATTCACACTAAAGAGATGCTTGAACCCAACTATAAGCTTCGAGGCCCTAGTCATAGAAATTTAATTTAAAAGTAAAGCAATAGACAATAAATGGAGTAAAGAATAAGAATGAACAAAAATTTAATCAGTCCCTGGTAGCTGACTCCCATGTTTATAATATGTTACCACATGTATGCTTATAGTTGACTATTTCCTGTTTTAAATGCCTTTTGTTCATACCTACCCCCTTTCTCTCAGTTTATTGTTTTTGTGATCACCTTATTATCTTTCTCTTCCAAACCAATGGACGTTTTTATGAAAAGAGTTTGCAAGGTGTTTAGCTCTGAGAGAAGAGCTTATCAAGCATGGGCTGCCATGTTATGAAATGTCTTTTAGAAAAATGCTGGCACATAACCCTTGAACTATAACATTTTTGGAAAATTTGTTTTTATTTGGATTTATGTGTGGTATTCTATGAATAAACTGTCATGGTTTTAAAAATGTAAAACTTACGGCATCATCAAAGTACATATTCTATTCATTGCTTAATAACATTTATGAAGGAAAGAAGAACCCCATTGTTTAAAAACCTACACAAGAATTTAGATTCTCAGTGGTTTGCCTCTCCAGACAGCTCGTGGTAGTCTTTCTGTCGGCAAAGCCCTACACTAGGCCATCCAGGATTGAAAGTCCCTTCCGACTTAATGAATACAGTGACAACGGGTAGAAATGAATCAGATAAACATGTGTTTTGTATCTTACAGAAATAAGAAATTGGACACTAAAAATAATCATCGTCTAAATTTTGTGAAGAAAGTGTGCTGAATGAAAGGTGTATTCTTCCAGTGGCTCAAACAGAATTTCTATTGATTTATCTTTCACATAGCTCTGAGCAGCCTGCACTTTCACTGTTTGATGTGACCAAAAAAAAAAAAAAAAAAAAAAAGGAAGGAGGGAAAGAGAAGAAAAGAAAAAAGGGAAAGGGAAAGGAAAGCCATTTGCTAATTCAAAACATTTGTTTCCAGGTGCCAGGTGGACCTGTCGGCCCTCAGTAGGGAACAGACACACAAGCTGGAGTTGCAGCTGGAAGAGGGTGAGGGACACCTGGTACTACTGGTCACCCTGACAGCTTCGGCCACAGTCAGCATCTCTGATCTCTCGGTCAACTCCCTGGAGGACCAGAAAGAACGGGAGGAAATCTTAAGGAGATATGTACGTATGTAACCCTCCTAATTCAAGGTCATGTGTGACGAGCTGAGGTGGTAAATGATTTACTTAGAGTGACAGAAGTACATCTGAAGGGCTGTGTGACAGTTGAGTCAGCAAAAACAGAGAGCTGGGCAAATGCAAACGC
Source organism: Ursus maritimus (assembly GCF_017311325.1). Lineage (NCBI taxonomy): Eukaryota > Metazoa > Chordata > Mammalia > Carnivora > Ursidae > Ursus > Ursus maritimus. Next base: position 15,326,649 of record NW_024426663.1, read on the forward strand.
CGTTCCCCTGAGGTCTGCCCACCTGCTCTTCTCTAGAGCCTCTTCCAAAGCAAGCTCTAGATTCTGAGCCTCTCCGCAGGGATTTTGTCATGCAGCACAACTCTCATGCAAGGCAACTTCTCATAAAGGAAAGTCAAGTATACAGAACATCACCTCAAAATTAATTCATTGACCCTTTGTAATTGCAATTAAGAGTTCTTTGTCTTTCCAAGTTTGAGATGGAATTAATGACACCTACATTAATTAGTAGCTTGGTAATGAGAGGATATTCACAGAAAGAATTTTTATTTCAACTGCTTAGAAAAGCCTCACTCCATTCCTTTATCTTATTTTAATTGAATGTGAAATATAATTAAAAGGAAGCCTCCTTCCCTTTGGATCATTTGAGGAGTGATAGGGTGGAATAGTGAGTCGCTGTAGTAAGCACCCTTCTCAAATTTCACCAAACCAGAATATTCACACCCAAATTGACCTATTTCCCAGCATCCTCACACTGTGCATTTCCACCATGTAGTTTTCTTCAGTCAACAGAGAGGGGAGCTCTTACTCCACCATTCTCTCTCAATGGCGTCTCGGTAAAGTGAATGCCTTGGTACCCATGAAGCTGGGAAAAAAAAGCTTTTCCACTTAAAATTACAAAGCTTGTATTGTACAACGCTGCCAGGTGTTTAGAAGCCTCCTCTAGACATTCAGCCATGAAACCAAGCTCTGACTAACAAAGAACCGCTTAATTTTTTTTTTTAGATTCTAAAATATTCCTATTTGCTGACTGACATCCTTCCAATAACTGAATTTAATAAAGATGTACCTTATCAGGCTGTGCAGATAACATGGAGTGCTGGTACTAATGCTCTACAATATTCTTCAAACAGATTAGCAGGATGTGGGCTTCAGCAAATTTATTCTGGCTATCTCCACCGAATCAGCTGTCTGCTAATGCTTGTACAACTCATCCACCAATGGTGTTATCATAAACAGTTTAATAGAGGTGACTTAGCAAGCCTAAATAGTATATATTTTTAAACCACCTAAGAGCCCAGCATATTGTTGGGCATCTTCTAATATGCAATTGCAATTATGAGAATTATTTCACATTTTGGTACCCACAAAAACATGTTCTCCTGTTACCAGGAGTGAGCCTTGTGAGTTGAAACAATTTTAAAGGAATTAATTGGTATATTAATATAAAAATTCTAGGTATTATGATACTGTATTTTATGTATTAATATTTGATACTATCCTATATATTAGGATGATAGTGCAGGCTAGGTAATGAGGACTAATCCAACTATGATTGATTCTTTTTTTTTTTCTTTTTGCCAGATGGGTTTCCTTAAATCGGCCATTTCCATTCAGAATTTGAATATTTGTTTCCGCACCTTTTTTCAAATGTTAGTTATCATTTGAATAAAATATAAAATATTATGTGGATGCCCTGGTTAATTCTCTGATTACATGCTGCTCAACATATTAAAAACTGAACCATATTTAAAAATTTTTTTTTAGCCCTGCATTGCAACATAGGCCTGTATCTCCCTCTAGAGACATAGTTGCTACGAAGCTACCATATGCAGGGTAGCACACGTGTTATAATTGCTCATAGCAATACAAGGACAGAGACCTATGCTTTATGGTTTTGTCATGTTTCCTTTTTATTTCACAGACTATGAGATGAATGAATGCTGTATCATGTCTGAAACATCACTTGTTTCAGAGAAACACATAGAGGAGGTTATTTGGGGAATTAGTTATATGTTTTCCTGGGAGAACATGTGTATTTTTTAAAATTTAGGCAAAACTTATCAATGTGATTTGGCACTGGCCATAGTGAGGAAAGTAAATTAATTACCCCTTGAAAAAGCTCTCCATTTCTATCATTCAGTTGTTCATTGTGAAGCCTCGAAGCCCCACAAATTAAACAGACATTACTGTGTGAGCCATTATTTGATCACTTCTTTCTGAAAAGATGGCTAATTCCATTTTTCTTTTTTTTTTTTTTTCTTTTTTGGGGGGAGGAAGGCAGGGAAGGTCACTAGGGGGCGGGTAGTAATGGGTAGTAGACCAAGAGCGATTATATGACCTTTTCAGAACGGGTATGCTGAACCCTTGCTCCCCCTTGTCACAGTTTAAAAACCAGAGGAGCTAGTTTAGAGAAGAAGTTGTTAGCATTCCATTTTTATTATGACATTTCACAGTCATCTGATTTAATGTCCCTTGACCGGATTGTCCACCGTGAGACGATGGGCTTGAAATGTTATTTAGAGCATTGATAAAAGGTGAGCGGTTCTAAGATGACAGCGAGTCATAAGGCTGGTGGTGTGACATTAATTTTCTCCATAACAGAGATGGAATAAGACGTCACGGTGACAAGCTGTCAATCAGCCCTGGCCCCTCAGAGCATCTCGATGCCATAGGATGGGGTATTGCCTCTCCCGTAATAGAGCTGAACTGAGATGCTCTCCCTGACAGCTGCTGCAGCCATAGAGAAAATATATTATACAGCCTTTCATTAAAAAAATAAAGAGGACTCCTCTCCAGAGCATTTCAATCTTTTCCCATCTATTGAGGGCTGAAAGGATTCACAGCAAATCATAGATTCCTCTGCTATGGAAATTTCTGGCTTCAGAAGCCATCCGGGTTTTGAGGCCTTCTAAAATAACCATAAATAACAAGGCAGGAATGCCTCTTGATGAAGCATTCCTGAAAGGTATATTTTTAAACCGATATATTTAAGTTTTTTGCTTTTTTTTTTTTTTTTTTTTGAATTCTTATTATAAGCGATGTATCACTGGCCTAAACAGTTGAAGTTGGCAATAAATTCCTGAGTGTCAGCTGACTGGAGGAAAGAAACCCTTCAAACAATAATTACCCCTCCAAATGAGAAGCAGAACATTGGAGCTGAAACGTCAGAGATTATGTGTCTGTGCAGGGAGGTTACTAGTATGAAACAGTTCTCAGCCCGGGGATGAGATTTGTTTTAGACATGGTGAAACTTGGTCAGAATTGCTCCCAAAAATTAAAGGACAGAAACCTTTTGATAAAACTCTTCTCTATCATTAGGATAGGAGACTTACCTGGTTCATAACACTCAGGGAGTTCTGAGATAAGGAGGAGCTTCTCAAACCTGATGTTACTGTATCAGAAAGACAACACGCCAACAAACCTCTGAACTATAATACTACTGTCTGAAGTTGTATTTCAGTTAAGCCCTTAATTTACAGGAATTTAAATAGAGAAAGAGGTGCATTTTTCCTGAGCCCTGTCATCTTATAGTTTCAATAGATTTTGGGGTGATAAACAGCTGTTTAAAAACAATACAAGATTAAGAGCTAATTCTGTGCTCAACACTCTTAATAGTTAGGTGCTGAGATTACCCATCTAACTGCACTTTCTCCTCTCAATATACCAAGGTCATAGCGTCAGTGTACACGATGACTAGTCATACAGGACTGATCAAGTTAATATCTCAGTAAGCTTCTGCTTGTCAGTATTCTCACATCCTTAAAACAAGGACGGGGATGTTCCTTAGTAACAGTTTAATAACTTCGTTATGCTCCGTGGTCTTAAAGCATTTTAGGGATTATAATACAGAAGTACCTTTGATTTACTGAGTAGAAACGCTAGTCTTATCATAGGAAAAATGCTAGGAAGCGTAAATAAGCAAATGCATATAACTGTTCTCTATCAATACTTCATCTTTAAATATTTGTGCCCATTAATTAGAGTTCTGAATTAGCACATCGGTATCCCTCTTTTAATGCCTTTGGGTACTGTACTTCCCAAAGCACTACCATTATTAATTTATAACATTAAATAGGTTTATCCTATGGATCTGATTCTTCTATTGAAATTTCCCTACCTCTATACACACTACATGGCAAATAAAATTGCAAACTTAAGAAAAATTATTCATCACTTTTGAATTTATTTTTAGTGATCAATTTGACTTATTTTAGAAGTTATATATGATTTTTTCCTAAAAGATTCATGGAACTATGTAAATCTTTCAATCAAATATTAGAAAACAGTATTTCAGTTATTTAACCCTCATCTAGCACATGCAATTTCCAAAACTCACCAAGAAGAAAAGAATAAAAGAAATATTAATATTGACTTTTTTTTCAAGATTTTATTTATTTACTTGACAGAGAGACAGCCAGTGAGAGAGGGAACACAAGCAGGGGGAGTGGGAGAGGAAAAAGCAGGCTCCCAGCAGAGGAGCCTGATGTGGGGCTTGATCCCAGAACTCCAGGATCACACCCCGAGCCGAAGGCAGACGCTTAACGACTGAGCCACCCAGGCGCCCCTAATATTGACTTTCTTAATCCTAAAGGCTGACGTGCATTACATGACGAACCACCTCAGACTCAGTATTAACAATCGTTAGTCTCCAAACCATCGTGCCCATAAATGACAGATTTCTTGGAGAGCTGCAGTAAAGGAGATTGAAGGAAGAAAGTAGGCATATCCTATTCTATAATTCATTGTTCACCATCTACTGATAATTATTTACGGGGAAGAAATGGGGAAGAATTCTTTATTCTTTTACAAAGTCTGGTGTAGCAACAGTTATCTACATCAACACATGTGTGCGTGTGTCTACGTGTAGGTGCACGTTAATGATGGTGGAAGGGTAATCTGTATTGAAGAAACACAAATATCCTTTTGAATCACGTATGCAGCATCCTGAGATCAACCACAAAACTTAGTGTTTCCTCACATACTCTTGGGGACCCTCTAAGACCTTTCTTTTCTAACACTGACGTTGGGGTCTTTCAGAGCCCATTGCGGATATTTCACAACCTGAAGGATGTGGGATTTCTCCAAGTGAAAGTAATCAGAGCAGAAGGGTTGATGGTCGCTGATGTCACAGGTAAGAAATGACACAATTCTATTGTCTATACTTATTTATATATGTGATTTCTAATAGATACATTATATAATATATATTCATAGTATTTATTGTATGTGATACATACATCTTGAGCGGCATGCAGGGTCCATACCACTTAATGACTAAACTCTTCATGTCACCTGACGAGATCATCAAAGTAAATAATATAAATATAAAGTTTCAGGTTTGATCTTACAAGAATTGCCAACCGCCCAATTTTTATACTGTTTCTGCTTTTTGAAAGAAGGGTGATGTATTAAAAATAAACAATAAAGAGTAAAATAACTTCTGAATTGTTGCCTTTTCCAAAGTTTGGCCAATGCGGCAGGAATATTTCTTCCGGGTTTCATCGTTTTGGCATTTTGGAATAATGGTATATCTTCTCTCGGGCAATATCAGCTTCCCCCAGATGATATCATAACATCAACACTTACAAAGTCCACTACACGTGAAACCTGTTGCATAGTTTACTGAAAATTTTAGATACAAATTACTCAATTACTTGGTGTGTACTCCTGGCATCTCGGTTGCTGGTTCAATTTTTTGGTTGTTAAAATTCCTTAGCACATCCCAGGGATAATTCTGGATCTAAACTAAGCATCTGTGTTGTTCTAAAATTTTTAACCAAGAAATGGGCCTGTAAAAACACTGAAATCAGTCTTATCTCTTAAAACTTCCTGATTTGGATATCAGGATATTTGGATATTTGGATATCCCCCTTTCTATGATGTATTAATTAACTAGTGATAATTATTTCATCAATTTCCAGAATGAAATCACTGTTTTGAATTTGCAATTATGTGACCATTCCTTTACTCTTTAATTTCATATGTTTTGGGGTACTTATACCATTCCTTAAGTTGTCTATCTCAAGATAGATAACAGGACTGACTTGGCCAAGTTTTGTTTAAATTTTGCTCTTCCTGAAAGAAAGCATCCGCTTATTATTTGTAGAAATATGCTTACCATTGTGAATATTCAGCAAGCTGATCCTAATAAGGTAGTGGACTTATCTGAAAGGGAGAAATGCACTTTTCCTACCATCTAAGAGCTTGCGAATCTGTTATCTGATAGTTGGTACTCTTTTTAATTTCATCAAATCTAAACAGAACAGAATCAAAACCAAATTAAAAGATGACATGCATTAAAACTAAAATAGCAGATGTCTGCTCCAGAATGGTAATATTTTTAAATTTTTAATATTTGCATAGTATCAAGTGACTGTTTATTGTGTGATAAAAATGTTGAGAGTTTACAGTTTCTTTAAACAGGTGATTATCAACTCATTTGTAACCATGAAGATAGTAACAACTGTCAAATACTCTTTCAAAATAGGCATATTTGGAAGTAGTGGGGGAGAGGGTAGTTTGTAATCTTTTTGCATGTCTGCTGACTTGGTTCCTTGTACTGAACAATTAGTGAACATTAAGTTTATTCATCTTTCTTACTTCTGATGTGGTTATCCTCAAATTAATCTGGACATAATGATTTTTTTTCTTTTATTATGTTGCATTTAGTATTAGAACCAATAGTCAACAATGAATGACTGATTAACTGCTCTTTTTTTTTTTTTAAGATTTATTTATTTATTTGAGAGAGAAAGAGGGAGAGAGAGAGAATGAGGGGAGAGGAGTAGAGGAAGAGGGAAACTCAAGCAGAGTCCACACTGAGCACAGAGCCCAACTTGGGGCTTGATTTTGTGACCCTGAGATCACGACCTGAGCTGAAACCAAGAGTCTGATGTGTAACCAATACGCCACCCAGGTGCCCCGGTAATTGCTCTTTTTTTGTTCATTGTGGACATTAACTTAAAGACTGGAATAGGAGCTCAGTATTGCTTTCACATACAGAGGGTACACCTAGCCTCTGATTCCCCGAAGCGGGTAAATTCTGAATGTGACATTCACTACCATGGGAGGCACCTTCAATTTTCTGTGGGATTTTCTGGGGGGGAGGGGAGCCCTCAGTGTTGAGCTGAAAACCTCTGAAGGTGGGGAGAAAGGCCTAAAATAATCAATATCTCAGGGGGCACCTAAGTGCTAAGAATTATTACTGAACATTTTTAGGGGGCACAATAATTTCTTATACAAATATTCAAGTCCCATTCACTTCAAAAGCTTAGATACCTGCCCATTACACAAGTTGAATGCAATTATATAAGTTTGTTTCTCTTAGAAAGAAGCTGTCATTGCTCTTAAAACTTCATGAATATGCAAACTATGTTAACCTACCTGGCCTATATGCCACTATGGAAGTTAAAGTACATGTTCTTCCAAAGCTGTAAAAAATAGATATATTTCTTTCCTAATGGTTCTATGTAAATTAATGTGAATAACAATAGTCTTTTCCCTAGGGATTCAATGAGGACATAATTTCGATCTGATAAAATGAACTTTAATTTGGGGAATACTAAGTAACAGATTCTCCATTTTTTTCCCTCTAGTTTTAGGGATATAAATCTAATGATTCCTCATTCCGCACTGACCTTATAATCTAATGTGCTCTGAATTGAACAAGAGAGATGTTGAACTATTCAGGGGCAAGAGGATAATTCAGTCTTTGACCTTGCTCACTCTTGGACCTTTTGTGGTCTTTATGACATTTGTGATGGTGGTAGAAACTGAGGACCATATGTTTAAGTGAGAAATGTCTGAATATACTACTATTTTTTAAATGATCTTCACTTCTGGAAAGGTAAATATTTATGTGTAAACTGATCCTTCCTTGTCTTTACTGTTAAATCTGGAGCACAAATAAGCTCTTTGTAGACTTTCTGTTTTACTTGTTCAAAGAAGAACTTTAAAAATGTATTGTACATCTCAGTGGATAACCATAGGCTCTACAAGATATTCAGCAACAGTTTGAAAAACGGAAATTAAGTCAATGGTGTTGTCTTCAAATCCTCAAATTAGCATCCATTTAGGAATGTTGTGGATGGAGAGGGGAGATTTTAAATCACTGATAGCTCTCCGAGCTAAGCAGAGTATTTTCTGACCTGCTATAAATGAGGCTATTACTATAAGATACTTAGTTGTAAGCTTCAGAACACTTTTTTCTAGACAAGTCTAACAAGACAAACTTATATTTGACCAACTTTGCTCTATTTTTAAAATATTTTTAATGATCAGAACATAAAGTCAAACTTCCATAGTTTAAGCAAAAAATTTTAAATTACAATATTCCATCATTTAACGTGAGCACAGGAAGAAGAGATTCTATAATCTTTTAAGTAGCCATCAATCTTACTGCAGTTACAAAGAATTTTTTCCTTTCAAAATGTAAAATTTTTCTTTTGTTACAACACATTCATTGAGAAACATTGTGATACTGTATTAACTCTGTGTGAATAAAGAGCAATTGAGACTCTCTTTGAATGAGTGAGTACAAAGCACAAATTACTTTTTAATGAAACCCTCAATTCTTTCCCTTTCCACAAAAAGCCTATAGCCTTGTTCAGCTGAACACTACTACAGTAGGTCACTTCAGTTAAGCCCCTAATAAACTGTTGATAGTCGAGGGTAGTTTTTTCTTCGGTCTCAATAGCCCAGTGTTGGACAGTGCACTTCAAATCATTAAGGTTAATACAGATTTAAAAAAGAGATTAACTCTGGTGGTTAAGGCCTCAATTTACAACTCCCACACATACACATGCATTGAGCAAGGCACAAGAGTGGATTGCAATTTCAGTCAAATTGTGGGCAGCCTTTCACAGCCTGAGAAAGTGGCACTCTGGTTTTCAAAGATGATCAGCTAAATTCTTCGCGAGGAAAAAAAGTTTAAGTGAAAAATACTTTGCAGTACAACTTACTTACCTTTCAACTAAGCAGTGAAAAGGTGAATGTCTGTCTGTACCATCAAAGCAAAACCTAGAGACTGCCTGGCCCTGCGTTCACTGGGGAAAAATTCTCTCTACCGCCAAATCAAGTATTCCTTAAAACTGGACAGTTTGTGAGGAGAGAAGACCACTGGGGGGAAAATATATTTTTTTAAAGGTGGTGGGAAACAGTTCATGTCGGAATTTGTCTTTTCTAGCTTCTAATTATCCTCTTGCTTGGATGGGGCCTAATTTCTGCTTTCAACAGAACATTTAAAGTCTTCTATATCGAGTGAGGCTTTCTTCGCAGAGTATTTAGACCTGGCCTATTGGTTCTTTCAAGTTCTAAGAGAAGAAAGAGAAAAGGGTTCTTCTCTTCAGCCCCTCCCCTGCATTTTCCCCTGGGTTGTTTTTTTGAGTTCCCGAGGAAGAGGTCACAGCCTCCCCAGGGGATACCAGCCACTCGGGTTCAGAATCGGTGATATGGGAGAACTGTGAAAGCCTTTCAAAAGACGCCCTACCTTTTCACCGTATTAAAAGGCGCACTAATAGAAAACTTCTCCACCCCAGGTGAATTGATCTCTCGAATTAATGCACCATCTCTTTCAGGAAACAATAGAGGGAGAGGGAGAGAAAAAAGGAAGAGGGAGAGAATTTTACAATTAACATAATCTGTCACTGAAACAGTCCCATTAAATGAGCATATCTTTTTCTAAAACAAGGCTACGCATAAAGACCCATGACTCACCAGCCCCATAGTCTGGAAACCTACTAGTTATTAAGGGAGACGTTTACTACCCCTTTATTTGCATAGACTTTTCCCATGTTTTTCTTTAGGAAAACTGTCTTTATTGTTGGAAAATATTTAAGTAACAAAACAGCAGAAAAAGACATGCTACAGTTTTTTTTATCAGCTTCCGTGAGAGTCTTATTATCTTAAGAAATAACAGTTAGCAGCTCAGATTCATTAGCAGAGCTAAATTTAAGCCCCATTTGACAGGCTGCCTAGAAAACATTTTGTTTTGCTGTCTGTGGGCTTTAATTAAGATGTGTTCAATTTCAGTCCTCTTCAGTCTAGCGCCGCCCCCCCCCCAACCTTGCTGTGTCACAGACCGGCGATCAGACACTTTTAGACGGTCCGGCCCATGACTTTGACCTTCTGCGCAGTCCGGCGTTCCCTGGGGAACCGTTCAACTCATGAGGTCTGATTTCACACTTCCAGGATGCCTCAGCTCTCTTAACAATGACAGGGAGACAAAGCCCTTTAGAGCAGGCCGCATGGGGACTTGTTTAAATTGGAAACCAGAGAGGAGTCAAGGAACAAGGTTATGGGCTACAGAATAGTGCTTTTAATAAAGAGCTCACAGCTCTGGCTCAGCTCAAAGAGGTCTACCTCTGTACAATTAATTGAGCCATTTATCTGGAGCATCTTAGGCCTCTACTTTCTCACAGAATTGCGTGGTAAATATCAGCTAAGAAGCAAATGAGATATGCATGAAATGAATTTTAACACTTTGATTACTGTGCTTCCAGTCTTCATTAAAAGTAAATTTATTTGTATTTCTGACCTCATTATCAGTAGGCTGCCTGCATTTTTATTGGTTCCTGTGATTTCCAGCTTGAGTATGTCATGAAGGTATATTTTATACAGAGATTTGGATTTATTATTCTTGGTATTTTCCCTGAACATTATGGGTCTATTCAGAGAAAGAAAATGAAAAGGTGCCTGTACAGAAAAAGGCGAGTCTGTTCTTTGAAAGTTTTATATACAGCTGGAGAAATGCCACGCACATATATATATAATGTAGATAAGATACTGTCCTTTAAAAAAATTAACTTTTCGTGGGTTACCCAAGCAAACTGCATAAGATCTATGCAGTTGTTGCTTGAGTGGCCCTCAGAATACAAGAGCTCTACTGGAAAAAGTGGGTACATTGCTTCTTTTGCAGAACTGTAGCAGTCTGAATTTTTGATAGCATGTGCCTTTAATTATGTCGTCATATTTAATAACGTTGGTGATAGCGGATAAATGCAGCCTTAGATTTTATGATCATTATTTAAAACCTGTGTTGAAAGATGAGATAATGTATACCCTTTAATATACCATACATTGATGGTATTGTATATAAAATATAGTGGAAGTCCTTCATATTTGTGAATCATCAAAGGTAAAATAATTTACCAAATAAAAGGGGGTTATGCGTGGATGTCACTCTTAATTTTTCTTTCACTTTTGCTATTGTTAAAACTTAAAATTATATAGCTTGAAAGAAAAATACCTAAGTTTGACACAAAACGTATTGAAAATTTCCCAAAGTGTGCTTTATTTCCACTGTATAAACTAATGAATTCCCTCTTTGCTTTTTAACAAAAATAGTATAGTTTGAGAAGAAATTTCATCCACTTTATAATGCACCAAAAATACCCAACAGCTGACATTCTTATCACGGTAACATGCCCAGTTTAGAAAACAACCTTATACACATACATGTTAAATCTCTTAACACTATAAAAATACCTTCCTTAAGAATGAGACGAACCAAATGAAGGCATCACAAGGAGAGAAAGCAAATTTTGCTCTTCATCCTCTTTTTTGTTTTGTTCTTCATTTTTCTCTGTCATCATAGCTCACATAGAAGTAAAAGGGGCTTCCTTTTAGTACTTGCATCTTTACAAAACTAAATCCTTTCTAATTTTAGAAATGCAGAAGTGTTTTTCTAAAACCAAACATTTGATATGAGGAATTAAAATGATAATTTAACTCAAGGGCTAGTGAGGCTGAGTCTGATCTGGTGTTTTATATGGGATGACAGAACTCCTGTGTGATTCAGATGCAGGTCACGTGGTTAGAAGACACTGCCCTGGAAGAATAGGTGGGATGACAAAAGAGATTAATAATGGGGTTTGATATGCTCTAGAGGTGAAGGACTATGGGCTGAGTGAGAAAGTGGTGGTCCCACTATCGGTGGGACTGGGGGGGGAAGAGAAATACTATAAAGTAATTAATTGAGTTCTGTGGAAGTAAGATTACAAAATTATCCTTTGAGTAAAGAAATAGAGAATTGCTGATCTGGCTTAGAGGGCTAGCTTCATGAGTCTACTCAGTGCTTGAAGAAATGCTTTCTGATGCTAGAATCGTTGTTTAAAATTAAACTGTTCTTTATTGTTTGTTATGATATAGTTGTGTAAATAAGCAATATGTATCCTAGAATGATGGATTGGGGAACTGCTGCAAACAGAAAGGATCTGGATTTAACCAGACTTTTTGGGGAAAAAAAAATCTTACCACAGGAATACTTGGGTTATATGACAGTATAGTTAGGAGCATAAATGACGACATGGCCAAGCCCAAAGAGTGATTGCTGTAAAGGATTGATGTCAATGGGAATGCCAAATGGAGGAATACAGGGCTGTTCTTTGTCTAATCTGTTCAATCTATTTAGTAGTGAGTTTGAGGAGATAATTGATGGCTTCCTTATCAAACTTGCTAACATGTACATATATATATATGTATGTATATACCATATGTATATATTATATATTTACACTTTTAAATACTTATATAGTATTATGGTATTTATACATTATATATATGTGTGTGTATATATATATCCATATATGTGTGTAATAAACTTAGTTCAGACTGAAATAATAGGGTTATTAGTTCAACAAGGTGGGCATTAAAGAGTATATATAAAAAGACGTACCAGGATACAGAACAGTAATGTCCTGCTTTAAGAGCAGAAATATAGAAAAAAATTAGAATTTAAATTTAGTTTAAGCTCTGTGTGAATGAATTATGCGCATGTCAATTTTGTTACATTGTTTTACAGTACACAAATTACAAATTGGTTACATTGAATGCAAGGGAAATGTTGAGAATGATACTCACCTCTGGACTCATCAAACACACTGGGGTATGAATTCAGGATTGGAAGCTATTCTTTAAGCAAGGACATTGACAAACAGAGCAGAAGTTATTCTCAATTAGGATATCTGATGTTTTAAAATCAAGTCAATTGAGAACAGCTCACAGAGAATGATAATAATAATAATAACAGTAGTGGCAGCAACATTTATTGAGACCCTATCACATGTCAGACACTACCCTGAGCTTAGAACAAGGATGATCACAATCTCACAACAACCTGATTAGTTACTGTTGTTATCCCCACTTCACAAATTAGAAAACTGAGATGTGGAGAGGTTAATTAAGCAACTGGCCACGTTAGCATGTTGAGAAGACACTGTGAGAACTACTTACACTACTCCTGTTTGCAGTCTGCAGCAGCAAAATGGACTCCACAGGCTCTCGGGTAACTGAATTCTAACATCAGATCTTAGGCAAGTATACCTGATTGGTGCAACCAAATTCACATCTCCCACCCTAGCTGCAGGAGAGTCTAAAAATGTGACCTTGGCCTTTGCAGCCTCTCTTGTTCAGGAAGAGGCACCAGAAGTGAGAATACGTGCTCAGCAAGCCATCCACATTATCCGGCTCAGGGGGGCAGGTAATGAACATGAACCAGGTAATCTAAGTGACAGATGCTATGCCCTTACTTTTTTACCCATTAATTCATTTAAAGTTAAAAAATGACTACAGAGGGCAAATCATAAAAGAGGTAAAAGTAACAGAGACATAATTTTGTGTGGAGTGTGAAGAAGCACTTCCCAAAAATTATAATTGCCAAAAAATGTATCAGAATAGACCTGTGGAGGTGGCGGTTTCCCCATCACTGGCCCAGTTAAACCAAAGCCTGTGAGACAACCTGGTAGCAGTGAGGATTCAAGCCCTAGGTCAGCTTTCGAACTTGGCCTCTGAGGCTTTTCTCCCAGCCCTCAGAATCAGAGATCCCGTAGGAGGTGCCAGGATGAATAACAAACTCTTGAATGAGTAGATATTTTGTAGAAGAGAAATAAAAAGACAAAGATATTTTAAAGACAAAGCCTTGGCAGATGACAATTTTCAGTTTTATTGCCTAAAAATATTTTTTTAAAAAGTTTAATCACCTAATAGAGTACTTAATTTTTTCAGTCTAAAGAATTTTATTCAACTGCACAGGATCTCTCCAGCTAATTAATTTACTTATAAGAGAGATTATCTGAATCCTCTTGCTTTTCTGTGGGCCATCTAATTGAATATATATTTACTATAGGTCCTAAAGTATCTATGAGAACTTTCAAAAACAAAGGAGCTTATAATAAATATTTATACTTATATTTTTAGACAAATAGCTTCCATGTTTCCAATCTTGTAACAAATCACTTGCATATAGTTTCTATATTAAATACTAATTGAAATAAAATCCTTCAATGTTTTTACCATAATTTATCTAAACTCTTTAAAGGTTGTACATAAATTTTTCATAGCTTCTTCTTATTTGACAGATCCCATAGTCTCCCTTTTCTTTCTTTTCCAGTTCTTATCTTTCTCCTGTTATTTCTTGTTCTTCTCTCATAAACTTCAAGCTTCACAGCATATACCAAGATGGTTCAATTTTAGGACTCAAGGATGCATCTTGTTACACACAATACTATAAATATTCTTTTGCATCTAGTTCTAAATCCCAAAGGCAATAAATTCATATTACATTGTGCTTTATTCCCATTGTTCTTAGTCATGGTTCTCAAAGTGTGGCCCGGGAGCTTCCGGGGATCCCCAAAACACTTTCAAGGATCTTTTAAAGTCAAGACTATTTTCATAATAATACTAGGACGTTATTTTCTTTTCTCACTCTCATTCTCTCATGAATGTACAATGAAAAACTTTCAAAGGCCGTATATTGATTGCTCTGATGTTAACATGTAATGGATTTATTCTATCATTTTCAAATGAATGATAGTTTTACATGCTCTCATTTTTAATTTCTAAAATGGTAAACTGATAGATATAATTTATATAGACAAAAGCTTTTTGATGTCCTCAAAAATTTCTAAGAGTTCCTAAAGCTGAAAATGTTTAAGAACTGTTGCTGTAGGGCAATGATCCTCATTCAGAGGAGACAGTATTGCCCTCTTACGCATTTTCAGAGCTTTGTGGGAGAATTTAGTTGCCACAGTGTTTGGGGAGCGCTATTGGAATTTGGTGGGAGTGGGATGGGGATGCTAAATATCTACAAAGTATTAGACAATCTTAACTAGTGAAAATTGTCCTATGTCCTGCAGGATTAAGTATAGACATTGATAATAGGCTTTAAATCTATTTCGTGATTATCTGAGCCCAGATTTCATTCTGAAATATGTATTGTTTACTCAAGTCTTGCAGACTGCTGCCATTTTACACACTAAACACCAAAGACCTTAGGATTGCCTCCACGGTAATCTGGTTCATGATCTGGTTGCCCATGACTTCTCTGACACGTTCCACCATTGTTCCCAATGCTCACTGTGCCCGACTATATCAGGGTCCCTGAGCACACCAGGCCTTTGCTCTAGCTCTTGCTTCTGTTTGGGATACTTCTCTCCAGATATCCATTTGACTACTCCTTCACTTCCTTGAGGTCTTTGCTTACAACTCGCCTTCTCAATGAGGCCTGCTCCAACCACACTATTTACATTTATAAACTATGCCCCTCCCCCACATTCTTCAAACCCCTTGTCCCGCACTATTTTTTTTCTATTTTTCATTGACACATATCACTCCCTAACATACAATATAATGTACTTCTTAATTGTGTTCAATATGTAGTCTCTTTTTCCTCCTTCCCCACTACAAATAGAATCTAAAAGAGCAGGGACCTTTCTTTTTTTTGTTTACATGGCCTGGCATATAATAGGCACTCCATGAATAAACAAACATATGATTTTATTATAAACAACTTTCTATTTAATCCTCCTTTATTATGGCATTAAGGCATTATATGAAATTTTGAAATCATGATTGAGTCTGTTTTATTTCAAAATAGTAAGGAGGGCATTACAAAATCTTCAATATGAAAAAGGATGTATTAGGTCTAATGGGCTGAGAGCCACAACTCTAGGGGGTCGATTTTGCTGCCACAAGGAAACCTAATGCATGACTTAGTGAGAAAAGGGAAGCCCAGTTATTATTACTCAGCCCCAGAAACAGACCCAGTGGGAACCTAGTGAGGAGTGTCAGTTAATGTATTTCTACCAATCAGATGTTTAAAATATGTTTAGGTCAGTTGATGAAAAAAGCAAAGGTCAAAACCCCATCTCCAGTGATAAGGGAAGGATTGGAAGATATATCCAACGTACATGGCTTTTTGTTTTGGTGGACCCTGTGGAATTCCCTCATCTATGTACAACATTGTTATATGTTATGATTGAAATTCCAGTTTGGGGAAAGGACAGATGGCAATCTTGATTATAATTTAAAAAAAAAGATTAAAGTATAGCCATTTCAAACTATGACACCTGAGGAAATTAGACCAAGGAGCTTAATTTGTGCAAGGTGGGCCCCAAATAAAAGGCCCCAATGGATATGAATTGCTTTCCATGCTATTGAAAGCCTTCTGTGTTTTCAGAGACAGGACAACAAAGAGGTGGTCGCTGGGTATCCCCCTACACACACATTTCTGTAACACATCACATCCAGGAAAGTGTGCTACTTGTCAGCAGCAAAATGACCCTGGACAAAGCCCACCGCTGATGGATCAGGATTAACTTTCTATTCTGGGAGCAAGAATATCATTCAGTATCTTTTGAGTGACTTTAATGCTCAAACCAGTAGTTTGCACAAACAGAAGCCGTCCACTTGCCCACATAACAGGTAACAAGCAAGCAGGGGAGGTACAGCCTTTCCCACAGTTCTTTATAAACGTGTCAGTGTTGTGACCTCCAAGAGCAAGGGCTAAGAGTGAGAGAGAATTAGCCAGTCAGCGCATCCCATTCATGCCTCAGTGCTGCTTTGAAGACATCCAGAAAAGATGCCCATTGGAGACAATTCTGACCTCGGTTTGTAAAGTGGTAGGAATGGCTTTTCACCATAAGCATTTAGGTGTTAGAGTATATGCTTTAAAATGTATTATAGATTAACTTTTAAGTTAAGATAGAAGAATCTCTAATTTTAATTCCCTTGGGAGATTTTTTCCCCTTATAAAAATCCGTAGGGAAAATAAACAGCCCCTAGTATTTAACTAGATTATGGATAAATGCACGTTAGTCCTACCGTAATATTTTTAAGTATCTATTGTACAGTCACTACATAACATATATCTAAGTTGCTGTGTTATAGAATCCCTATCAAAGGAATAAAGAAACAGATTTAAGCTAAATATTCCCTATCATAAATTGTTAAAGTCTTCTTTTTAGATAATCGTCCATCTCCTCTGAAATTGTTGGCAATAGAGATGTGCAATCGCCGTAGATGACCAGGGTCACCTCATCCACTGAGGAAAAGTCCTCGCCTCCCTTTCCCTTCCTGTTCTAGAGCTGGAGGATGATACGCTTCTTTCTCCTGGCTCCCACTGCACCCTTCACTTAGCTTTATTGCAGCACTTACAGTCCTGCATTATAATTGTGTATTTACATGCCTCTCATGCCCACTAAACTGTGCGTGCCTTGAGTGCTGGACTATGTCTTAATCATAATTCTGGGACGAGAGGAGCAGGCATTCAATAAGTAATGAATGCTTCAAAAGGTATTCCTATTTCTCTCTAGAAAATTGTCAACATGGAAAATTGCAATGTTCTCAAGCAAGGCTAAGACTCTTAGCTGTCATGGCGGTTAACGCAATCAACCCCACTGCTCCGATCCTCACCGAGCACTGCTGTGATTTCTACCTTGTATCCAAACCCAAATCTTCATTTCCCTGCACTGCAAAAGAGAGGGATAGGCACTTTTTTAGCCCAAACGGTGAAAGTTAAGAGAAAGCCAGTTGGTACCCACAGGTCAGCTTCAGTCTTATGACAAGAATGACTAAGCGGGAGATGAGAGGTTGTATAATCTATTCCCATACATTTAGGTTGTTTAAATAGCCCAAAATTATCAGAAACAAAATATAGTTCAACTTTGGATGCTGCCTTAATTCCTTGCCTTGCACTTGTCCCCGTGCCGTATTGAGTAGTCATCACAGGGAGCTGCTTCGCATCAGTCTTTAGAGCTTTGCAGAATACGGTGTACTTTGTAGACATCCACACTGCATCCCGTAGTCAGTCCCACTCCTCAGATACTCTCGGCAAGCACAGCAGCATATCACGGGGTCTAACTAGAACGATAAAAGGATGAAAGGAAGGAATAATTAAGGAGATAATTAATGGTTAGGTCCATCACTGGTATTTCTGTGATTGTTTTCGGTTGTTTAAGTGGCACATAATCAAGGCTGCAAAATTTAGGAACTGAAAAGCCAGTCATTTAAAGCATCATTTAGCAAGCCAGATAAGCACATTAACTATGTGTAGCCACTTCTTTAAAATAAAACTATGGTGAATGCTTTTTAGTGGAAAGTTTATAGAATTTGATATTGTACGTTTACTATTATTTTGGTTGAAATTGCTGTTAATTTTTAATTACCCTTGAATCATGCAGTGGCAGAAGGATACTTTCTAAATTAGTCGAAAATAACATAGTGTGTAAAGACCTGATGTTGGCATCCATTACTGATAACTATAAAAACATAACTTTTTAGAAGGAAATGATGAATAGAAGTTAAATATAAAATTGGCTGCTCTCTCCTTACGTAAATTTTCCTCTTTGCCAGATTCTAGAGAAAGCGACCATGAGTACTTTGCTGAATGCTTCTTGTCCTTGGGGAAAAAAAGACTGACTTGGCTAAGTTCAAGGAATTGTTTTCCATCAGCAAATAACAGTATCAGGCATAAGAGATTGTTTGCTATTGGCATCTTCAAGCCCTGTTGGTTCTTCCTTTAGGGTATATTCAGAATCTAAGCATTTTCCATCACCTGGATTGTCATAATATCCTCCTCATTCTTCCCACTGCCTCCTCCATTGGCTTCTCTCCACCTTATTCTCCAAGTAGCAGCGGTCAGATGATGTCAACACCTCAGCCCAAATACCTCCAAAAGCTTCTCCTAGCACTTCGAGAGAAAGCCATATCCTACAGAGTCCTGCCACCACCCTCCCCATACCTCACCCAATACTCTTCCCCTTTCCCCCAGTTCATTCCTTCACTCTGGCTTCTTGGATATTCCTAGACACACCAGGCACGGCCATTTCTCTGACCTTTCCCCAGCCTGCCGTTCTAGGTTCTAGCCCAGAGCCCACTTCCTTGCCTTTTTCATTTCTTTGCCCATACGGCACTTTCTCAGTGAGACCTTCTCTGACGGTCCTTTTTAAAACTGCACATACATAGCAGCACTTTTCGTCGCCATTTCCTGTATTTTTCTCTATAGTACATATCACCTTCTAAAATACTGTAAAATGTGTGTTGATTCATTGTCTTTTTCCTCAAGGTAAACACCCTGAGGTCAGGCTTATCATTATTATTGTTTTATGCACTTCTGTCTCCTCAACACATAGAACGATGCCTGGTACATGGTAAGTAATAATTACTTGTTGTGTGAATGGATCTGTGGTCAAAACACTAGCCAGCTCTTCCCATGTGCGTGGCCTACTAACTACTAAGATATGGCACAGCTATTGGGAAAGGTCTTGCCTCGTGCCTTATATTTAAATATATGTATATTTAAGATTTTATTTATTTATTTAGACAGAGAGTGCAGGGAGGGGCAGAGGGAGAGCGAGAGAGAAAAATCTCAAGCAGATTCCACACGAAACACAGAGCCCAATTCGGGGCTTGATATCATGACCATGAGATCATGACCTGAGCTGCAATCAGCAGTCAAGAGTCGGCACTTAGACAACTGGGCCACCCAGGTGCCCCACATTTAAATATATTCAATTAAAGCTATGTTAAATAGTAGCTTGGTCTAAGGTTAAAGTCTCTCTCTCTCTCTCTTTTTTTTTAATGTAAGCACTATTACATTTGGTACAGTGTCTAATATGATCTCTTAAAAATTACCTTGCTTACCCATTTCAAGTTAAAAGCAGGTACATAAAAGAGAATATTTTTGCCAATGATAGAATGCCCCTGGAATTTGATCTAGCCAAATGACTGAGAAGTGGTTTCAGAAGGTGCTCACACTATTTTTGGTGGGTGTGGCATTGTCTCCAGGGCTTCAGTGTCTTCATTCTAATAGAAGAGCGTGAGTGAGAACATAAGTAAGTTGGTGGTCAATGGCAGACACTGGTTTTCCCTAGGGATGGTCTTGCAAACTAATCAACTACACGGTGAGAAAATATGGATAGCCACGGCCTCATGGGCAAAGGTTTTGATACATGGATTAGCTTCTGAACAAGATATGGAAAGTGTTAATCATTAAGAACAGATTTTATTTCTTTAAGACTCCAGAACTTTTGTCAGCAAATACAGGTAGAGTAACAAGGTGGCGATTTAAGGGACTTTCCACGTGGTTGAAAGTCGCTTACACAATTGAATGCAGTTCCTGTGGGGAAAAAAATCAAGTAAAATTTGCATCCTCTGCTGGTAGAAGTTTCAAGTAAAATTTTTTTCAGGGCACCTGGGTGGCTCAGTTGGTTGGTTAAGTGTCTGGATCTTGATCTCTGCTCAGGTCTTGATGTCACAGTCATGAGTTCGAGTCCCATGCCGGGCTCCACGCTGGGCAATAAAAATGAAATAAAATAAAGTAAAATGTTGTCCCAACAGATATTGTTCTCTGGACTTTGTCCTTGTGTTTTACTAATGAAGAAGTGGTACAGTTTTGACTGAGTCTGTTACACATTGCTGATCACTTGAGGGCAAGTAAAACCAAGTCAATTGAAATATAATAGTAACCGAAGTAGAGCAAGTGAAAATGAGGGGACAGAAATGCCCCAAAGTGTTATCTTTACATAGTTTTGTTTTTTACTTAATTAAGATTTACATGAATATACGCATATATGAGAAAAATTAAAAGGAGGTCGCAGGAAGAGTGTGAATGTTCCACTTTTCTTTTAAGTGAAAGTTTCCAACACTAATCTAAAGTTCTGTCTAAAGCGATGGCAGAATAGTGACGTTTTTGACATGGAATTCTATTAAATATGGCTTTAATTTTCTCTGTGATCATTACAGGTAGATATGTTTTCTCTCTCCAGCCCTTTTCTAAATTATTTGAGGTGGTAGCGTGTGTCTTCTTTCTTATGGTATGCATATTACCCAGTACAAAGCTAGGTGAAAAAACTTAATATGGGCCTGAAGAATTAGTAAGGTTTTGGAGATTGTTTGAATACACCTTTTTAGGCTTGTACCTGAATTCTATGGAAGAAAATAAAATTGTTGATATGGCAAATAAAACCTTTTGCACTGTGTTTTAATGAACAAGCTGTTCTTTTTTTAATTCTGTCTTCCATGGTGTGTATCTGTATATGATTAAAAAAAAAAAAAGTAATACAGATCCAAAGGCAGAAATAAAAATATCATCAGACCTCATAGACTTTTGATTCTCTGTATTCAAAATTGTTCCCAAGACCAAAAATTGAAAAGACTGCTAAATTATGCAAGCATCCTGGGGTATATGGGGCCACTGAACTAACACACATGTATTTACACTTTTTTAAAATTTTATAACTAATAAATTAAATTAAAGGTGAGTCAAAGTTTGTATGGTCCATTTTAAGAATTACAATATGGAAAGTAAATACACTGCTGTGTGGGAATACATGGCTTATCTGTCACTGATAGCTAATGGATTCCTTCCTATTAAAATTTAATTGAAAATCTTCAATGATATTTAAGCTTTCACAGAAGTGTAAACTACTGTGACTACAATTCACAATGCATTTAAAACAATTATTCTTTATCATTAAAGTTAATAATATGCACATTAACCTCTTATGTAGTCTAAATCAATATTGTAGTTTAAAAGATATGACCTCTGGACAGTTTTGTCTAAATATTGATTTCATTGTCATTTGTATAAGGTATCAAACAAATTACATGCTGCACTAATATCATTAATGCTGCCCCCATAGAGCCTCTGACTTTATGGGGTTCTTATAATACAGGACATGACATTACAAAATATTGAGGATATCACAAAATATAATTGCCGAATGGGCAAGATTTGATTATGGCAGAACAGACTTGCTGTAAACAGATGATAACTTCCAAATTCTTTACTCTCAGTGGACAGAAAAAAATACTGCTCTTTAACATGCAGATTGGTTGTTGAGGTTAAGTTTCAAGTGGCAGAATCTTTTCTGCCTCTGAGGGTCTAATTTACCTTCTTGTGATGCCAGAGATATTTCAGGAGGGAATCTAAAGTCACGTTAAAATGGTGTCATTCTGTAATGTAGCAGTTTTCTACAACATAAACTTGTTTAGAAATTTCTGTTAAAAGTTACTAATGAGTCGGAGGAGTTGGAAAATATATGCATAAAAGTGAAGGGGTTGTGAGCCTTTCAAATGATCTTTATAGAACTGAATAAAAATTGACGGATGGGCATGCATCGCATTTTCTCTCATAATAATTATTACCATTTTTGTAAAAAAATAAGTACAAATTGAAATACCAGCTGCATAGTTTCATCTCTTTTACTTTTTTCAGGTTCTAATTTGCTATGAATCACAATTGTTAACACTCTCCAGTTACATCTAACTCTGTTTTGATGTTTAAATTTTTTAAACTGTATGTTACTTTTTGTTTCTCGTAAAACTTTCAGAAAAGCAATGTGGCCATAATCATGATGCTGTGAACTGTGGGAGTTATTTATACTAAAAATGTTCCCCCCAAATCTCTTGTAGGTAAAAGTGACCCATTTTGTGTAGTTGAACTGAACAATGACAGGCTGCTGACACATACCGTCTACAAAAATCTCAATCCCGAGTGGAACAAAATCTTCACATTGTAAGTAATCATTACCTTGAGCTCATTTCAAAAATGGAGCTAATAATATTTATTTTTGAGATACTAACTGATGAACAACTCAGCATCTGGACTGCCTCTGCTAGCAACAGCCAATATCGTGATTGTTATACCTTTCTGACAGTGAGACCTGGGGCAAGTGTATGCCATTTTTCTTTGTTTTCAGATTTTTTTTTAAACTGTGATTTTTATATGGTTTGACTAAGGATTTTGCTCCCATTAACTGAATTGCCATACTGCTTCTTCCTTTTATACTTTCTATTGAAATTCTCCCCAACTGCATTGACACCAGGGAGGACAAAGCTCTATTTGTTCCATTGCTCAAATCAGCAAACAATCCAGTCTCAGATTCAGAGATGCTTTAGTTTTGCTTTGTTGCATTTTAATACAATAAGAATATTAAGTGTTGTCCTAGTTACCAGAACACCATTAGGGTTAATTTTCCTTTTGTTTTAAAAAAGTTTATAATAATCTTTTAACCACGCACTGTAAAAGCTGCGTACCAGCACCATAGTATCTCTTAAGTTCGGGGTGTGTGTGTGTGTGTGTGTGTGTGTGTGTGTGTGTGTTTTAAACTGGGCTTTAGAAACGAACTCTGAACAAAGGAAAACTCTCCACACAGAGTACTTCTTAAAAGTTTTCTAACATAGTTTTATTTTTTTGTATATGAAAACTGCTAAATTCCTCATTAATTTCTTATAATGTCTCTGCTTAAGAGTAAGTAATCAGATTTAATTATCTGACCAATTTATCTTTAAGGAATTCCACATTTTTATAAGAGATGAAAGCCTGGTCAGGAGACTTGCACTCCTAAGAAGGTTGTTGAGAGTGTTTTTCTCTGGAATGCATAATTGAATGAATAGGTTTGATTATTATCAAAGCCATTAATTGATTGTGCCCTGATAAAGCCTCTCCTCACATGTGGTTGCAGTCTTTCAGTAATGAATATATTCATTTTTTTTTGTTTTCTCTTAATTCATGTTTTCTTGGTAAACAGTTGGATCAAAGAATAAATGTTATCAGCAATTGGGGTTTATTTTTCCAGAAACAAAAATGAAGAGCTCGCACAGTTGTTTATTAACATACGTTGTCTTTGGAACATAATGGGACACTATTTAATTTCTAAATCCTGGGGTGGTACAATAGCTATCAATGTTACATTTTCTCCATTCTGTTTTCTGTGTTGGTAAATTCTTACTATAAACGTACCAAGAATAAGTCAATGTTTTGGTAAGAACTGTAAACAAAGGAGATGTCCTACTATTACAAAAAAAGAAAAATTATATGAAATATACTGTGACTCTTGATGATACAGAATTTAGTGGAGTTTTACATGGGGTTAATAGGAAGGTAGGAATTATTGTGATAATAATGAGAGGGAGAAGTCTCAAAAACATCAGTGCCACTTATTGATTTTTTTTACACTAATTCTGTGCCCATCCAGATGGAAAATTATATTTCATTAAAAAATTATAACTTGAAATTACAATAGTGTTCAAAGTTCAAGATAATAGAACCATCACTGTAGTCTACAAAGGTGCATTATGGGAAATTCTGTCAGATACCAAGCCACCTTGTATATGTGTATATGCAAATGGCATACATAAGAACGCATACACACAAAATCAGCTGGAGCCATCTAAATTTTCAAAAGCATTTTTGTTCTTGTTCCCCACTGATGAAGTCTTTTCTTCTTACGTATATTTATTATGCAGCAACATTAAAGATATCCATTCAGTTCTTGAAGTGACAGTTTATGATGAAGATCGGGATCGAAGTGCTGACTTTCTGGGCAAAGTTGCTATACCATTGCTGTCTGTAAGTTTTATTCACCTGACACACTGCTCTGTGTTGCTTTTGCTCAAGGAAGAAAAAAAAAACCCCTCAGCTCTGTATCTGTCATTTCTCAACCAAGGTCTGTAATAAGAACACTAAAAATTTTAACATACTCAATTCACGGCCATGTTGAATCCCATGATAGTTAATTTTTCCTGACAGACTTGATCCTGGTAATGAACAGGTACTTGTCAGAATTGCCACAGTTGTTTTGGGTTCTCTGTCAGTTTCAGCAGCTGGGGGTCAAAGGTCACTGAGGGAGTGTATTCAGTGGAGACCGCGAGACAGACGGCTGTCATGTCCTTTTCCCGCAGATTCAAAATGGTGAACAGAAAGCCTACGTCTTGAAAAACAAGCAGCTGACAGGGCCAACAAAGGGGGTCATCTATCTTGAAATAGATGTGATTTTTAATGCTGTAAGTCTTAACTTTGGCTTTTTTGTACTGCTAAAGAGTTCAGTTTCATGAAAGCTTTTGTTCCTGATTTGTAGAGAATTTCTGTCATTCCTCATTTTCTCTAAACCTTGATGTATCCTGGAGAATACGCTTCTGCCACTGCCTGGCACACCCACACTTTCTGTTATAGTTGGCGGCTGCCACTGCGGCTGTGCTCCGGCCGCTGCCTGCCGGCGTAAGAAGGGGAAGCGCGTGCGTGTGCAACTGTATACATTTATATTTTATGAGCACAGCAGCCAGGACTTTGAAACTTTAGGAATTATTGCAAATTGAACTGCGTGAAAAACTTGTAAACATTTGTAATATATGAATCCATAACAGACACATATGTTGATGTATAGGTGAAAGCCAGCTTACGAACATTAATACCCAAAGAACAGAAGTACATTGAAGAGGAAAACAGACTCTCTAAACAGGTAAAAAGCAAGGCAAGATTAATCCCTCTGGGAAGACCTGATTATAATCTGTAAAACATCTAGGTAAATTCAAATAAACTTTGGAAGTGTGGAGGGGGGAAGACTATGGAATTTTTGATCCTCTACTTATGTGAAATGGCTCTTTCTTTTTTTTTTTTCTTTCTTTCTTTCTCTCTCTTCCCTTCCTTTCCGTAAGAGATCAAAAACAAGGACAATACCAAACTAATAAATTGGATGGGGGTGGTCAGAATGGAAAGGGGATAGGGTAGGCGCTGCGTAGAACGGATATGTATTCATGCATTAGCCAAAGAATGATCATTTTGAACATAAAATACTGTCTGATTGCCATGGAATGTGTAAATGAGAACACCAAAGGCTGAGGTTCAAATATATGTCCAGACCACCCACAGGTATGATGCAGGTGTGTGTAAAGTGAGCCCTGGGTAAAGCTCTTCCCTCTAATCCACAAGAGAGAGGGCTCCATCTTTTAAGGGAAACCTTCCTGTTAATTAGATTTTGACTATGGTCTTTTAGAAGTGAACTTTTATTGGCACTTTTAGCTAAGAAAATAGAAAATCAGCCCATCTGATTTTTCTGTCATGAAGAAATTTTAAATAAGACTCGATATCTTGTAATTAGACATAGATTTAAATCAGGTTTCATATCAAGTTAAGAAAGGGTGTTAAGCTACCTCTTTAAAAAAAAATGTTTACTTCCAATTAGCGCAGCTAAAATAAAATGTTTTTTTGCAATGGCTATAAAGTTTAAAGAACTCATTTGTGTGTGTTAAAATATTTAACAATTTTCTGTGCTATTAGAAGACTAAAATTAGTTTTGTTTTTAATCTAATCAATTCACCATAAACAGTGGGATCTTTGGTTGTTTAAAGACAGTGCATGAATTACAAATGCAATATCTATCTAAATAGAAATACAGATTACATTTTTTTCACAATTATAGATAAAAGTAATAAAAGTAACTCTAAAAGGAAGGTGATCAGGGGAGGAAGGAAAAAAGGAAACAAATAGGGTGACTCTTTTTGTGAAAGAATTTCAATTTTAACAACTTGTTAAAACTGGTATGCCTGTACATGCATCTATATTTATACACACACACATATACATATTTTTTCCAAATGACCTCAGGAACCTTTACATAACTACTTCTTTAAAATGCCAGATCAGTATTGAAATATATTTGGCATCAGCAAAATATGAACCTGCAGACAGATTATTCCAATTGTTAACAGAGCTAGATATTTTTTGTACCATCATCTAGTATAGGGGCGATTCTGTTTATAGTTGTAGTCATGCCTTGTTTTAAATCTTAGATTTGAATTGTATCAATTCTCATATACCTTTTTAATGAAAGATTTTATAAAGCACTTGGTTACCATAAATATTTTCCTAACTCCAAAATTATGAAAAAGCAATGAGAAAAATCTAGGTTAAATTGATTGTGGAAGAGAGAGAGAGAGAATTAGAGAAGGAGAGATAGAGAGAGACTGAGAGAGAGAGACTGAAAAATTAATAGTAAATAAGGGAGATTCCAACAAAAATCGTGAAAATCTTGTTTTCTGTAATAAAGCAATACTTGACAAGTTTTCCTCCAAGACATGAAATGAAAACATTTCATGTTATCCATTTCGCTTTGAAATATCTTGAAGTTAAAGCACTTAAAGAATCTTAAAATCACAGTGAGATTTAAGAGTTAAAGAAATTTATTTAAGGTTCAGAGTATATAAATGTTTTTAATCTGTTGGAGTTTTTTTTTTTCTTTTGAACAAAGGTAGCCCGACCCACATAATAATATTATTTAAGAAAATATATTTAGCTAAGAAATTGCTCTTGTAATTCAGTTCTTTCTACTCTCTCCAGAGATACTTCTCTTCCTTTAACTTGTGAGCCAAATTGCGTTATATTCTTACAACTTTATTAACTTTCTGAATCCTTTTTAAATCACACTAAGCTTGAAGAATTTTGTACTCTATCTGATGGTTTTTAGTCTTGCAAATGCTGATAATATTCTCATCTTCCTTACAGCTGCTACTAAGAAACTTTAACAGAATGAAGCGTTGTGTCATGGTGCTTGTAAATGCTGCATACTACATTAATAGTTGCTTTGACTGGGATTCACCCCCAAGGAGCCTCGCCGCTTTTGTGGTATGATAATTCTTTATTACTTACATTGTTATTCATTAAATTCAGTAATCATAGCTGCATGTTTCTGTGGCTATAGTAACAGTTAGGTTGATGTGGCCATTTTAAAAACTCCTATTTTAAGACTTGACTGGACAGATTTGCCGTGGGCAGGAACCTGATGGATCGTTCAAGGTCCGAGTCCAAGAATACACATCCACTCCCCCCCTTCAGATTTCCGGAAAGCAAGATATCTCAGCCAATATATAATTTTCTCCATGACAGTTAAAAAGTAAAATTTTACATATTGCATAATTCCAAATCCCAATAACAGAGCCAAGAAAGGGCCTTAGTGTTAAAAAAAATTAATAATCTCGACCATCCTCATCTTAATTTTATTGTTCTATAGACTTTTTTTCAAAATAGGAAAATCGTTGGCAGCAGGATGCTAGTTGGTACTGTTCAAATATGTGAGTCAGTTGGAAGTGGGTGTGACCTATTTAAGAGACGTTTTATTGTTTCTGAGATTTTCAGTTTTTAAAAAGGCACAAGTGAGAATTTGATAGATCCAAATAGTCCTCTAACAATGTTCATCTTGTGGCCTTTTACTTTGGTTATTTAAAAACTGCCGATGAGACCAGCTTGCAGAGCTCGAAAATCTGAGAGAATACTTTCCTCTGAGCTTTAGCTGGGATTTTCTGCTCTCACATTAGTTTTGCTTATTCAGGATTTGAGTTTGAAGTTTAAGTGGAGTCCTTCTTTCGAAATCCTTTATTTTATTGTCCTATTTGTTAGACTATGAGTACCTTATGCTTCCTTAACAGTTTCCAAGTTAGCAGAATATGACTTTATTATGGGGGCTTATAAGAAGAGCCTTAATTATAGTAACAAATCAACATTTTAGTATTACCATTCAAACAAGTGTATGCACATCTGTTTAGCACTTTGAGCCCTGTCCTCCTCTCAGGCCTTGTATGGGACTTTCATTAATGTCTGAGCACATGGAACAAAGAGTGAGTATGTCCCTTTGTGTTGTAAGTTACCAGAAAGTTAGGCGGCCAGCTTCCCATAGACATGTTGTTGTCTCCTTAAAGAAAGCAATTGCCATCATCATTAAGATTGAGAAAAGAAAATCTGCCTCTTTGACTATTCTTTTATTTGGTGCTTTCACGTAATAAATACGTTGGGGTACTGTTAAGCAAACTTTATTATGATTTTTCGCTATCATAGAGGCACTTTGATGTTAATGAGGAAAAAATGATACTGAGTGTCTGTGTATATTTTACGCCATTACTTCCAGGTTCTGTGGGGCCTTATAACAGACACAGTAATATTCTCCTGAAAATGCCATGATGCCATCTTTGATTCACTCTTTCCAAAGTCATTCCCCACAACCATTTGCAAAATTTGAAAACAGAGAAATCTCTGTAATTATATTATTTGTTCAGGAACATCATTTCGAATGCTTTAACATTACAATATGTTGTGTAAGCCTTCATAAACTCCCTCTGGCTTCTCGAGGTCACTCATGTGAAATGAATTCAAGATGGCAGAGACTTTTTTTCCCAATTTTCTTCTGATTAAAAAAATCAGGCACTGAAAGTCCGAGAAACTTCGGTACATGTATATGATAATACTTGAGTGGTTTCACTGTAAGGGAACCAAAGTTCACTGGGGAGGAAAGTTAATAATATCTCTCTTAGTTTGTAGTTAGTTTCCAACAGCCTTGGTCGTACAAACCACAAACTGACCGCACGATGCTTGCAAAAAAGAGGGGGAGGCCACCGCGAAGGTAGGAAATGGATTGCAGACACGGATAGTGAGAAAAGAGGCCTCACAAGCTGCACGTGAATGTGTAGTAAGAGTACTTTTGAGAAGAAACGATAATATTAACTGTTTCATTGAATAGAAGCACTGAATCACATTCTATTGAATGTGATTGAAATAACAAATAATAAAACTGACCTGCATTTATCTAGACCTGAGCTGGGCATTCCATGAGAAGGGGGCCCTACTTGTTTCACCCTGGTACTCCAGCATCACCTGCAGAGTATCTCACACTTGTTAGGCTCCCAATATAAACGGCTATCTGAATCAATAGACCAGCCAATAAACCAGTCAATCAGTCTGAAAATTTTTCTAAAGTGAAGAAAGTCTTCTTGAATTCTGCCAGATAAATAAGGCCTTGCTCTAGTAAAGCTGGTTATTAAATGATGATAGACATAGCTTAATGCTCTGCAGCAATTTTCCCTCGAATTTCACTTAAATTCTAATGAATTTAATCCTCTAAATAATAAATAATAATCCTCTATATAATAACTAATATATAAAAATATATTATTATGTTATATAGATGCTATATAGAGGCTATATATATGTTATGTAGATAACTAATATAAAATAATATAATAATCCTCTAATAATAATATAATAATCCGCTATATAATAACAACTCATACTTCCTGAGCATTTATGTGCCAGGAAGCTGTTTTACAGGCACTAAAGCATGAAAGTGCTTTTCAGGCGTAAATGAATTTAATGTTCCCAACGACGTAATTATAAGATAGATACTATTATTTTCCCGATATACAGAGTAAAAAACTGAGGCAGAGAAAAGAACCTTGTCCAACGCACACAACAGATATTATTTTCTTTCTAAAAGAGCTTTTAAATTATGCACCTTATAATATAAGTATCATAATAATTCAGAAAAAAAAATACTGTTGTAGGATTTTGATTCATCTTACAGATATTAAATGATGTATTTAAAAAGGAAATATTTCAAAGATCTCATTGCATAACCAGAGCCTTTTTAGGCCAATGTATTGAAAAGAACTGCTTTCCATTAGGAGGAGAGTATGAGCAGCACCCCATTGTTACAAACATATTGTTCCCATCATTCCCTGTTGATGGATCTCGGGTCTATTATTATAATATTGGTTCCACTTGGCCCACTTTTTCATAAATGCAGCTGCTTCACGGAGCACATGCATTTGTACCATTATGTGGCTTGGTTTTAGGCCCAGATCGGTAAACTTTATGTTTAAGTGCCTTTTTTTTTCTATTCCATTTTATTTTTCTTTGCTAATTTTCTATCCAAAAATAAATGTAGAATAATGAAATCAAAATGGAAAAACAATAATTTTTTGTCCCAATGTCAATTAAAGTGGAAAGCTTAAGAAACGCAGGGTTAGAGCTGCTCCAGCCTCTTTGGCACTACCTGTGTGTTCTGGGGAAGATGCAGAGCTGGCTGCCGAGATTAGAAGCTGCAATCGGCCTGGGAGGTGAGGGATAAAATATAGGCAAGCATGTTCCTGAGAATGTCCTTGTTATTGTGTGCTATGAATTAGGTTTTTAAATTTTACTATGAATATTGTATGCCTAAGAGCAAACACAGACGTATGTGGCGCAGAAGGCCCGGCTCGTCTTTCGGAATCATCTATTGTCGACGTGGAAATGTCTCATAAATTGGGTCTAATTTTCATCAGGCTCCTGACCAGACATTTGTGTTCTTGTGGACGTCAGTGGGTGCAACATGGAAAAAAAACCAGAGTGCACACTCTCTTTCTCTTCAGTACTGTCATTTCTCACTGTAATGAGCACAAAAATAATTGGACAACTGAGCTATCAGTAAAAGGACACACTTCAGTGTGCGTCAAAGAATTATTTTACAGGACAAACTTTAATCTTTAAATGTGATTGTAGATAATTTGTGGCACCATCTGTCCATTTGGAATTGTTTTAGCCTTTTCTGTCGTTATACAG
Source organism: Ursus maritimus (assembly GCF_017311325.1). Taxonomy (NCBI): domain Eukaryota; kingdom Metazoa; phylum Chordata; class Mammalia; order Carnivora; family Ursidae; genus Ursus; species Ursus maritimus. Next base: position 15,357,811 of record NW_024426663.1, read on the forward strand.
TGAGTGCCGCTGTGTTTAACAGTAACATTTGATATTTTACACATTTAATTTCTGTTCTGCTGTGTGGTCCTTAGGGAATGGAGCGCTAGTGCTACATGAGAGAGACAAAGTATTGATCAGTTAACATTTCAGCTACATTTATGTATGTCGCAAAATTAATGAAAATGCCAGACAAAAATGTCAGAGTGCACAAAAAGGTAGAATTTAAATTTGGTAGTTTAATGAAAAGTTTAAGATGTGCATTATCAAAAATGTCCTCTTGCCTTTAAAGTACAATTCCTAACAGAATAACTACGGGGAGACACATATTTTACTTAGAGGAACAATGAACATGAATTATGAAGGGATGTCAACCCCTCAGAGTACGTTGTGTTCCAGAACGGGCATGTTTGAATGCCTAACTGTTACTCATAAAATACATTTGTTTCTGTTCATATCTGGAAGGCTACTGGCTTCAACCCTCTGTACTGACCAGCCTATGAGGCAGGCTTCCTACGGAGATTCTCCCCCCACCTAGGTCTGCCTTGGTATCCCTGTGTTCCTTTTGTGTCCAAACTGAGAATTCCCTCTACAGCAATTCATCCAGGCCACTCTGGTTCATTACTCGTTCCTTTCTGGGTCCTTTTCAAATGCCTGGTTTTCCTTTGCTTCCAGAAAATTTGTGCTCCACCTTCATTCAATCCCCATTTTAGTAAAGGATCACACTCGGGACAACAGCTACTCTCAGAAAAGCTGGGCCATTATGCAGGAAAAGAGAAAAACAGAGATGATGTATGCAAAGAATGACACGAGGCAGCTCTGTGTAGCCAAATGATTAAAAAAAAAAATAGAGGAGGCATAAGCAAGGGAGGAAGAACTGAACTTGCAGAGGCGTTGGGAATATAATACAACGATCTGAGGACAATAGGCTCACGAGGATACCGTATCGAGTATTTTCTGTGGAGAAAGCCTGCTGCTATTAGACAACATATGGATTTTTCTAAAAGTTATTATAAACAATAAGGACATTTTAAGTGGCTTTCACGTTCAAGGACTAAAAAAGGGGACGTTGCTTAAGAAGAAATATCAATGTGAAAACAAAGGCATATCTACATCTCCATGTAGTTCCAGTCTCAGCATTCATGTTAGCGAGCAATGTGGGGGGATTGTACTGGACATAGGAAAGGTAACACTAAGATTCCAACAGAAATGCCTATTCTCAACATTTAAGAGGTATCAGTATTACCACACCAACAAAATTACACTTCAAGTCTATGGCAGTTTTCAAATGATTTTTATGGAAGCTTTTGTTGTTGTTGTTGCTACAATTATTTTTTTAGTGCTAAGCAGAAAAACTGGAAATGTCCCAGATGTAATTGTTGTTATTTTCTCTGCCACAACAAAAACAGAAGGACCCTCGAAAATCAAAGAAACAAGTACTAAAGCAAAATGATCTGTAGCTCATGGTCCTATCCTTGCGTTCTCTCATTTTCCTAAAATTATGTAAATCAAAATTTCCTTTTGTTCATCCTTCTTCATTTATGCTTTCCTCTGAAAACACTTATTAAGTTTACTAAACAATACTTCCAGTCTAATTTATACAAATTTTAAAAGTACATTAAATATTTCCTTTACAAATGTGTGAGGAGAGAAGAGAGCCTATATAGAACTTCATTGATTTAGAAGATTGTATACCTCCAAAATGACCTAAAATTCCTTTTACAAAGTCAAAGACTATTGTCACTTAGAAGATTCCAGTACTACAATTTTCTTTTCAGTAAATAGATTGTGTGTCCAATTCATATGGACATACTGACACTTTAAGTTGATACTCAAACTCTACATTTTTTTCCCTAAAATTAATTTGAATTCCAAGGAAGAAAAAAATTTTCGAACATTGGCCTATAAAAAATTAGGTTTTCTAAGGGGTGCCTTTCACAAAACACTGCCTATAAATTCTTGCAATTGCATAAAAGCCCCTCAAAGACCACAATTTAAGAAGTGAGTTCAGTTTTAGGATTGATCGCTCTAGGCTAAAAATCAGCCGTGAATCTTAGGAAATGTAGCAAGTCAGATATTAATGGAACAAAGCATTTCGACTAGATTTCTCTCATCCTTCTTAAGGAGTGATGCTACAACTCAATTTATAGATCTATTTAAATGTGTCGTCTTCTTGTTTTGTATTTCAGTTGTTACGTCTACAAAGGCTGCACCTCCTCAGATCAGCGCATAGTTCTCTTTAAATGGTGCCAACACCCTTTTTTTGTTGTCTATTTTCATAGATGTCAGCAAAATGGCCTCCTGCTCTTTGGAGGATATAATCACCCAAGACACAGAGTCCACTACTCTCTGAAAAGCTTATTCTTCTGAAATTTTATTGTATATTTACAAGAAGACTTTAATTCTTAAAGCATGTCACAAACACATTTTCTATTATCTCTACTCTCCCTCCTCTGTCCTGTAGGGTAGGAAGTAGTAAAATGCTGTAATCTGGGACGTACTCTTCTATGGATGATTTAGGGAAAATTAAAACTATTTCACTTTTTCCCAGGTACAGTGCTATTGCACTATATTATAATTCAAACAGAAACTGCAAATATCACAAACATAACTGTGATACCTCATTGAATTCAGGAATTAGCCTTCTTGTGAATCTTCATGGTTTGTGTAATGAACGCTGGGGCAGTCGGGGACACCAGGGCCTCAGTGTGGTCTCCTTCTGGCTGTATGGCTGCTGTCCCACTTCACTTTAAGCATTACTTCTCAGGTAGTTTCAGCCTCAGGAGACCCTTACAAATATGTTACTTTGTCCAGATTTTATAACTGAGTTGACTTAAGGATCAAAAATTATAAAATAATGAAATCATTACTCGTCCTCAGATTCCTAAACCAATGTTCTTGTCCTCTGAAGAGTTTTCTACCTTCTGGCTTCAATTTAAATTTTTTGTGACGAAAGAGCAAGCCACATTCTATTGTGAAATATTATCATGTAAAGTGTTTTTGCAAAGAAAAACATTTAAATGAATGAGATAATTCTGTAATTTATTTTACTAAGATTTTGCAAAGTAAGTAAAAACTCTTCTGAAAGGTTGTCAATTATCACAGAAATGCAGTCAGTAAGTTTACTCAGCACATATTTTCATGCCCCCTTGTATCAGGTCAATATTAAGAAATAGGAGTAGAATGCTTTCTTTTGTTCCGTTTTTCTATTTTGACTAGTCATGAAGATGTCCCTTAGAATTATGAATATATTAGAGTTAATTTACCAAAGGAGAAGCCAACCTGAACACTGTTAAGAAAGTTGTTTCTATTTTTTGTGGCTCCTTCTCTTGCCCTCCTTTTACGACTTTGACCATTACAGTCAAAGTTGGCTATAGGCCTGGTAGCCAGTCTTGCCAGAGTAGGTCCGGGAGTTACGACTCCACGTTGCGCCTTCTCCTTTGCTGTGACAACAGAGGCCCAACACTCGGCAAGTGGTAACATTAGAGATCAGTAAGAGAGGAAAGATGAAGGAGTAACCATTTCTCAGTTCACAACAGTCATCAGATATTGGCTCAAAGGGACGTAATGAAGAGAAAATCAGAGAAAAGCAAGAAAAGCTGTAAATTATATTAAAATGTCAATAGATATTTGGGTGAAAATGAAAGGCAACCTTGATTTTAAGAATGGAAAAAGAAATGTTGGAGGTAAAACTTGACTTTTATTTTATCTTGAGTCAGTATTCTCAGTGGGTTTTTTTTTCCATGTTCAACGCCCTAAGAAGAAAATTTTCATTAAATGAGAGAAAACAAATGCTAAGGAATAAGATTTTCTCAGGACATGTTGGGTTTTGGAAGGTCACAGATCACTGTAATATCTAAGTTTTTTTAAATACTCCCCTAAGGGGGCTCCTGAGTGGCTCAGTCGTTAAGCGTCTGCCTTTGGCCCAGGGCGTGATCCTGGAGTTCTGGGATCGAGCCCCACGTCAGGCTTTCCCGCTGGGAGCCTGCTTCTTTCTCTCCCACTCCCCCTGCTTGTGCTCCCTCTCTCACTGGCTGGCTCTCTCTGTTAAATAAATAAATAAAATCTTAAAAAAAAAAAATTCTCCCCTAAGAACCAATTTTTGCCCCCTTGGGTGCCATATTGCCCCCATTAAGAATGCATGATTTTAAATGAAGTTTAATGTGAGCTTAACTATGTTTATTTTCATGCTTTGGGTAGTGAAGTCTAGTTTGGATTTTCTGTAGTTTGCATACAATAGAAATTATTCCCATAGGTAATCAGTCTGAAGAAAGATAATTTGTGATCTCAATACAAAATTATTGACTACATTGGAGTCCAATTAAAGAAAGGATTTTGTTTGGCTTCATAGAGATTAACGAATTGAATTTTCCCCTTATGAAAATCCATATGGAAGTTTTCTTCTCTATACCAATTCCAAGGGTGCCTTGTTGTGCTTCACTGACATGGAGAAGTGGGGTGAACATTAATTCTGGCCTAAGTAATATAACCTCCATCATTATGAGGGTTTGATGGGTTTTGTCTATACATTGCCCTGTATTTATGACTAGTAGATAATCTTTATATTCTTAAACGAATATCATTATGTCAGAGATATAAAAGCATACTTCATTAGGCTTGATTACCTATTAGATCTTCATTGGAAGGGAAGGAAAAAGGTTGTGAAATAGAAGTCATTTAAAACAGTGAAGATACATGTTTTACTGGCTGTTCTGCATGTCAAGTTTTCTAATTCCCCATAGGAATCCAAAAACTTTTACTATTGCAATTTATCAATAATATGTAAATATATGATGTTTTATATTCCACTTAGCTCTACACAAATAATTCTAGGGCATTTTCCATTGTTAGCATTCTTGCCAGGCAGACTTCAGACAATGCTTACGTGTTTGAAAAAAGAAATCTATCATTCAGTTTTGTCATAAAATGTTGGTGAAGTAAATATTATTTCCCTTAGTCAATTACAGAAATCTTTTAGATTTAACTTAAAATAATAGATTGCCGGATGCCTGGGTGGCTCAAGTCAGTTAAGTGTCTGCCTTCGGCCCAGGTCATGATCCCAGGACCCTGGGATCAAGTCCCTCATTGGGCTCCCTGCTCAGCGAGGGCCTCCTTCTCCCTCTCCCTGTGCCCCTTCCCCCTGCTTATTCTCTCGCTCTCTCTCAAATAAATAAATAAATGAATAAAATCTTTTTTAAAAAATTTTAAAATAAAATAAAATAATAGATTGCCAATGTTAAAAGTAGTCCATTAATTACCCACAACTTCCTATACTGAAGCCGTATAAAGGAGGTGTTACATTTTGAAGCATGTTAGTAAAGCAGTGGTTGCTACTCAGAGAAAACTAATTTATAAATGTAGACGTTCAGATAGCAGAGTTCGCTTTTCCTGGCTAGGTGGCGATACTGAACATTTTTCTGCTTGTGTTTAAATTATTTTAAATAGAGTTTGGCTCTTCCATTGCAAGAGCCTCTTACATGCCTCAACCGGGACGCTGGGATTTATAAAGGAGACCTTTAACCTAGGTTCTGCTAGCTTCTCTGGCAGTCGTACTATTTCTTTCATTTTTTAAAAAATTCTCAGAGTATGAGACTCCTTCCACAATTTCTAAGTCCTACATCTCAGTTGATGTGTGCTTAAAACTAAATATTTTTCTCAAATAGGGTCCCGACCTTCAAATAAGATGTAAGAGTCTGTTTTGTAAGACAGTTGCTTAGACTTTAGAACACATTTCCCCACAGTAGCAATGTCATAAATAATGACAGAGAGCCACTAACAAACCTGCCAATCCCTTGGGGGTGTACTAGCTGGAGAGTGGACACACTGCACGTAAGAAGTAGATTCTGTGCAATCATGGCTTGGTGCTCAGGATGCCAGCAACACACCTATCCCAATCCTCCCGTCAACGTGGAGGCCCTGCCATGGCAGAGGCAAGGGGCCTACAAAGGTGGAGAGTAAATGGGCTTTGAAGGATGCAGATGAAGTCATAGAACATTACAGTCGGAAGGGAGCTTGGAGACGATTTTACGGTAGAGGAAATGAAAGTTCTATAATGTAAAGGGACTTACCGAGATACTAACTCTCTTTCTCCCCCAGTTGCTGGGATTGGATGCTTCAAAGACAGTGGCATTGAAAAGATATAAGGGACAGAGAGAGAAAGAGAGGAAGATAGAAATATCAACCTCTCTGGCCTGAAGTTTATGTGTCAAATTGTCCTTAATTAAGGAAAGCCAAGTGTCTGACATTGTCCTGTAGAATTCTAAGAGTATAAAATTGGACTCCCAATCCTAGGTATTTCCTGTTAAGCAGTATGTTGATCTGAGAGGACTGGCATTGCCATTGGAAAGAGTAAACTTGTGTTCACTCTGCATAGTATTCTTCCTGAGGTTAATAAGTGCGTTATCTTATGTTTTAATGAACTTTTCTGTTAGTTGAGGTCACATCACACTATAGCTCCCCAACCCACTGTAGAGATGAGTATACAGTAGTAAAGAACTCTTAGGGTTCACTGTGTGTCTAAGTGAGGCACATTTTAGGCAAGTAATGTCAAGAGGCCTCCAAGTATTATAATTTACTTTGTCCCAAAAGTGAGAATATACTTTCCAGGTTTCAACCATATTTTCACTGAGTTACTTAAACAGTTTAAACTATCTATATTGATTCATACTGATTTAACAGTAGCGAAGATGAAGCTGCCCATGGCCCAAATGTTCACTAGACTAAATAAATGCCAGGAAAATAGTGTATGTATTTTTAATTTTTTGGAAAAATTGGTGATCCAACTTCACTGTATTGCTCTCCTCCTAAATGTCCTGCAAAACTCTATAAATCGAATTTTTTCTAGCTATAATTAAGTAATCTAATAAAATAGTTTATCCTTTTACAAAGTAGTCATAGAAGCACTAAAATAATAATTTGGGCATATGTTGAGATACTCTTAGATTTTGTAGGGTGTTGCCTCCTTCATTATATAAATTATGTGCTGTAAGCTTGGTGCACCAATTTATTGCTATTAAAGTTATTGGAGTGAAGAAAGCCAAATTAAATCTCCTGTATGAACTGCTTTGAAGTCCTGAAGTACAAGGGCCTGTGGGTCATTTAGGCTCGAAGGAGGCGCACGGTCCCACCATAGGTTTTTGTTTCTGGGAGCGATGTTGTCTTTCTGAATTTGTATCTGTCTTGAAAACTGATACAACTTAAAATTATTCTTTGAAAATATCTTCTATCGCATCGAAGAAAGAGAAATAAATCACAAGAAAAAAATGTCTCATCAGTGTTTAGCTGAAAACGCGTGACTCTCCGTCCACGAATATTTAATAATCTTTAGACATGTTTAGTAATACTGGGGTTCTCTTTCTCATTGAGTAGAATGTTTAACCTAAGTGTAAGGAACTGGGAAATAAAATAGATTATAAACTGAAAAATGCCATTTGTCAGTATTTTTAATCCATTACTAGAACCAGTGACAGGAAATAAATCCAGGCAGTTCTGCCTGAGATGCGTTTCAGTTGCCGTTACCAGATCTTCCCCGTTTTCATGCACACTCAATAAAGCTGTGTTGAATGACTGACTCCGATGACTTCAGCGGCAAAACTTGAAGTTAAAGCTGTAATATTGTAACAGAAGCCCCCAGCAGTAGTATCAGATGAAGCTGAGAATAAATGTAGTATATCAGGCATCATAAAAGAGTGAACGTGGGATACATTTATGCCCTCCTCTATCTACTAGGAGATTCATACATAAGATTCACACTCATTATTCTCGTCATCTTAATGAGATCAGTGTGGGAACATTTCTCTCCTTTTCCTCTTGACTGTCAGAAATGGGACACTCCATTATTTCTTCTTCTTCTCTCTACTTTAAGGGACTAGTTATATTTTCTTGGAAGGCCAGAAATGTTAACTGGTTACAGTAGGCAGCCCCAGAGTATCGCATATAAAGGCTTAAGGATTTGAGGTAGAGACCACAGCAGTCTTCTCTCTCGTGCTCTTGCTCGCACTCTCTTTTTCACTCCTGCATGTGCTTTAATTTTCTTTCAGATTTTTATCATCTGCCCTATTTCCCAAGGAGTTGGCTCAGAAAAGAAAGGAACAGATAATTTCTCTGTGAAGAGGAGAATAGGGTACCTGAGTATTCCCTCTAATTGCTATCTCCCTTCTCATTGGATCTATCACCTTAATTAATTTTGCACCCAGTCTTCTTAAACCAGTTCTGAATGCACTTGGTTCTTATGTCCGAGCCAGACGATATGTCCAGCCTTGAATGGAAAGAGGTAAAATGGGCAAGGGACCAACTTCTAATGCATCTTATCCTCACATAAATTTTCAGATCTGTCAAGAAACAGTCACTATTTATAATTGAAGTTGCTAGGACAGATTTTTATCATGTTTTTAGATCACAGATTCCCTTCATCCTTAAGGACAAGACAGCAGGAACTTACAGAAATATTGTTTAAGCTCTCTGGGCTATTGATTATTAATTTATATTGTAATGACACTGTTTGGGATGCCGCTTTCCTTTAGAGAAGCTCATGTGTGAGAGGATTCCCTTTAACATGATTGAAGAATTTTAAATAGGCATTTTTAATATTTGCTGCTCTCTTAATATAACTTGTTTAATGCACCACTGTTAGCACAGGGATTATGAGTTAATAAAAATGTCATAGTATTAGTGAATAAAACACTGTGTAATTTTCCCCAGGTAATGATTAACAGCATAAGGCTATATTAACAATACTCTTAGTGTACAGTCCTTAAATGTATTTGATCCTCATCTTTTAGAAAGTAATTTTATACTGAAATTCAGTAATAAAATATTTGAAGGATTTAGTTAAGCTAGTGAATGTAAACTTCTCAGGTGCATGAAATCTTTCAAATGATTTGTATCAAACTGCTATGTAAAATATCACTCTGTTTTAAAGTCAGTCTGAAAGTTTTAAATGTTAGTTTAACATTCACCTTATTGAGATTCACAAAGAGCTTATTTATCTCATCGCACCATTTGTTTAAACAGTTGAAAAATAAAATTAATAAGCCACTGGGTCATTATTACGTAATGTTCCTGCTCCCATAGATAAATGGGTTTCTTTTTCTGTCTTTCTTTTTAAATAATGTCTCTCTGGCTTTGTTCTGTGGCTGCAGCAGGCTGTTAGTATGTATCTTTATACCATCAGAATGAAGGAGATATATCTGTATAAATTATTGATTCACTTGAGCCTACCTCTGTAATTCAGAGCTGAAAACCCTGGCAGCTTATCTACTAGAATGATATAACTCAGAGACTGAAGTTACCTACCACAGCAACAATTGCCAGTTGGGGGGTCAAATGCCCTTTTACCTTTATACCCGAACACCTGCAAATTGAGCTGTACCCCATTCAGAATTTCAAGAACAGGTCCATTGTCGCAGGAAGTAGAGTTTGTTTCTTGGAGAAAATTATGCCAGTTCTAGTTCTGAATGAAAGACAAGGCTTTCATTACTCAAGGGATATTAGGGCTGACTGCTTTTTTGAGAAAACAAATTTGCTGTAACTTTATCTGTAATTTAGTCTTGAATGGGTGCAAATAGACTGCACATTGTATGGTGCAGAAAGAAGAAAATAGGGGTTTGTTAAAGCCATACGAGGGCTATGTAACCATTATATTTCCGAGGGAAGTCTTATCAGAGTTGCAGGTTATAGGGGGGAATAATTTGGTTACAGCCTTAGCGTCAAACACCTGTTTGGAATTTTAGTTTAGAATGACACTGGAGAAGAAAGTTTTTGTCTAAAACTGTGGGTGATGAAATACACATCTCCTTCAGCTTGCTGTACCAGCTGTCTTTCACCCAGAGACTGGCCCTCTCCAGAAATTTCCAGAATTATTATAATTACTCCCCCGGAGATTGAATGTTAGACCTAGTCTGAGGGTGTTGACTTGTTTCACTTTTATGAGAAGATTAGATTCATAGCTTTATAGACTCTTTCCAATTAAAAAGGAAATTCTATGCAATATTCTTCACGTAAAAGGCTGATTTAAGCTTTGCCAAGGCTGAGAGCAAGAGGAATGTTTTGAGCAAGGGACAAGAAAAACCATGCTTCAGCTGGGGAGCCTCCAGGTTACAGAGTGTGGGGCCTAATGGATCATATATTATTTGGAGAAATTCATCCCTCAAGTTGGTCACCCACTACTTAGTCAGCAAGCTCAGTAGTTGTCATAGAAACACTCATTTTTACAGTGTTAGAGTTGATCACTGACATGGAACCAGACTAGGTAATCAAACATCTTAGCCATATGCTTGTTCTGAGCTCCAACCTAGTCAATTAGCACATTTTCTATTAAAAACTTAGTTGTAATAGGTCTTCATTAGCTAGCAGTTGCCATAATTGAATACTTACTCAATTATGTCCGTCCCCCAACCTCATTTTCACTTCCTTACAGAGTCCAAGTAGGAATATATCCAAGAACGTTCATGAGCCCCACTTCAAGCAAAATTCATGACCCTCACCTCAAACAAGCTGTTAGAGGTTGATCCAGGGTTTTATACTTAATTTTTCTTTCTATGTGTTGGCATATATAACCAGGCCCTTGGTCTCTTCCTTTTTCTGTTTATTTCAGGATTTCTAGTATTTCTTTACTGAGTAAGGAGTGGGAAGAAGTCTATGGTAAAAGCCATAGACATGTTCAGTAATGTCCCTAGAATGTGAACGCCTTTCTAACCTTAAACCCATCCCTTCCTTTACCATTTTTCAGTCTTCCCACCAGATACCCATCTGAGCATGTCATTATCTTGGGATCACTCCCCATTATCTGCATTATGGCCCCTGCTACCCTCTGCCCATGTCTGCCATATTTTACATCAGGAAATCTCATCTGTGCCCTGTATCATCTGATGATCAAATCTGTTATCTAGGGGTCGGACACCTTCCCATTTATGCATATTTTATTGCTGGCCTTGTGGACAAAATATTCTGATTTTCTTAGACATCCCCGTCCCTATTTGCAAGCTGTATGAAAGGTTGTGATTGGGATATCAGAGAGCAGGCAGAGCATTGAAGTGGTCCTCAGATAACACCATGTAGGAAGTTTCTGGCCCCAGCCACTCACATGATGCTCTCCTTGACTGGTGAGATTTGTACCTCTTTCTTCATTATAAAGTCATAAATGTTAAAAAAAATCTGGAAGAGAATTGGTCATAAAGGTGTTCTGAGCTTGGTAGCCTCATTGTGTTTTTCTCTGTGTATTACAAAAAAAGCAAAAGCACTTACCCTCATAAGAAGTGTAACCACGCTTACTTTAAAAAACACAGGGTTTCAACTTCCCTGCATAACCAAGCAGCATAGCTGCAAAGGTTTTGCCATGAGAATGGCACATGAAAAGGAAAAATAGAATCAAAGTCATACTAATGATCCTGCTACTGTCCACTCTCTGGAACATGGTAGGGTCCTTTCTAATACATCCATCCTTGCTGACCAGGTCTTTGCGATTTAGATTTGCAGGCTGGATTCAATGTAAGAGTATAAATTGTTTCAAGGATGACAGATTGCACATCTGGTTTCTTCTCCCCCCAACCCCTGTGTTCACCTTTATAACATTTTTTTTCCACAAAGTAATGTGGTTTAAAAATCATTTTAAGTTGCCTAACATAAACGATAAAATCAAATATTGGATTCACAAACAATAGCCTTTATTGGTTTGTGACAAGTGATCCATCTTTTTACATTAGTGCAGCTTTCTGAACCAGATTATTTTTCATAATTGATAATTTGTGAGTCATATATTTGTTATCTGTTCTTTTATGGCTTTGAAAATAGTGAACGATGCCAAAGATCACTGTGCTTTTATAAAGAAAATTATTTTAGTGTCGTTTATTGGCTGGCATTTCTGAAAGTATGTTACCAGTAAGTTTTGCAGAGAATGTAACAAAGATAAAAGTACCATCCCCTGCTAGAAAGAGACCCGATAGGTCTAGAATTCATGTTGATAACGTGAATTTAGTCTTAGAATTAATTCGTGTGTAGCATGAGAACAATGAAAATACACAAATAAGAAAGAAATGTTGAATATAGTCCTGTAAGCTGAAAATAAAAGGTTTTGTTGCATGTTTGGACAATTTTTCTGATACACAATCCATGGTAGAATGACACACAAACACAGTAGGCTACCTTGTGATGAGCATTACAATTATACCAACAGAATAATGACACTATTTCTTATGATCAATAATTTTAGTTGATTTTGATAAATAGCCTTAGAATAAGTATCCACCAACCATAATAAATTTTTTATGATTCAGCTTTATATTTTGTTCCTAAAGCCTTCTTAAATACAATAGGGAAATTTTTACCCTTTATTATGGTTTGTAATTATGTTATGGTAGAATTAGAGCTCTACATATGAATTTATTTGCCTCAGGTAAATAATAATAAGGACTCGAAAATCTATTTTGCCTAAGAAGGCAGAATTAAAAACTTTTTCTTACCCTTAATTAATAATTCTCTCACACATCCTGAACGCTTTCACTAATTCTGTTCACAGTTATACTGACTGACAAAGTATAAATCAGTTGGAAAAGTAACAACCCAATTTATGGAGAACTATATGAGGAAAAATACCGTTAGGTAAATTAAATATTAATTTCACAGAAAATTCATTATGAATTTGCTTTTAGAAATTATATGGTTTGTCCTCCATCTTTATTAAAATTTCTCCTGAATAATTTAATTATAGAAAACTATTTCTAATAAAAATATTATCTACTTAATTAAAATAAAATTGAGATCATTTAATCATTGCATAATTATATTATGATTATATACAATTAAACACCATATATAAAACATTTGCTCTTCAGGAGACACTAATAGTAGGGTAAGAAAAAAAAACACCTGTAGGTGAATGCGTTCGACACTTCCACTTTTAAAGTTATAGATTCTATTACACACGTTTGTTACATCATCTAATTGCTTAACATTCATATTTAGTTGGGGGGAAATGCTGAACAATATACATTTGGCTACAGATCAGAATAAACTAGCATACTTATTACTAGTACAATGCCTTTTCTTTGATGAGTCTGTTACATTTGCACTCTTTAATCAATTGAACTTCACCTAAGATTATTACTTCTAAATATTTCAAGGATATATTTTGGCTAATATTTTATTATTCAGAACCAAAATCCAGTGATAGAGAATAGCATTCTTCCCTTCCTCAAACTGAATATGTTCTAAATTGTGTTTAAAATTAAGGATGTGGGGAACATCTTCATCATATGGGCAAGCAGAATGTTTGAACTATATAAATGACCATATTATAGAATGATCTTTCCTTTAGGCATATCTTGGAAAATGTTGACAATGTTACTTAGCATCTGTAACAGTATGAGGAAGAATTTGCTCTACCTTTTCAGATGTTTCATTGGCCTCATTTATGGCATTTGCAGTGATGGTAGGATATGTTTATTTGTACATATGGTGTGACAGATTGTTGATGTGTTTTAACCATAATATATTATTCAGTTTTGAAACCTACTCTCTTTAGAGTTGGAATTTCTTTATAGTTGAAGGAAAAATGCATTTCTAATAACTTGTCTTATAATTTCAAAGATCTGTATTTTAAAAATCACCCTCCATATTTCAGAAAATGTGGCTGTTATATAAATTACTGAGAATTCAGTGTTAACCATATTTTTTTGGTCAGTGAAGATCAGATTCCTTTATTGTAAGATGAACTACCATTTGAGCCTCACAACCAAAGTATTTGGTATTTTCTTAAAGAAGAAGTACAGTTTCAAATACACATAATCTTTAAATTACTCTAAATATGGAAAGTAGAGTTTTGAACAAATGAATTTGAAAAGCTATATAGAGTCAGGGAGAATGTAGTATAAACCGTCTCCTCCTCCAACCACTGCTGCCTTATGAGATCTGCTTGAACCATAATTGCTTGCTCTACCAAAAACAATTAAAATTATCAATATAGATTCTACGTAGAAAAAAGTGTGTGTGTGTGTGTGTGTGTGTGTGTGTGTGTGTGTGTGTGTGTGTGTGTATTCAACGTACATGTAGAGGTATTAGAATACATTACTGAGACGGAACTTTTATCCTCAGGAGAGCAATTTACATTTTTCAGAAGATGAAGAACCCTCCAAAACAAACAAAAAAAGTAGGAAATAACAGAAAACTCTAAAAGTGGATTGTAGTTTTAAAACAAAAACTGCCAATAAGCATCCCAGTGTGTGTTATGCAATCTTTACGTGCTCCTGGGTTTGTCTACTTATCAGTATATAACTTACATTGCCGTGATAAAACAGTTTGCCTCTTTTTTCCCTCCGCCTTAATTGCCTTGTATGTCATTCTGCAGTTTGGCCTGTAGGTAGCAATCTTGCACCGCAAAAGCTCTCTGCTTTCTCATTTATTTAGGCTGGGAAAGCTTACACCATTACAGATCTGTTAAATGTAAGCAGTGTTATTTGCATAAATCCCAGACTTTGATGATGGTCTGTGGCCTACAGATTATTTATGCAGTTGTTTGGCCTTGAAGTTCACGATTTTGCTCAGAGGTGACTTTTCTTTGCATTGTGACCCCATGTAGGTGGGAGACAGCTGAATAGCTGAGTGCATAACCTGGAATCTTGAAAATCATGAGGCCTCTTGTCTGAAACATAATGCTTTGTTTTTCAATACAGCTCTTCAGATAAAAAAGAAATCCACAGGTCTTCTGAAATATAGAATAATATTTTAAAAATGTGTAGCAAATATTACCAAAAAAAGTGCTTCTGAAAGTCAGGCACTCTCACAAACAACGAGGCTTACTGTTAGCATCTCCGACCCTTTACCAGTTTAGACCTGTTTAACCTTATTTCTGTTAAGAATAGTTCAAAGCCAGAAGGACCGGCATTCTCACTGTGACTTGTTATTTTTAAACTAATACTACAAAATGCCATTGCGTATATATTTCTTACGTGAAAATGAAGATCATTGCCTTCCTTCTCAGCTGTGTTTTGGAATAATTGACAGCAGTGTATTAATTCAAAGAGTTGCAAGCATGTGTTTCATACCAAAATGCACCTTTATTTCTAATTCATGGGTTGAAAATAGTACCTGATATTTTTAGAAGTAGAACTTCTGATTTATTTCAGAAAGAGAATTCTCTTCTCTCAGCAGGGGTATTTGTCCGATTTTGTTGTAGTTGCCTTCATTCCTTCCTTCCTCACATTGGCTGAGTGCTCACTACATGTCCAGGTTCTGTTCTAGATCGAGAGACCCAAGTGGTTAGGATCTGACTGGAAACATTTATATTTTATTAAAGTCTTACTTCACTGAGGAGGGAAATGGATTTTAATTACACTGAAATCTTACTACTAAACTTTACTTTTAGGCAATATATCACACCTGCGTATGTCTAATTCCATAATGTTTTTATGGTGGTCAAAAAAAATTATAAACCCTCATTCCTGTGTTCCTTTGCTACCAAGGAACTCATCGGATTTTAGAGAATGGAGCTTGCTTTATGTACTTCAGGGATCCTTTGAACAAACTGTTTTTGAATTATTTTATTTCTTAATATGGAAAATTATATTTAGATGGGAGAGAAACAAACCTTTGATCGTCACCGCTATGTCAACGTAACTCAAACCGTCAGCATTTTTAGTTTCAGCTGTTGACCAAATCTGCAATACACTGCATCTTATTTTGCAAAAAAATGCCCCAGAGTCTTAGCAATTGTATGTCATCAGTTACCGCCTCTGTCGATAAAACTTCAACTACTTTTCTGAAGTTTGAAATTAATCCAATCATAAGAAACTTACAGCTGTAATTGCACTGGAATCCATCATGCCTACTTTTTGTAATATTTGCCAAGGTTACGGAGTGCGGGTTCAGGAACAAGAAGAGTTTATTGTTTGTGAGGAGTAGGCTTTGATTCCATGGATCAGTGGTTATTAGAGCTGCAGCTGGTTCGTAACAAATATTCACATCTTCAGCGGTTAGATAGAGAAGTCATTTTCTCACAGGGTGACCCCCAGGGCTGGGGGTGGGGGAAGCTCTGAAAGACGTAACTTGACTAAGGAGTTCTGAATAGACTGGTCAAACTGGGACCACTAACGTTAATGGGGTAGGGAGGCTTCTTCATTTCTTAATGTGATACATTTGATTTTGAATCTTTCTTTTTTCAAGACGTTCTGATTCTAAGATTCAATGATCTATTCCTTTACTGAGTGTAGTTGATTTACATGTTGGCTTTGATCAGACTCGGGCAGAGTTTGAAATCATTGTGTTTTGGGATGCTCTTTTCAACTCTGAAAATGTTCTTTTTATTAGCTACAAATGTAGATCGTCTGACAGCCCTTTTCTCCACCCGCTCACCACCCCTTCCAGATCAAGGCTTAGGCTAGGATACCAAACAGGGAAGGACCTGCAGTTTCAAGGGATCAGTTCTTATCTGAGCTAAATGAGGCTGAAGTTGCAGATGAAAGAAAAGAGTGGAAAAACAGGTGCTTGAGCAGGTGGGTTTGTGACCTTTTGGCATTACTTCGGTTCTCACAAAGTAATGTTTTAGAATAATCACAAGAAGCAACAGAGCTCCCTCTGTTATAGAGAAATCCGGGGCATCCTCACACCAGGGCTTGACCCTTAGGGGTGATGAACTTGACTTGCTGGAGATGACATTTCCCTCTCCAATTTACCCACCCCAATATATGTGTATACAAATACACACATTGCTGCCTCTTAATACGGTCAGTAAAGTTGGGTGGGTCCCCCCCACCCCAGACATCCTTTCCTGTGTGTGGGAGTGGACACAGCAAAGAATCTATCTTTGTTCTCTGTCAAACCTTGGATCCCATTTCCAGAGGAATAAAATGGGTGTATCTCAGAGCTAAGGAAAACATCAGGAATTTTGACCTTTTCTTTCTTCATTTTTCTCAGGAGATGTGAAAATACCCTTAGAGCAAAAACAGAAGTATAGAAAAAGACTTAGCTCTGGCACCACATAGGAAAAACAACGTTGTGTTTTAATAGCTGAAGAATAAATGGGTTCCATTTTCGAGAAATGAATAATTATTACATGTATTAATAAGATCCTAACAGCCAGCTATTTGGCAGAGTCCATGGAATTGTAAGTTCTTAGAACAGTTCTTCTCAGCCTTTGATCTCTATACACGTCACCTGGGGGTCTTATTAAAAACCTCAGTAAGCCAAGAGTAGAGCTCTGAGGGGATCCTGAGGTTGCCAGAGACCACACTTTAAAGGAGATTTTGCTTAGACAATTAAAATATCAGTGATCTAGCACACAGGCTTCCGAATTTTAGCATGTTTCAAAATCACCTGGAAGGCTCTTAGAATTACAGAACTCTGAGCCCTGATCCCAAGGTTTCTGATCTATTAGGATAAGGTCGGGTCCAAGGATTTGCATTTTTAACAAGTCCACAGGTGATGCCAGTCATGCTGGTCCAGGGTCCACACTGTGGGAGCCAACCATCTCCAATCCGCTCTACTGGATGCTTATTAAAATCACCAGGGATGCAACGGGACATGCACTCACACACCAGTTTCTGCCTTTCATGGTTCTGCTATACCTGGCCTTGGAGAAGGCCCAGGTATGAGGAGTAAAATCCCACACTCCTCAGGTTATTTTAATGTGAAGTCAGGTTATAAGATCCACCTGGGTTCCTTCCATGAAAGGATCTATAATACATTGAGAAAGGAAGCACTATGTCGGGAGAAGAAAGTAGATGGTGCTTCAGAAGACCAAAGAAAGAAGCCAGAACTTGCTGGAGGAGGAGGAGGGGGAAAATGGTAAAGATTCTTTTTTTTTTTTTATCAATATAAAGTGAAACTTGTGAGTGAAGGATGTTCAGAAAAACGTTCCTACAACTGGCATTTGGGGAGCTGCCAGGATTGCGTTGAGACCGACATCCTGACACTTTTCAATCCATCTTTCTTTTCCCATGCCTCCTGTGTGCTTCTCTGCCACCTTCAATCCAGAAGGAAAAGCAGGCTCTGCAAGGAGCATCTGTAGGTCTCGAGCGTTCTGGGAGTACGTTGTAACTGTAGAAGTCAATTAATGAAATGCATAAAAATGAAATAGCCACATGTTGGCTCAAATAGTCTAAAAATTTCCTTATCTTTCCAACTCTTTTATAGAATGATGAACAAAAGCCTTGTCTGTTCCCAACACTATTTGGTGTTAGTATTAATGGGGGACTGTTCAAGAAGCAGAATGAGGGGAATCTAGGAGAGGGGTGATCTCTCCTGGTCCTTTTCGGTACTTGGTATCTGTTCTATATAGAGTAGACCGAACAGCTGCCTCCAGCTAATGTTTTTTGGCTAACATTTGGAGACATAGCAAAAAATAAACCTCTTTATTTTTGCAAGGACACAACCTTTTTATGTAAAAATCAGTCTGTTTATCTCTTGCAATGTGGGACCAGCACATCTGAAAATTCCCAGAACCCATGAATTTTTCTCTGGTATTTTCTCCAGTTCAAAGCAGTCTCTTACTTGCATTTACAGAGCATTTGTTTTGTTACTGTTTTGTTTTTAAGATTTTATTTTTAAGTCCTCTCTACACCCACCATGGGGCTCGAACCCTCAACCCCAAGATTAAGAGTCACATACTTCTCCCACTTAGCCAGCCAGGCTCCACCATTTACAGAAGACTTGTAAACTTGTGTATCTTCAGCTTTAGTATTGAATATTTTATTAATGCTTTTATTTTCTACATAAACTACTCTAAAATTCATATGAGGCACAGTCAATGATCTCAAAACCACTGTTAATCATTGGTTAGGGTTTTTTTTTTTTTTGAAAGATACTGAAAATAAAACCTCACTAACCATTCTCCCCTCATTTCTTCCATAAAGTCCCATCTCACCCCTGCATACCAACTTTCGGCCAGAGCTGGCAGAGACCACATGTACACTGTACCACCTCTGTTGCCCTTTCTCTTGGCAGGCATTATTAATTGATCACAGCACGTGTGCAAGCACCCACGTGTATCTAAACCAAACCCACCACATAGCCACCCCCAGTATTTCCCATGTGTGAGGTCTCTGGGATTGTGTCTGCCTTCCCTCCTGGCGTTAAGCCTCTGAAGGGTGGAGGAGAGGTTGAGTTTGTTTCTCTGTTCTACTCAAGTTGTGGTAAAGGCTTTGGACGCAGTAGATCCTCGGTGTAAGTACATTGTTGTTCAATTTTTTTATTTTGTAGGCTAGTCTAACCTAATGGAAAGACATATTTACAGAATTTTTTGTCATAGTTCTTATTATCCTTAATAAACTATCTCAACTAAAGGAAAGCAAAATATAGCCAAATAGAATTAGCCTGAATCAAGAATGATTGCTAGCTAACTTGGATACAAACAATACAGCTAAAATAGAAAGTAGATTGTCCCCTCCGGAGTGAACACTCTCCCCGCTGAAATCATTTTTATGTTATTATAATTTTCTTTAGTAAACCCAATATATCATTGCAAACAATTGCAACTCTCTAAATTTTCATAAAGCCAGATACGGGGTTTATACTAATGGCCTTTTCTAGATTATTTCTATTATGTTTCAGTAATAAAGAGCAGGTTAGTAAAACCTCATTATTTACTCAGTTGTGATATTTCACTATCAGGATTATTAGAGATGTTGTTGATTAAGACAGCCTTCATAACATGCACTTTAAGGAAGAACACTTGAAAGTAGTTAGGTTGGTTTTGTCTTTTTCATATGGCAAAGAAAAAAATTGTCTGTGGCCTTCTATTCGTGGATGATTTTTCCCAGACCTATTCCTAATTAATAAAGTTGTGGAAAATCTCCGTAAATCAGAAAGATAAAGTGAGAAGTAGACATGGAGAGAGAAAATTGTTGTTGTTTTTTTCAATGACACGATCCATATGTTAGCGTTTAATGAAGAGCTTGTTTGCTTATAAAGTAAAACATGCCCTTTTTCATAGCCACGATCTATAGACTGTGCATTGAGTGTGTGTGTGTGTGTGTGTGTGTGTGTGTGTGTAATTTTGATGTGGAAGGAAACATAAAATCAAGTAAAAAGCTTTACTGGAATACTAATAGTTTCTCAATAAGTTTCCCTAATGTCTTCAGGGGGGAAAAAAAAGACCTTAGCACCTTGTAATTTTGCAGCTGTTTTTACACTTTTATTTCCTCTCCTTTCCTCCCACGTTTACACAAAACCCTTCTCAAGTCTCTTTTAAGCATTGCAGCAACTAAATCAATCCTAAGTGGCAACCACTTCTAACAGCGTTGTGTATGACTGTGTGTTAATTAGCTCCAGTAGATTACCCCCCGGTGTGCAGCAGGGTGTTGGTGGGAACTTCTCAATATGCAGAGAGTGCTGAGGATTTCATGTTTATTTTCATGTATTGAGGCAAATTCTCAGTATGTCTTCAAATTATCTCCTTGGGGGTGTTTTTCCTGAGCTAATCCTGACAGAATCTTTCTGTCAGATATGCCCATCATCAAGAACAGGAGAACGGTACACATACAGGAACCTCTGCGCTCGGGGCTGTATGCAAATTTAATGCCCAGCTCATTTCTGTTTCTCTTACATGGATGACAGACATTTTAACAATGTGTTCCACATTTCCCTCTGGGAATCCAGTTGGATTCCTATATGTATATGAGCGCGTATATACATCCGTTTGGAATGTGTCTTTGAATACAGCATTGGGAACATATATGCATACAAACGTGTTTATATATGTACATATAAGCACATTTATTATAAGTAATGTGGATATTGGGATGCATGTGTGAGGACGGGAACGAGTCAAGCAGCTCTTGATCAGAGATGTGTCTACATCCCAGGGAGACTAATCAGCTGCTGAAAAATGGATAGGGTAGAAGAACTGATAAACAAATCTATACTGAATGTGATTCCACAACATTTGGGGTGGGAGTTGTGCCACTAGGAAATGGTGAGTAGCAACAGCATAGAAAATCAGCTTGGTTTTTCAGCTCCTTTTAATGGAGAAAGTTAGATCCTGAGAGTGTTTCTAATCTGAGTGCCAATCTTTGTGATTGACCACAGATTTGTGACTTCAGTTACGTTTTGCCACCGTTTTATCTGTGGTGGCCAGCCTATTAAGTACATTTTAGGGAATGCCATTGCTTTATTTTTCAGGGGTACTTTCTACCCCAGTGATGTGTCCTTGAGCCCCTGTCTTTATTCCCTGGTGAACTGGGCTGGCCACCTGGGACAAGGGGAAGGACCCATCTGCTTCTCACCTTGAAGACTAGCGTGCACGCCCAGCAGCCAGCTCTGTGCTATTCTGTCTGCTGCGGTACTCCGATACCAACGAGCCTTGCCATATTGAATACCTACTGTGTGCCAAGTACTTAGCTGTTGAATCTGAAATGGCAGCACCTGAGGGTGGTACTCCATCAACAACCTCCCCCCCCCACATAAAAATCCACCTGAAATCAACATAGATGCTCTGTAACGTAGCTTGTTTAATATTCAAATTCAATTTCAAAACAAGTCTAGCCACCTTTCACAATACAATAGTGCCTTTCTAGAAACCAGGAAGCATTAGCTGTCTAGATTATATTACAAATATTAGACGATCTGGTTTTCACAAGAATACTTACGTCTTCTAATACTCTTTACTTCAGAAATGGAAACTGAGTCCAGTGAGGTGAAATCATTTACTCAGTAGCACAGGGCTAGTAAGCCCAGACCACCCCAGGTGTTTATCTTTCCCAACCCAAAATAAGAAATAGGAAACAAAGGGTTTAAGGGAAAGAATGAAAGCTATAAGAAATACAGAGCATCCCAGGAGACGAAAAGCCCCAATTACCTGGTTCTAGTAGGGTCAAAATCTCTTCTCACACTGTGAGTTCTTCCCTGAGAAGATCCAGGCAAAATTCTTCTCTCACACTCTTCTTCCCAGGCTGCTAGGGTTCCAACTAGAGAGTGAGAAAGGAGAAGAGAACGCGATTTGTCATCTCTATTCCTCTCTATATGCCCCAGGCTTTGCAATTTTGTCCTGTTTTCTTCCTATTAATACCATTTGGAATCTTGAAGGAGGTTCTCTCTCAATTGTTTTTCCATTCTCAGACTAACTTAGATAGCTTCAAGAATTCCCCTGAGGGTTGGGGAATGGGGGCTTTTCCCTAGCTACGTTATTTGAGTTTACGATGGGTGTTACTTCAAACCAAACCCAGTTTTAGCATATGGGATTCATTTGTGGTGATACGAGGTTGATTTAAAGGACTTGGCTTTGTATCCCCTGTGGTGGTCAGACGCAGCCATGTTTCTAGTGCTTAGCCTGAGGTCATTACTCTAGATCTCTAATTATTACCAGAGGACATAATTAAATACCGAATTGAGAGTATATAAAGTCCTAGAATTTGATGTGTGAATTAGTTTCTTTCAATTAGGGAGAATGAATATTTATTGAGCATATATTATATGCCTGGCAATGTGCAAATGTCATCATGTGATCTTTATAATAATCTTTTAAGAAAGGTGCTATTATTTTAGCATTTCATGGAAGAGGAAATCAAAGCTCTGAAAGAGAAATTTTTCGGAGATCATAGAGTTAGGAAGTGCTAGAGCCAGGATTCAAACCCGTGGTTTGCGTTTGCACCTCAGTGCTTCCAGGCTGCGTCATAATCCGTACAACAGAGTAAACATCTATCCCAGCGAGGCCTGAGTCTCCCAGCCTGAGACGGACTGTGGTGGGCAAGAAATATTAGAAGTCTCTTATGTTGCTTTTTTTAAAGATTTTATTTATTTACTTGAGAGAGAGCACAGAGGGAGAGGGAGTGAAGAAGGCACAGAGGGGGAGGGAGAAGCAGACTCCCTGCTGAGCAGGGAGCCCCATGCGGGGCTTGATTCTAGGACCCTGAGATCATGACCTGAGCTGAAAGCAGACGCCTAACTGACTAAACTGCTCAGGCACACCCTCTTCTATTATTTTTAAGTGAATATAATTTAGTCCTTCTATTCTGAAACCTATTTGTGCTTAGTTTATCCTTCCTTATAATTATTACCAATCAAACAAAAATGTTTCCTATCTTGTTTAGTCTTATCTCTCCCTACCCTCAGCAAGCTGCTGGATAAGCCCTAGAGTTTCTTAGTATTGTGAGATATAAAAACTCAACCATGAGGAAAATATTCCATGTTGGCTTAATATCTTCCTATTTGTAGTTAGCGGGTAAAGCAGATTCTGGTGGTAGTGGGATATTTGCCCAGAGGCATGGTTACAGTTGATGACAAAACTTCCTGGATATTCAGGTGTGACAACTTCAATGTGAAGGCGATAGCCAAGTACTAGTACTGGGAGAAAGCTGGGTATATTTTTAAAGATTGAATTTTTGAGCTCTTGAATTTCACTGTACGTTTCCTGACTACAGGGATGGCATCTCTGAGAAGTATTCATGTCTGTGTCCCAGCACCCAGCACCTGGCACATGACTTGGCTGGTCAGTTTGTTGAAAGGTTATTTGGTTAATGATGAGGGAAGCATATCTCTTCATTGATTCCAGCCTCGATAATTCCAGAGGTATCCAGTCCCATAAGACTAATTCTAGGCAAAATAATGGAGTTTCATCTTGAGTCACACTACATTACTTCAGAGAAGTTAATACGAACAACTCTGGGGTTCCCTTCAATTCAACCAGTTAAAATGTCCACCAGCCAACCCTATTACCATCTTTCTTGTCCAGCATCCTCTTACTGCTTTGTCTCTGCCTGTATCCATCACATCTACTGCACATACATACTGTAAAACTCTTTGTGATGGTTGCAATAAGCTAATTATGCATTTAATACATTTGTCCACTCAATGTTAATTTATCGACCACCTGCTGTGTATATGGCACAATGGTGGACACCAAGGAGTAGGTCTTGTAATCTGATAGAGAATTTCATGTTCAGGTAGGTAAAGACTTAAGGTGGTGCACTGAGTTCTCTCCATTGCCCAGACTTTTCCAATGCATTTTATAGGAGTTTCTGGTAATGACAGTCTAGCCATTGTCCTCTGACTGAAATGCAGCAACTCTAATAACTAAAGAGTCTACTCAAAGAGCCAGGAAAAAGGTCTTTGTCCTACATGCCTCCCATCTGCCTTCTATATCATAGGAGTTCACACTGGAGACATTATCAGTTATAAGAATGCCATCATGAAACCATTATGGACTTGAAGAAACTCCTATGTAGCAATTCACCAGGAAACAGAGCCAAAACCAAACATAACAGTTAAGAGACTGTCCTTTTGGAATTAGGGTTAACACCTCTGTCTTAATGAAACTTTTATAACTTACATAATATTCTGGCAGGAAAGATGCTGGGTAAGTGCAAAGCATGATGATGGCTGCTGCTGTTGCTTCTGTGACATTTGGACAACTTAAACCATATGGCCTAAATGTAACTCTAGATAAGTGTGTAATTTTAGGTTGATTTTGTTTCAGAGCACTTGGAGGTCTGTTTGAATTAGGAGCCAAATCAAATCCCAGAAACAGGTGTATTTCCAAAAAAAGGAAAGGATCTGTGTTACAGATGACCCAGTTAACAAATTACTGCCTTAAATCAAATCGTGGTATGCAAAGGAATGTTTAAATACCATCGCCGAAAGTCCCGTCCAAGAGCTGTGCCTCAGGATATCTGCCTTTCTGACTCCTCATGAGCGTAAAATGATGTTAAAAACACAGATTAATACTTTACCCTTACTTGAACATGAAGAGTAATCTGATTTGGGGGCCCTTATTAAGACTCATTGTACGTTAAGAGATGACCGAGCAATTCACCAGTGCCCCCATCTGTGCCCTCAAACACAAGGGCTTCGAATTTCAGATACTCCCTTTCTCATCCCTCTAACCTGAGAGAAGCTTGAAGAGAATGGGCAAGCAAGCTCAGCTGTCTTGACCCATTTAACCTGTACTCTAATTGTGCTTACCATGAGCCAGGCTTTGTTCTAAGGGTTTTATAAATAGTTGTTCATCTAACCCTCCTAACAATCCTTACCCTCCTATTATCCTTACCCTACATACAGAAGAGACTGAGGGACAGAGCAAGAAGCGAAGTAATTTGCCCAGGGACCCAAAGCTGCTAAGTGGAGGATCTCCTACTGAAACAGTAGCTCCTAGCTCTCAGCTCTGTTCCTAACCACTGTGTTCTGATACCTCACCAGGGACCATGGGACTCATTTTTGCTTCTGTCAAAACCATAGAATCTTCCTGGAAAGAAATGAAAAGTCAGGTTTTCAACAAGATTTGCTTTTAAGGAAAAAACACTCTTAAGCATTATTAATGGTCCTGTATACAGAGAGACTATTCCTAATCAAAGCCTTTTTGCTTTCTGGCATGCAAATGATCCCATAATTTTTAAGTCCATGTTTTTTTAAATGGCAGAGCAGGATTCAATAATGACCTTGCTTATCTTGTCCTTTTGTCTAAAAGAAGCAAAGGTGTTATGAATAGGAAATGGCAAATTTGATCACCTCCAGTTAACTGAAGAAAGTAGGGTTGCTGCTTTAAGACAAAACCATGAGCAATCAGGTCGGTCATTTAAACCTATCCCAAAGACACAGGCTCAGACTGTGAAATTATAAAATCCTTGGGGAAAGGGAGTTTTGGAGTATAAAACTTGCAGTGTTAAGTCTCAACCCTGAGTGTCTTTTTAAAGAATCTCAGTTGATGCCAGCCACCATGGTAACCTGAAAAGCACAGGAGACTGGAGAAGGTGAAGAGACTCCGTAATGAAAACCGCTCAACTCCTAAAGTGCTTTTCGTCTTGACCGTCCTTCTGTTGCTTAACAACACGGTATCATGTTTTATGTATTAAATTGGTCCTCTGTGTGTGTTTTCTCTTCCCCGCTGGATAGTAAGCCCTCGAGGGCTGGCATTCATATACCTTTGGCACCTCTCAGTGACACAGTGTAGATAATACAGATGGGTTTGTTACTTCATTCATTTCTTCCCAGAATCCAGTTGGAATAACTCTGTTGAGGGAAGGGCAAGAACTTTAAAGTAAGACAGCCTGGATGCAGATGACGACTCTCTCATGGTTAGGAGAAGTCCACAGGATCACAGCTCGGGCCGAAGCAAGGTTTTCCGTGGCCGCGTACCGTGGGTCAGGTACCCATTGAGTTGCCACGCATAGATAACATCTCTGCTCGTGACAAACAACAACCCTATAGATGAGGACGTAAGGGCCAGAGATGGGAGGTCTCTTGCCCAGTGCTATCGAGCTAGTAGAACAGGCCCTTGTCACTCCCTTTTTTTCTGTTCCATTTCTAGATAAGTGTGTAATTTCTCGTCTTGGACAAGTTCTCTAACCTCTCAGACCTCCAGTTAGTTCCTTTGTCAGAAGGGGGAAACTCCTGCCTTCCTGGTAGGGTTTTGTGAGAATAATGTAAGAAAATAGAAGAAAGCGGTATATTCACAGAACCACTCCCATAAGAGATGCTAGATAACAGTCCATTTACCTCCTCTTTCAAAATCCCCAGCACCTGAACCCTCGAGCCTCTGCATTCGTAACTGCTAACTAAACTAAGAAAAATCATCTACAGTAATGGCACACCATCATCTCATCCAGTTGGGAGGTGTCCCAATGAAGTTTTGTTTGCAATAGGTTATTTTGGGCTAGGTTGTGTCTGAAACCTCGCCAAAAGGGTTAGGAGGACCTGTGTCTGACTTAAGGAACTGTCCTGCCAGTGGAAAATACAGAGTATTGTCCTGCTATGGGAAGGGGCCCCTTTCATAGGCTCCACCCTCTGGCCTCTGTCAGCTCGTCCCCTGTGCAACCGAAGATCTCTACACTCCGCTGCCTCTGGACTGCTATCGGAGGTCTCTTTGTTCTTGGTGAGTGCCTCCTGCTCTGAAAATTAATTCATCACAGCTTTGAGATTTCATAAATGAAAATACTTAAAAGCCTTTGTATCTCAGAGCTGTTATAAACCCCAGAGAAGAGGTTGACAGCAAGCAAAAGCAGTATGAGTGTCTGCCTGGAGAGATGGAGGCCCAATGGTTGGAGTCTCTCTGCGTGTCATACAATCGGTAGTCTTGAACTAATTCTCGGAGTAGGCGTGAAAACTCAAAAAGGACCGCTCACTCTATGGAGTACTATCTGGGTAATACTAGATGTCTGTCTTCTTTCCCCAGAACGGTTAGCTACCTGTTTCTCTGGAATTGCTCTGTGTGCTTGCTTCGATGCAGTCCGGACTGGCAAAAGCGTACACGGTTAGGCAAGCTTCCTCTGTTTTGCAGTGGTGAAATTTCACTGCCGCACAGCCCGCATTTCTGACTTCTACAAACTTGTCACAAACTTTCACCATAATGGCCAAGTCTCTCCTGAAGATTGTGCAAAGCGAAAATCAAAATTCTTGCACAGCTTTAATGATGACATCAGTGGTGAGAAAAAGATTATGCACGCACATACACAAACCCAGCTGGCACATGAGCATAAATAACAGTTTGGTGACAGCAGAAAAGTATTGATGCCTTTCAAATTTGATGTCTTTCCCTGAAGAAATTTGCTGATTTGCTGTGTTGAATTTAGGATCGTTCTCTCTTTTCTTGATAAATCTATTTTTTTTCTCACTTTCTTAAGTTATTATGCATTCGTAAACTGCATCTCGAAAGATCGTAGTTGTCATCACCCTCCCCAATTTTTCTTCTGTAGATAATCTAGGGAACTTTTTTAACCTTTATTTTGGCACTTGATGAACAACAAGATATTAATACATTTAACAGAAATGGGAAAAATAACTTGAATAGCCAACATCAGAGCTCCAGAGAAAAAAGTTTTGATAGCACAAACAAAGTAATAATACTGGTAATAATTTAGGATCATGCATATATTAGTATGCCTCTAATTTAAGAGCCAATTATCTTTGTTTTCATTCTTTAAAACAAATTTGTTTTTTCCATTAAATATAAAAATGGTTCCACCTTCTAGCAACCCCTTCATTAAAACTATACAAATAATTAAAACAAAGAAATTACCACATAATTGGGCCATATTACGCATAATTTATTACGCGTTTTCAGTCTTTAGATAATAGTGTATTTGTATAAATAATTTTTATCATACTTAGGTGTTGTGTAGGGAGGATACAGTCTCTAGCATAAAAGAAGCCGTGTGATTAGTTGATGAGGTGTTGACATTGCCTTTATTTTATTATAGCTACAAAGGTTGATTAGCATCATAACATTAGAATAAATCTGCATACAATTAAAATAAAACATTGCAAAAAAAAAACACCAAAAACACGGAGGACTAATTGGCCTGATTCAGTAAGTTCTCATAGAGCTGAGATTTTGCTTTAAGAAATTGTTCACAACTCTTCTTTTGCTTGTATTTTTCGGGTGTGTTTTCTTTGACAGTTTTTCTTTACCTTCTGAAAGATATTTATAACTCCCCAGGGTGCACCAGCCTACTGAGATAACTGTGTTCTTAGATGCTTAAAGATGAACAACTCACTTGTGGTGTGTGGTTATCTCATTATCTCTACCCACCCTGTTGTAGGGTATTGCTTGAGCTGCACTGAACTGTTGGCCCTGCTGGCAAACAAGCCCCTTGCAGCTCGTGACACGTGTTTTAACCGTTATTTAGGCTAGCTCTTCGCCGTGAGCCTGAATATGCCCTTAGGCTCCCAATGAAAAGGGAGCTTAATGATGTGTCAAAAATAGCACTACAAGGGCCCCCAGTAAATTCAGACTTTGTAAGTACAGGAGCCACCAGGGCAGCTGAAATTTAAGGTTGTGTTCAGAATCAGACCACTTGTCCTAAAGTCATTCCGAACGGGTGTGTGTGCATGTGTGCATGCGTGTGTGTGTGTGTGTGTGTGTGTGTGTGTGTGTGTGTGTGTTTTCGGATAGCCCAAAGCCTGTGGCAAAATGACTGAGGGAAGAAGTAAAAGGATAAATTGTGGACTGTGAGTCAAAGAAGAGAAATGCACTTTTTCAAAGCATTTTATAGAGGGAGATCTAAATGTTTTAGCTGTCGATCAAAGAAATCACTGGTATATTTCCCCAGTGAAAATCACCTTGGGTAGAAATTAAGCTTTGAAAGCCGGGGAAGAAATGGCTTTATCTTCTGAGAGTGTGGGGATTACTTGCAAACTTTCTTCTCTTACACTGAAGAAAGCAGGGGTAGAACTGGACAACTTTTCTCACTCCTATGGTGGTGTAAGTAGCTTTTCATTGTATGTCCTCTTAGTCTCGTTTAGAACAAATAGCTTTCTCAAGGAGGGACTATATTACAAAATAACTCCCGAACATTTGTGTAAAGAGATGAAGACCTTATATTTTCCTAAAGCAGTTGTTGAATCATGAACTTAAAGTGGAAACTGCAGAAACCTTGGGATTGCCCTAGCTTTTAGAAATCTTTTAATACCCTAATCAAACATCAGTGGGTTCATTAAAGAAACTGTCCTAGCTTGCTACTCGATCAGTAAAAAAATTCCAAAGAAGCATGTGTTCTTTAAAACTTCACTCTTCCCCTTCTCTCTAGCTTAAATACTGACATTAACAAAGTTCTTATCTTTTTGATTATTTGAAGTAACTGAATACCTATATATTTGCCTCCAGAAAATGGATATATCCTTCCCATGAAATCTTTGCGGACATTTACACTCTTAAACATCTTCAGTATAATTTGAAAAGAACATTTAAAGGAAACGCATTAAAGCTTGGGTTTATTACATTACACAAAGGATTCTTATTTTAAGCACCTTTGACTCCTAAAAACAAATCCTATAGACAAGATGGAACACCAGGCTCAGTGGCTGCAATGTCCGGTGTCTGTCAGCTGTGAGAAAGTTTTAAGTGTATCCTTAAAGGATGTTCCAAGATGACTGCTGGCATTAAATACGGGAAGCTTAACACTAAACAAGGATCTCATAAAAATTCTTTGTAAGCATATTTTTGTGTATAGTTACAAAAGACAAATGTTTTATAATCTGTTGGAAGCACAAAGCAGTGGTCCGGAGGCTCTTACTGGATACCTAGTGATAGAAGATTGAATAACCAGAAAATAATATGTAGGCCCATTTTGACCTGCTCAGGAATATCCTTGGCTTCATGTCATCAACTCTGAACGAGTTATCCTATAATCATAGTGTAGAATTTTTCTCGGCATCCCCATTTGTCAATGTAATTCTCGGTCTCCAGTCAACTGGCAATGCTGTTGTGCTAAGGCTGGTGTGGAGCTCTTAATGTGACCCTGCACTTCGGTAGCCTCCCCTTTAAAGAAGAAGTCTGCAACACCGTGTGTTGGGGCGTAATCTAAGAGCACTCAATAAATGTTAGCTAACGGGCAGCAGCAGAATGAGAATCCAGAGTCTTTCCCTTATTTATCTCTAGATATGGACCTGGATCTGGATCTAATCATCTTTAATTTGTTCATGTTTTACCATTTACAAAGCGCGTTCTTATGCATTACCTTCAAAACAATCTTGCCTGATGGGTTGAGGCACGGTGTACCTGCAGTGCCCCCTCATGGGTGTTGGATTTGGGGCTAAACCTGGGAACAAACACAGTGCTTCCTTCACCATTGTATAGCTCCTCTGAGTTTAAGAAGAGTCAAGGCAACTTTAAAAATGACTCAACTTACCTGTGTTTAGAAATCTCTGCCAGCAAAGGAGGAAGGACTAGAGAAAGATGCCCAGAGCGTGACCCTCAAGGAGTGCTTCCATGTGGAAACGCAAAGAATATTCACCCCCCAAACATATCTTTCTTCCATGAGGAATGATCTTAATCAAATACTAGCTTCCATCTAGACAATAAACTCAAATTCTCCTGTTTGGAATGTTGAATCCCAACGGGACCTACAGAAATCAGCAATTACATAACCTAATTCTCTCAAAGACGATCATTATGACAAATAATAAATCTTAAACATATTTCCAGCTCATAAAATCACAGACATCTAGCCAGTTCCAATAGAAACTTTTAAAACTATCATTTCTTAATCTATAGCAGATCCTTTAAAATTTAATGGGGGGAAAAAAAACCCTTCGTTTTAAAAATAAATGCTAAGGGGCTCCTGGGTGGTTTAGTTGGTGGTTGAGCGTCTGACTCTTGATTTCAGCTCATGTCGTGATCTCAGGGTGCTGAGATCGAGCCCTGTGTCAGGCTCAGCGTGGAGTCTGTTTGTCCCTCTCTGTCCCCCAATTGTGTTTTCTCTCTCTCCCTAAAATAAAATCTTTAAGATTCATTTTTATTTTTCAGTTTTTTTTCCTTAATTTGAAAATAAAAGCAGGGAAGCAAGCTCTTTTCTAATATAGCAAGGGTTACTTTTAAAGTGTTTTTGGAGCATTCATTATAAATTCAAGTTCCAGGAATAACTTATTGCGACCTATAGAAGTCCATGTAAATAGCTGTACTTCTCGGGAACGGTGGTGGTGGTGTTATTGTTGTTTTCACATTCACCTTTCATGTCCCCTGCTGTGGGAGGAAACCAGAAAGTGATGATTTCTTGGCCCTGGGTCAGAAAAACAAAGGAGTTTGATTTTGGTTTTGTGTGCTTAAGTCATCTTTTCGTTTACTTCTGTGGGTGACAATAGAGAGGAATTTATTTGGAAAGAAAAAACTACCAGGCTCTTTCCTGGAAATGAACGCTGTGACCCCTCACGAATGCTGATTGGACCGCATCCGATGCTACGAAGAGGGTGGCCGTGTTTTCCGTGCGCAGGTAGAGTCTGCTTGGTTGAGAGCAGAAACAGAAGACAGGATCAATAGCAAGAAAGAATAGCAGGTGCTTTGTGGAAAGGAGTGGCTCAGACGGGAAGAGCTACAGAAGAGTTGGTGTTTGTGTTTGGCTAATACTCGGGGCTGACGCTGAAAACACCGTTCTGAGAGTTCAGACAGTGACACACTTCGGGGACAGACTTGTGAACATACTCCATCTCTGTCCTGTGCTCTTTCTTTTCCTCTCCCTTTTCTGTCCTCTATTTTAACTTGCTCCTTTTCTTCCCTTTAGGGAACCTTTTCCCCACCCTTCCCTTTTCCTTTCGCCACGTCTCCTTTTTTCCCCCCATCCTATTCTATCCATGTGTTCCTATTAACTCACCATGACGTGGAGCTGAAGAGACCCATGCATAGCGGTCAGGGGTTTGGATTCTGGAGTCAGCCAGAAATCGGGCTCTACTATATGGACCTTTTATTCAGCCTCTCTGAGTCTCAGTTTTCTCGTCTGTAAAATAGGGGCTAACGATAGAAACTAATTCACAGTTACTGTAGGGTTAAAAAGGAAAATGCTATCCAATGCCATTTAGCACAGTTCCTGAAACTAAATGCTTAATAAGTGCAGACCTTTTGTTTGGGTTTTCTTGTATTGTAGGTCCTTCCAGAAAAATAATGGAAGTAGATGGCAAGAATACATGCAGTATAACAAGCGACTATGTTAAGTAAAGGAATCCCACCCAGTGGCCAGAGAGTGGGAGGCTAAGTCAGATACCAGTAGTGGTGAAGGTGCCACATTAAATGCAGAGCTCAAGGACGAGACAGAGGGAGATCAAAACTTGGGATCTGGGCTTCCCAGAAAGTAGATGAAGGGAAACACTACCATGTTTCATAATCTTAATATTTTTATATTAAGCCTATTAGTTGCTCAGTGAAAGCCCAATTACATCCAGTATTAAGAGCACAGAAATTCTTACTCAAGAGCCTCCATAAAGTTGAACAAAGTCTCTAGAGTTAAATACAATTCTGTGCTTCATAGAATTCGCTCTTCTAATTTCCCTCAATAGAGGCTGCGGTAACACCAAAATGCAATTCAGTAAAAGGGACTCTGGTTCTCCAGGGTATGAAATTTGGAGCCAGACTGACTTTGGTTTGGATTATGACTCTGCCATTGACTTGCTGGGTGGTCCTGAGCAAGAAATTTGATGGTGCTCAGATTGTTTCCTCCCCTGGAAAACCACTATTAACTCTGACTTCGCATGATTGTTTGAAAGATGATTGCCAATGCATGAAAAGCACCTAACTCAGGGCTAGGCACATGACCATAGATGAGAACTACTATTTTGAGGTAGCATAGCCATGGGGTTTAAGTATGTTACTCTCGAATGGTTTGGCTAAATCCAAAAATACAATTGAAGAGCTAAA
The DNA here is from genome assembly GCF_017311325.1 of Ursus maritimus. Taxonomy (NCBI): domain Eukaryota; kingdom Metazoa; phylum Chordata; class Mammalia; order Carnivora; family Ursidae; genus Ursus; species Ursus maritimus. Next base: position 15,390,830 of record NW_024426663.1, read on the forward strand.
CGGGAATGTGTGTCCTTCAGGCAACCTTCCATAAATACAATTTCTCATGACTGATTTTTGATAGGCACTGGGCAGCGAGCATTCAGCGTTATCCTCTTTTGACAAGTACTTGGAGTGCAAATATTCTGTTGCCAATTAGGGACAGACCATGCTTTAAGCCTCGGCTGAGATGGGAATATAGTTGACAACTCTTTTAAAAGTTGAGAAGCCTAACCAAAACATACGTCTGTAAAATGCCACCTCGCCTCCACATGGACATGGGCTGAGAATGGGACAAGATTTTTCTCACAAACCTCAAAATTCTATGCCAAAGAGCATGACTGTGATTATTTTAGCCTGCAAAATGTTAGAGTGCTGTGAAACGCCCACTGCCTTAGGCATACGGAAGGTCCCATTAGAGCACTCACAGCCTAGCTAACATTCTAACTTCCTGCGAGTCTTCCAACAAAACCTGCTACCCTTAGGTGACAAAATCCTGTTCAGAGTGGTTAGCTTCGTAAGCAAGTTAAGTGTAACAGAGCATCTGTCAAAAATAGTGATTTGGGTTTTAAGATGATCTATCTTAACACTATTTTTTAATACTAATTAAATAGTAGTAGGCTGTTTCTTCAGCTCACACCTATTTTGTGACAATGAAGCTGTGACATCAGTACATCAGGAAATCCTTTTTCTCTCCTACTCTTGCTCTGTGTACAGCTCAGTCAAAAATGATAACAAGTCATTAACGTACAATTCTAAGAGGAGATGTGGGTTGGTGAGAAGATGAAAGGAACATATCCCATAGCATCTCAATGGAATTCCTATCCATCAAGACAACTTGCCCACAAAACCAAACTCAAGATGGTACAAAGCAACAAGGTTCTGTAGGACCATTAGTGGCTGGAGTCTCAGAGAACCTCAAGCAGCTTGTTCATAGTGAATTCTTGTCCATTTTGAAACGTCTCAGAATGAAATATCTGAGAGCATAGGGTTTGAGGCCGGTTCCCTGAAAGGAATAGTGGTCAGTGGTACAATGCCATGCCCGGAACCTGCCTGCTCCTTAGGTAAAATTTTGGCCTGAGAAGGTTGAATTGCAATTTATTAAAGGAAAAACTAGCCTAGAATATCTAATGTAAAAAGGTTGATAATTTTTAAAAATTATCATTTCTTTTTAGTGGGTTGGTCACACTAGACCTGTTGCCTATCCTTGGAGTTGACATAGGTGAACAAACGTGCAGGGCTGGAAACCACCCTTAAGCAGATCAGAGGGCAAGAAATCTCTGAAGATTTTGTTTACTTCAACTTTTCTAAACTGTGCTATGTGAAAGGTGTTGCTAGAAGCCAATTGGAAACACAGTAAATTTGGAAAAATTTCTCAGACTAGGCTTCTTTCCCCCAATTTTATAAAGCATAGCAGTTGAGATCTCCCTCCATTTATATGTCAGGAGATGATGTCTCAGGATGATTTCTTGTCCTGAATTCTAAACAGACAAACTTAGTTCCTCCAGTGTGGGTTACCTGAATTTACTAAGACAATGAAAAAAATTGAATTTGGCTGTTGAATTTCAAATTATATTTTGTCTGCTCATCCTACGTTCCTAATCAAACAATTACCAGGGAAGTAAGCCCCACCTCTTCCAGAACACAGAGGGATTAGAGACTGTTTTAATTTACCAGGAGGCTATTGGGAAGGAAGAAAGGAGACCTCCATTTATTAAAGTCTCTCCCACATGGGGCACCTAGGTGGCTCAGTTGGTTAAGCATCTGACTCTTGGTTTCGGCTCAGGTCATGATCTCAGGGTTGTGAGATGGAGCCCCACATTGGGCTCTCTGATCAGGGGGACACTGCTTGAGATTCTCTGCCTCTCCCTCTCCATCAGCCCCTCCCCCAACTAGTGCATGTGCTTGCGTGCTCACTTTCTCAAATAAATAAATATAAAATCTTTAAAGTCTCTCCCACTTAACTGCAATCTCTTCTCTTTCGTGGCTGGAGGAGAAAAGGGGTGGTGGCATTACAGCTACCTGAATGAGAGTAACTGTGGCCCTCAGCCTACTTTGTTTTATAGTCTGCTTTCTGGGAAGCCTCTGGGGCATTATGTGATGCCCTAGCCTGTTGATGGTGTTAGAAAAAGGGTGAGAACCTTTGATAAATGCCAGTGATGGTTCCCTTTAATTAGCTGAGCAGTAGAAATGCTGAGGAAATAGTTAAAATTACAGATTCCAGGACCCCACAGCTAGAGATTCTAAGTTAGTCTGGTGGGTACCAGCAGTGGGTGGACGAATTATAAATTTCTCAAAAGCTATAAGAATTATACCAAAGTGTTTGAATTGTCCTTTTAACCTACTTTTACATGTGTACGTATGGAAAGCCAAATTATACTTACAGACTTGTCTGGATCTGGGGGCTCACGTGATTGAATCAGAACTCATTTTCTTGCCGTTTCTTAGCTTGGTTTCCATTTGTGCCAACATTGCCACGTAGGGGGCCTATCTATTTGGGCTCAATCAACACCCCCAGGCCTAGTCTTCTAGCTTTTGCTCAGTTTTCAGTAGGTCCAAAGACCCAGAGTTGAGCCTCGCTTATTTTGTGATCGGCCCATCCTGGATCCTGGAGCCGGTAATGCTGTCATTGACCCGGTCCAGCTCAAATGTCCAGCCATCTGCAGCCAGAAGCAGAACCCACTCCGCCAGAAACCGTCAACTGCTAATGGTGGAGGATTTCCGCAAGGAAGTTCCCAGTGCAGAGTAAAGAGCCGAGGGATGTCAACTGTACATAGATGGTGAATGGGCCAATAGTTATTGCAAAGTCCGTAATCATCATATAATTGAATCATTTCTGAGGAGAGGAATTACCACACATGAATAAGAAACTGATTGGCGGATGTTTTGCAGAGCATGGAGCCTTCTCGCCCTGCCTCTTCCTACTCAGTGTCTTGTGTTGCAGATCAAGTCACACTTCTCCCAGTAGAACTTGCCTAAGATTGCGGTGGAAGCAAAACAAAAGAATCGACAATGAAAACAAGCCCCCCCCCCACCTCAAAAAGGGACCATCACTATACTTCTTTAAGTAACCAGTGCATCAGGACACTAAGACTCTTGTAATTGTCACAAAAAGGTGGTGGAATTGAAAGGTTATGATGTAGCAAATTTCAACTACTTCTGTATGGGAGGCCAGACACGTTTTAGCTGTACCAAGGTACTGGGTGAGTCTTGAAGGTGTAAGAAGATAAGAGGTTTTCAGCAAGGTATAAGATTTCTCTGTTACAGGTTTTCAGTACCAGCTATCAAGTACATTTCTTATCTTTGACACCTTTTATCTTTAGCACAGTTTTTAAAATGGATCTTAAAGTGGGGAAGGAGAACTTCTTAGGGCAGATTAATAAAATGGTGCATTTAAGTCACATAATATAGGAATACTCTTTTACATTTAACAAACTTTAAAAATATATCTTTTCGTATGATCTGGAAGAGAGGCTACAAAAATTGTCTTAAAATCCTGTCAAACTTTACCATCTTGTTTCTGGAAATAAGATCATGAAGTAGAGTTTAAAAATTATGTCAGAAAATGCTTGCTTCACCCTCAACTCAATTTTCCTATCTGCAATATGGGAATAAAAATAATTAAAAATTACAAAGGTGAAAAAAGTTAAATGGTCTCTTGGGACATAGAATTACTTCGATATAATTACTCCTCCATGGTAATTTTATTTAATTAAAATTATTTAAAGCTGACTTCATTTTCAGTTCCTATTGAGGTTTCAAAATAATAAAATCTGTTAAATATATTAATAGTATGATATGAATCCCATGTAAAATTATTTCCTAAGAAGTGAGATAAACTGTATCATTAACAGCATTTAATGAACTTTCACATTATAATTGATATTTCCATTCTACATTTGAGGGGGAAGGGACCATAAATAATCACTCAGTAGTTAAGGATACACACGTCTCATGGGATGAATAAATAAAAGTATGGCTAGATCTAGATACAATATAAATTTATATACACACATCTTCTGTTATATCCAGATACATACTTGGTAAATTTATTTGTACATAAACTATTTTACTCTGAGTACTTAAATGTTGCAGCTGTTTTGGGGCTCTCATTATCCATAAAGTTTCTCAATAGAAAAAAAAAGGCTAAATTGTTACATAGGAGAAATCTTAGAACACATTTTCAGCCCTTTTTAATCTTTTACTGTGTTCCTTTTTAGGTTCTGCCTCTCTATCTGTATGCCAGTTACCCCTTACTTTGCATAGACTAGGCATAAAGAAGAGAAAACACAGCTATAAACAGTCCAGAGGATCCATGATAGTTGGTGTGATATGTATTTTATTTTCAGTGAGTATATTGCCCGCTCTTTGACACCAGCCCATTCCTTTTACTTTTCCTCTAATTTGCAATGAGGTGCCCTTTCCTGGTTGATATTTAGAAGCCACACACCCCTTCCTGCCTCGTCCAGAGGAAGCCATCGCTAGGAAAGAGAAACATGTCGTCCGTCTTTATGACACTAGTAAACACTGAACCCGGAGTTGCCTCTGAGTCAGTGTCTTTATTAGAGCAAGAAACGTGACGAACACTTCTGGACAGAAGTGTGGTCAAACATGTCTGAAAGGCAACACAGAAATGAAAGAAAGGCAGTGTTGCCACAACAGTGAACCTCTGAAAGGTGAGCTGGATTCTGCCCAGTGTCGCTCACTTAGAGGACAAAGCCACACCTGTCGCCCTGGGAGCTAGACTCGCTCTGCGGCACTGACAGCAGAACAGGGAGCCAGTTTAGATTGCAGCGATTGATAGATGGGCAGCACGGCTGTAAAAGCAATGGGAAATCTGCCAGGGTTCACCTGCTTTTCCATGCCCGATATAATTTAGTTAACTTGCAAACACAGGGATTAAGCTTTACTCTGGAAAAAAAAAATGAAAAGTATGCAGTAGTTTAGGAAGATAGAGGATTTTCCTAGAGTTGTAGAAGTGCTTGAATAAAAACAGTTGGAAGCAATGTTCAGATTTATTTCACTTTTCCTGCTGCGTTCAGCAGTTTTCATTTCTATTTTCTTGTTGTAATATACTGAGAAAAACAAACCCAACCAACCAAAGGGAGCTGCTGACTATTGCTGACCAGAAAAATAAAGCAAATGCCTCTTAACATTTCCCTGCCATTTTGGTGGATGGGGGCAGGGAGGGGGGCAGGGAGAAGTTTTATTTCCTAATAGGTGGCACCGTAGGTAACTTGGCAGTAGAGATCACGGAGGAATCCCATGAAAACCTAGGACTCTGGACCCAGATTAAAAGGGCTCCCCAGCACGATTACAAAGTAGAAAACACTGTTGTATTTATCCACTAGTGCTTTCTTCTGGGCAGGGAGGTTGACCTTGCCCGCTCTGTCCTCATCCTCCTGTACGAAGATTTGCTTCTGTTCTGCTTTATTCAACTTAGTTTTTTTCATCCTGATGCTCTCCACTATCCTTCCTTCCTTTTCTGTTTTTTTCCATATCTTCTCTTAAGTTTTCCTTAGAATCATTTTCTCATCCTGTCAGCTATCTCTTACCCACAGGGTAAGGAATTCAACATTCAACAGTTTCTTTCCCCAACTTGATCATGGTTTTCCTGGGAACTTAGAATTACTGCATAGTAGCCTCGCCGTAGGGTGGCAGCATCTTATTACCGTCCTCATGGCCTGCCTCTGGGACCTTGCTTTTCCCATTAGAATCAACAATGATTGGGGTTGATGTTTGCTTTAACTATTTTTTTAATAGTCTTGAAAAACTTCTCTGAACTCAAAGGAGGAACAACTGTCCAAAGGATCATCAGGTAGATAGTCTCATCAACTAGCATTTTAAACATCTCGAGAGTACTGGCAAGACACATCTCAGATCTATGGTTATTCTTTGACCCAGCCTAGGTGTTCTTAGTTCTTTGTTTTGGAATTTACCTCCCCAGAAGGTAAACCACTTTTATTTTTACACAAATGTACTAAAGTGTAATTTCTATATCATAAAATTCACCAGTTTAAACATATAATTCACTGATTTTTAGCAAATATACAGAGTTGTACAACCATCATCCCAGAAAGATCACTCATGCCAGTTATAGTCACTCCCTGTTTCCACCTCCAGCCCCTAGCAACCACTAGTCCATTTTCTATGTCTAGCAATTTGCTTTTTCTGGATGTTTCACATAAATGGAATGGTGCAAAAGTAGTCTTGTACATCTGACTTGTTCATTTAGCATAACGATTCTGAGTCCATGATGCAGAATGTGTCAGTAGTGTCTTCTTTTTATTGTTGTAGCATTCCAGTGTATGGGTATGGCACGATTTTCATCTTCCGCTTGCCAGGTTGTAAACAATTGGGTTATTTCCCTTTGGGAGGTATCATGGATAATCCTGCTATCAATAAGCATTCACGTACAAGGCTTTATGTGAGTGTATGTTTTCATTTCTTTTCGGTGATTACTAGAGAGTAGAAGTGTTGGTTCATACATTAAGTTTAGGTTTGTTTACCTTTTTAAGGAACTACGGAACTGTTTTCCAAAGTGACTACACCACTTTACACCCTCATCAGCATTTTACGAGTTCTAGTTTCTCTGTGTCTTGACCATTCAGTACTTTCTGCCTTGATTAAAGCCATTCTAGTGGGTATGAAGCAGTATTGCCTTGCAGAAACTCTCTAGTGACTGATGATGTTGAGCATCTTTTCATATGCTTATTAGCCATTCATATGTTTTCTTTGGTAAAATGTCTATTCAAATCTTTTGCCCAATTTTTAATTGAGGTTTTGTCTTTGTATTATTTTTAAGTGTTCTTTATATACACTGGATACAAATCCTATATTGGATACATGATTTGCAACTATTCTTTCCCCAGTATGTGGCTTGTCTTTTCGTTTTCTTAATAGTATCTTTTGAAGCACAAAAGTTTTTAACTTTAATGAAGTCAAATTTTTAGATGCGTATTTAGATCATGCTTTTGGTGTTGTATCTGTGAATTATTTGCCTAGCCCAAGGCCATAACTACTCTCTCCTTGCTTCCTTCTAGAAGTAATTTTATAGTTTCAGCTCTATGATCAATTTTGTATTAAGTTTTGTATATGGTACTTTTATTACTTTTTAAAGATAGATTCATTTCTAGCATCCTACTAATTTCCACAAGTAAAGATATCTTTGGGAAGGTTCTGAAGGCAAGTAGAAGGCGGTCGTTTTTTGGTATTTCTGACCTAATTCCAAGCTGATTTATCTTTTGGTTAGTATTTAAATTTACTTTTTGAAATAGCCACCTACTAGTAGCTCATACTTTTCCTTGAGAGGACATTAAATTCCAGAGAGCGCAAGAACCCTCCTGACGCTTGTGAAGAATTTAAATATTGAGTAAAGTAGCCTTTGAGTCACTGTCCCACTAATGAATATCCAAATAAATTGTCTGGAAGAAACTGATATTCATCACATAAGAGTTTAACATCAGAGTTATTCCATCCGAACCTGTGATCGTGCCTCCTTGATGTCCTCCTAAGAGAACGCAATAGTTAGTTATTCAGGAAAACTGGTAATAATAACATGCTGATAGAAAAAGTCAGAAAATCTTGATTCAGAAAGTACTTGAGGAAGTATAAATGTTTGTTGAGAATCCTACATCAGTACCATGTGGCTCAACAAAATGTGTCCGCTCCCGACAGGTTATTTTTAGAAATGAGGTTTTACAGGCAATCAAATACAACAACAGAAACGCCTGAAAGATAATACATGTCAGCATCTCCATGTCAATGAAGTGAAAGCTTTTCTGAAAATGAAATGGCCTTCTTTTAGAACTCTGGAATCCTAAACTACCAGACATTTCAGGAACTATTTTGGCTGAAAATGATATGAGAGATTTTTCTTTTTCATAATTTTTATTACAGTGGAAATGGTTTTTGTATTTCTAACAGTTTGACAAGAGCTAATTACAATGCGCTCATCTGCTTGGCGGACTAATTTGAGCCATCGGGCATCAACACCATAGACATGCAGCAGCATTGCAAATGATACGCATGCTTCCCTTGCTCCAAGAATTTGTACTTGCTATAAAAGAAAACAGATTTGGACAGCCCTGAAAAAGTTGGGTTTGGTTTGAAGAAAACATTTCAGAATTACATTAGAGCTGGCCTACAAGTGAACTAAAAATACCTGCTCATCTCAGTGGTCTTGGCCCAGGGCCTTTCCTTTTACTGTAAAAGTCAGGCTGTTGGAACAGTTGGAGTTCAGCTTGCTTGCTGTCTAAACTAGTGTTCTCTGATAACTTCTGTTACCATTGAAACACAAGCCCTGTTGCATTTAAGAGAATGTTTGGAGGTGTGGAAAATAGCCAAGAGAAATGTCTACTTAGTGTTCAAACCTCTAGGCTTCCCGTGCAGTAACTACACCACTTAGATCTGTTAAGAAACGGGAGAAAGACATTCATCAGTAAACATTACACAGCAAGGGTAAAAGATGGAATGGAGTAAAGAAGGCTGTTAAAATCAGCCTAAGATGATTATTTGAATTGCAAAGAGAAATGTTCAGACATAGCTAGAGCTGCTAAACATAACTCTTGAAGTTTTTCCAGAACAGAGGGATTGGGGGGAAGGAGACCAGTGAAGGAGAAAATTAGAAAATTATAAGACAGAATGGGAGATGAAGTTTCAGAAGCTGGTAAGATAGCTGAAATACATGATATTATTAGGTCTTAAATATATTTATAAAGGTGAAAATTTTAAAACACGCTTTCTGACTCTGGCTCTGTGATTTTAAGATTGAAATGAAGATATTAAATCTGGACAAAGAAATCACCAATGGTAACAGCTAGGTTATATCATGAAAGATTAAAATGAAAGATCAGAAATCAATAGCCCAGGGAAGATATTCATGATAAGTTGAATAAGTCTGAGTGAGATCATTTGAATGGCAATGAATCAGAATGGTACCAGATCCCCAAATATGGCAGAGTGCAGCCCTCTGCACATCATCTATTGTATTAAAAAGAAAAAAAAATCACTGTAATCGATCATCTGCTTTTTTGAAGTGACATAGAATGGGGATTATAAAGACGACAGTACTAATTTTTAAAGTAACTTGTATCACAGACTTTACTAACATGTGTTTGGCTGGGTATCCTATTTTCTGGCACAGTATATAGAACAGAGGGAGTTTCCCCCCATGAGCAACTGAAGTGCCAGCTGTTGCCCTAAATATTGTACCTGTTCATGATGGAGATAGCTTTAAAGCCAGATTTCAAGCTTGGGGAAAATTTTACATTTTGTACATCAGCAAACATTTGTATCGGATTTGTAAGTCTAGTTACAGCATTTACACACACAAAGAAGGGAGTTGATGAAGAATGTACTTCAAAAATAGTAATGGTAACAGATTCATTTCTTTAAAAATATAAAAGATGGGGCACCCTGGGGGGCCCAGTCAGTTAGGCGTCTGACTCTTGATTTCAGCTCAGGTCATGATCTCAAGGTTGGGAGATTGAGGCCCACATCAGGCCCCGTTCTTAGCATGGAGAATGCTTGTCCCCCTCTCTGCTCCTCCCCCACTCATGTGTGCACGCTCTCTCTCTCAAATAAATTTTTAGGAAATAAATAAAAGTGTAAACGATGACTATCTTGAATAAGCCTTACCAAACCTACAGTGCTTCTAAAGCCTAGAAAACATAAATGGCATATTTGTATGGCAACATCTCCATATAATATTATTTAGAAAATATATAGAAACATATGAAAATGGCATATTTGTATGACAGTGTCCCCAAATGGTATTATTTACACATATAACCCAATAATTTATTAAATAATAGTTTAAAAATTAAAGAGAAAAAGATACCAGAACATTATATAATGACTCGAATATCATGGGAAAAAAGGTGCCTTTTTCAGTGGCACTGAAGGCATAAATAAAAGACAAAAAGAAATTGAGAACGAACATTAAAGTACTTTTTTTTTTTTTAATTACAGCATGGGATGTTCTTCACCTATGCTAGTGAGACAGTCATGGGTCCTTTCAGAACCAGCTGCAGCCTAGAGAAATGAGACACTGTAGAAGGATAAGCTTCAGTGAGCTTAACAGCCTTAACACATTCTTCCATGTTTCTTTGGATAGTCCTTGAGTATTTTTTTAAAGCAATTGTTACTTGGTATCAACAACCTGTTCATGGACCAAATACTACCAATTCCTCTTAATTATTCATGTTTGGTCATTTAAAACAATACAGTATATGTGTGTTGATCTGTAATCTGCAAGAATGACTTTGCATGCAGCCTGATTTTCAATGAGCAGAACTTTTGTGAATAGTAAGGCTATGAAAACTAAAAACTTGACTGTATTTGATCCTATGGCAGGTGTTACAAACTACTGGTAATGTACTAATTTCTAATGAAAAGGGCCTCATTCTCCAGGCATCTATAAGCATTTGTTCCTTTGATTCTGCATCCCAACTCCTACTAACATTAGACTCACAACGTTGCAGGGATTTCTTCCAGTTACTCATGTGTGGTTGGGGCGATGCTCCAGTTGGACATACTCTGGGCTTTACATTCTGGAGTTGTCAGTGTTCTCAAAGCAAAGCCAGAGCCTTTCATCTCTGACTTTGATAAAAATGACATGAAATATCAGTACAAGTTATAAGCTGAAAGAGAAAAATAATCTAAATAAATAACTTCCCAAGCCTCCTGGCTGGCAGATTCTATTGATAGAATGTCTCCATCAAGGAAAGTAGTGTGCGGGAGGCTATGATTGGTTGATAGCACCGTCTTTGAGGTGGTTTTGGTCCATTTTGTTGTGGAGATTCTTCAGGAGGTGTTTCTGTGAGTCGTATGTAAGGCATTTTCAGATGAGCTCTATCTCATTGTCACATGTGCTTCTTTAATAGACGGAGTCAGGCTATGCTTTTCAAAAGGGCATGGGTGTACTGAGATTGTGGACTTTAAGTTTCAGGAAGCAACTTCAACAACTCAGCGTACGCTTTCACAAAGTAAAGATTTAAAAGTTACTGATCTGTATTTATAAGTAGTCTAAGTAAATCTGAAGAAACAATGACTTTTCAACACTACCAGTGAATAATGACTTAAGTTATAGTATATACGTTCAGTTCAAAGCTTTACCAGCACACCAACCAGTATCTTTTTTTTTTCTACTCCTAACCGTATATTTCTCCTGTCATCAGAAAAGAGGTAGATGGTTCTCTTGACATATTTTGCCTAGTCAGTATAAGGGATCATTTAGTAGAGAGTGCATTTTGATTATTTTTGGTCTAAACACACAAGCCACACACAAGCCACACACACACACACACACATGCATACACACATCCAAAGCACAACAGAACACAACACACCAACAGTCTTGTCAGTTTGGTGTCTGGTTGAAACTACTCAAAAAGAAAGCAGTAGAGGGAGCCGTCACAATTCTCAATTCTAGTTGGGAGAAGGGAAGAGAAGGCACTGTACGTGAACATCTGTCTGAGGCTCTTTGGAACATGGTTAAACTCCTTGTATCATTGTGGAATGACCCCAGGAAACAGCAAAACGAGTCGGAGCAATCCAGTGGGTCTGAGATTGTCACCAGTTCCCTGCTGTTTATTTTAGAAAACAGTCCGAACAAAGCAAAATCTCTCTTCAAAAGAGCAACGTCTCATACTTTAAAACCACCTTGAAAAAGCTGTCACTACGCTGGGAATTAATCGGGTTCATTTTGCCTATCTTCTCTCCTCTTTTCATTGGAGGTGGAACAAAAGGCTGTAGTGGAACCAACCAGAAATAAAGACCTTAGAGCAGGTGGTGATGCCATCTGGCTATTTAAATCAAGGCAAAACCAACCCCTTTCCAGAAGATGAGTTTCTGAAGACTGATGATGTGCAGAGTCTGACTTAATCCAAGGGAGAATAACTGGGCAGAATGGGTTCACCTCCACTTCTTCAGCCATATTTTTAAAAAGTGTTAAATGTAAATAGATGGTGAGAAAGAGACTTGAGCAAATGCTAATGATTGAGTGAGATTTTTTTCTATGCTGCTGTCTCACCCTAACTCCTTAAGTCAGAATTCATGCCATCATCTGGGAAATAGACCTACCCTTCTTCTGTATACACTTCTTAAGGATTTTATTTAGAGAGAGAGTGAGCTGGGGGAGGGGTAGTGTGAGAGAGGGGGACAGAATTCCAAGCAGACTCCTGTCCCAAGTGCAGAGCCGATGTGGGGCTCGATCCCGTGACCCTGACTGAGGTCATGACCTGTGCCAAAACCAAGAGTCGGGCATTTGACTGAGCCACCCAGGTGCTCCATTCTGTATACCTTTGTTTATCTGCATACCATTTCTTCTTTGCTAAGTCGAGGATGATCTATTGTCTATGTGAGAGAATTGGCAATGTTTCTCAGAGCGGAGTGGTGGTAGCATCTGAGACGGGAAAATTTTTCGCTGGGCAGGACTCTTCCACCTAGTGGAGGATGTTTTACACCCTGGCCCTACCCACTAAATGCCAGTATCTCCCCTCTCCCCCAACCCCTGCTGTGGCAATGAGAAATATCCCCGCATATTTCCAAATGAACCATGGGGGAGAGACGTGGCAGCACAGAACCCAAATGTTGGAGAGTTGACCCTCTTCTCTTCCTTCCCTCCTTTCTCTCCCTGCACCTAAAAGGATTTAAGAAGCATTTGATGTGATTAATTTGCCAAGAGAGCTTTCATTTGCTTTTTACTATGCTCTTGAATCATATTTTTAATTCAAGAATTTTATAACCTTGCTGATGATGGCTTTTTCAAAAAGAAAAGTTGCATTTTTAAGTCCCACTTTACATTCTCTAACTTTCCACTTTAAGGCCAGTCTTATTGGTAGAGTTGAAATACATCCCCTCCCCCTTTTTTTTAAAGATTTTATTTATTTACTTGTCAGAGAAAAAGAGAGCACAAGCAGGGGGAGCAGCAGGCAGAGGGAGAAGCAGGCTCCCCATTGAGCAAAGAGCCCAACAACCCAGAACCCCGGGATCATGACCTGAGCCTAAGGCAGACACTTGCTTAACCAACTGAGCCACCCAGGCACCCTGAAATACTTTGCTTTTAAGGATTGATTACCTTAAACAGTTTTTTTTATGTACTGCTAAGTACCTTATAGTTGTTTCTTGTTGTTGTTTTGGTTTGTTTGAAAGCACTGCCTAGTTCCTCTACAGGCAAATGCTATTCATTTATCATCTTTCTAATTTGAGGCCTCTCTCAGATCAGAGAATATTCCCATACCAGATGCTCTCTGTTAGGTTAAGCATATATGTACTTTTGACACATTTCCTCAGTCTCTTTTACCTAAAGTAGATATTATTGGATGATGAAACAGACGGGAAAACATCAGCGAGGGAATGCTGGGTGAAAAATGGGTTAACACTGGGAAGGCCTGAGTGTGAATGTGTTAAGTTTAAGGAAAAAAATGCATTGAAATTAGGGAGGAAAAGGATTTTCTAAAAGGGCCGTGAAATAATTAATTGTTTTGTAGGAGAGGGCCTTTCCATGTAGGCAGAGAATTTTTTCTTCACTTCTTTCTGAAGAGACAGTCAAATAGAGAAGCTCATCTCTTAATTAGAAAGAAAAATACTCATCAAACACATCTCATCACTGGAGAGCTAATGATCCACAGCTGTTAGTCTGAAAGGGCAGGCTTTTTTCCTGAACAGTAGGAAGTGTTAATCATTTTGGATGAGATTTCTTTTTAAAATATACTGTAGTTTGCAAAAGAATAGGATATTCAATATTCCAACTTAAATGATTTTTTTGAAGTGTTCTCCCCCAGGGATACTGTCATGTGTTACACTGAATGATCATTGAATGCAGACATCTTCCACGGCACTTCAATGAGACCATCAATTGATGGGATGATGGGAATGGCCCTGTCCTGCCTGGGACTCTTAAGACCCCAGGCTCAAGGAAAGAAAAATCATGCGTGTCTTGCACCTCCTAAGAAATGGCCTTGCTCTAAAATCTTAATATTTGGAATCATTCACTCTGCTTGATATAATTTGCCTTGTTTAAATAGGAGTGAAAAGCCTTAGCCCACCTTCACCTAGCTTCTGAGTGAAAAAGGGGTTTTTTTTTGTTTGTTTAATCTTCATGTGAAAAAGTAAGGCTTTTTTTTATCTGTAAAAATGTAATTGGCTCATTCATTTTCTAATTTCTGGCTGTACTGGCACCTTGCTAACCTCTTCTAAACATTTTGGACAGAAGAAAACCCCGTTTAATAGAAACCTTGTGAATAGCCAACTTTTGATTATTCAGAGCCATGCAAGATAGTGAGAAAGGGGAGGAATGACACTGGGCTCCACAAACCTCGTTTTGACCATTAGTTGTTGACCTCTCTGCCATGTGAAACCTTTACCAGAACGCCTAAGAAGTGGTATTCCATTTCTTTGCACTAATGCAAAAGTACCCAGAGCTAGAGGAAGGAAATAGACATACAGAAAATCTGCAAATTGAATGATCAGTCTGTAAATAATTGATAACTTTAGAGCATCAATGTTCGGTATAAAAATCCTTCCCCTTAGAGTCAGTGGAGTACTGATGGAAAAACAGACTGGATTGGGGATTGGAAGACCTGGTTTTGCCGCTTAGTAGCAGGTGTCCCTAGACATCTCAAACTTGAACCTATTTGCAAAACACACCCAGTAGTCTCTGCCTTCCCAGCCTGCCTCTCAGGACATTTTCCCTCAAGTTCATTGTATGTAATATGATATATATATTATGTATGTATGTAATATATATATTATATATATGTATGTAATGTATATATGTATGTAATATATATATGTATGTATATATATGTATGTATATATATTTGGATGAATTATATTATTCACCTTTCAATAAATTATAGATTTTCAAAAAAGCCACTCTGAATATTTATGATTAAAACTTAAATAGCTTTTAGAGTCTAGCCCAGATAGACACTGAATAATTGCATTTTGTGATGTTGTTGCTAGTGTCATAGGCAAGATAACATTGATTAAGATAAAAGGTATTTGGATTTAAAAGCAAAAAAAAATTATGAACAGGAATTGATAGTCACAAAACTGCTAGTTCAGATCAAGATTCTTTTATATCTAGGGGCATGAGGTTGTTTAAAATGGTTAACATTTAAAAGCCTGATTAAGTCTGGAGTTCACAAAATCTGCAATGTGTGCTAATGCCATTTACTAGAAATAATGAGTTTATGTAAAGACCTGGGTTTTTCTTGTTTCAGCTATTAGCAAAAACTTTTAACAGCAGCCCCTCTATTGAACACTTATGATTTCCTTCTAACAAACCCCTTTCACACACAAATCCCTCTAAGAAACCCCACCCATCTTCTATAACTGCCTAAAGGGGAATTATGATATTGACCATTCTTGGAGCATTCGTTTATAAAGTCTCTGAAATTTTCAGAAACAATTTTAAATGTGAAAAGCATCAAATTGATACTACTTGGACTTATTGAGTACTTTGTGATAAAGTATTTTCACATACATTGCAGGAGTTGTTCCCCCACGGCCAACTTGTGAAATAGGCAGGTGTTACCATCTCCATTTGATAAATAATAGACTCAAATAAAAGAGAATAACTGACTTGCTCAAGGTCCTGTGAGGATCAAATAGCAGACATGGAACTAAAACCACTTCTTCAGTCTTCTGGTCCAGACCATATTTATTATGTCCCATTGTCTCCTTGGAAAACTAATATGTATCGGTTAGCTTTTGCTGTATAACAAACCACTCCATAATTAGTAGCTTAAAACAACTACCATTTATTTAGTGATGATTCTGTGGATAAGCAATTTGGATCAGGTTCAGTTTGGGTTCTGGAAGTATGGGTCAGGATAAATGCTAGGACTTTAATAATTTGTATTTATATTCTGTGAATATGTCAGGGATTTTTTTAAATTGTTCCTTGATTTCTTTTTCTACCCCATTTTAGCCTGTTATGATATCTGACTTTATTCTCTCAAACTTAGGAATAAGTGGAGTCAGGACCAAGGATAGATCCTATATTGTCTTGGCTTTCCTGGCGTTTCTCTGAGATGTCTTTCATATGCTGCCCTAGGAGGACACTGAGGACCTGGTTTTAAGTGTAATCTTGTTTTTTTATAGGAAAGAGGAAGGGATCAATCTCAGTGCAGGTGGGCCCTGAGAGAAGGGAAACTTGAGTGTGGAGACAATAAGCTAAAAGACAGCCTTCCTCCTCTGAGGGCTCTCTTTATTAGACAATCCTCTCCTGCTAATAAGTATTATAATCATCACTAATACTTCAGTGAATGGTTGCTTTTTTCTTAGTGATTTCTAGCAGTCTGAATCCAGAGACCATATCATATCTTAATTTTCAACATCAACTATTGTGTATCATGTAGTAAATATTCAGTAAGTATATTTTATTGTTAATTGGTGTTTATGTTCTTTTTTACTTTGACCTTTTGAAATCTCCAGTTAGATACTGAGGAAGAAAAAAAATGAATGCTTTTGTGTTTAGAGTGTATTCAAAACTCTCTTGTTTTTTTTTTTTTAGAAAAAAAGGTATTCTCAACAGCAGAATTTCCTTACCTTGTTACCCAAATATTTGATTCTTAAAGAAAACAAAATAGGGAAGACTACTTTTCCACTGCCAAGATCCATGAAACTAATGAAATTCTACCTTTTTTTCCTCTTCTATATCTTTCCCCATCTTATGTTCTGATGCCTGTGTTGTTAGGGCATATAAATACCACAGGTATTAATTAGACGTGTTGTGTCAGTTCTGAGCGTTCTATTTTAAGAAAGCTATTGCTTTCTTATGGACGTGGATGTGGTGAGAGGATGATGTCCACATTGGAGACATGCCCAGAAACCATACCTTGTGGGCTGGTTCTTAAAGCAACTAGTCATGTTGTATCTAGAGAAGAAAAAAAGCATGATAGATATCTTGATTCCTTGGTTATCATCTAGAAAGTGTATTCTATGCAATACCCGTCCTCCAACTAACACCAACACATAGACATTCCAAGTAACTTTATTCTGGGTGACATCAGAACTCTAACACCAGTGAGTGGACATTACAGGATGGAATATCTGTGCTTAATAAATTTAAGATAAATACAATTGGTGACATTTAGTTGTGGAATCATCTGAGTCCCATCCATGAGGCCAGAGCACACCAAGTCAAGTGATCGTCCTCAGAAGAGGCAAACATAGAGGAAGGTCCAAAAGGGAAGACGGTGGTCAGGCCATAATACAAAAGACAGTTTATGACTGCCTGAGCAGAATGGAAAGAGAATCTTTCTGTGCCTCAGGGAGAAAGTGGTTAGTGGCAGCCCAGGTTGTAATTCTGAATACATGTTCATGAACTTACTTGATGTTATATAGTGGCTATATAGTACTTTTACTAAAACAATAATTTAGTAGATTTATGTTCAAAGAACCCAGTGCCTATTTATTCATTAATGCAGCAAATATATATTTATTGAACACCTTCTATTCCTAAGCACTGTTGTGGGCTCTGGGGGTAGAACAAGAATAAAAAGTCCTTATCCTTAAAGAGCTTATGTCCTAGTAACTGACTAAATTTTGCAAATAATTGTGTAAAGAATTAATGTGGATTCTAGCCAAAAATAATTTTCCCTTTTACATGTGTTCGTGTCTGTCAAATTTGCCTTAATTCATTTCCTGAATAAAGAATTATCTTTAAAAAATACGTTTTAGGGGCGCCTGGGTGGCACAGCGGTTAAGCGTCTGCCTTCGGCTCAGGGCATGATCCCGGCGTTATGGGATCGAGCCCCACATCAGGCTTCTCCACTATGAGCCTGCTTCTTCCTCTGCCACTCCCCCTGCTGTGTTCCCTCTCTCGCTGGCTGTCTCTGTCAAATAAATAAAATCTTTTAAAAAAATATGTTTTAATAGAATAATCATAACCATCAATTATAATTTGTATCATCTTTATATATATTGCATAAATTTCAAAAATTAAATAGAAATATTTTATTTTTCTGGAAATCCTTCTACTTATGAAAGTAAAGATGAGCCTCATGTCTCATTAATTGATACATTTGAGATTTTTCTTATTCAGGAACTTGACTGTACAGTTACCATGTAATTCTGTCCAGAAGTCATTTCTTAGGTTACTAAATCATTATTTGTTGGTGTCCATCTGGGTTATGAATATCCCAAGAATTCTGGATTTAATGTCGCATAAGACAACAACAACAACAACAACAAGATATCACAGTAATGCCATGAAATCATTTTAAATAGTAGGGAAGGGATGTCAAAAGTTATCGGTTCTACAGACCTGTGTGTTTAGAAATGAAAACACTGAGGCAGAGTGACTTTCTAAGGCCTAGAATCTGTCTTCTGGTCCTTAGGCCATGGGTTTCTCTACCACTCCGCACAGGTTGATTTTCTCCACCATCTTACTAGGCTGTGGACTTGACAGAAGCGCATTAAGAAGGCTGTAAACGGCGCATGCTGCCCTGCCTGACATGAGTGTTCTCAGGGCACTGCTCCTAACCCTCGTGGCCTGTCAAATGCCTGATGTCTATGTTGCCCCAAGCAGCTGGCTCCAGTTCCCACTTACACTGCGGTTCAGCTAAATCTCAGCAGGCAGATGACTTTCCAGTTTTCAGTAATGGAATAAGGATTACCTGAGGTCCTTAGTTGATATTAGTTGACTTTCTGAATTTTGTAAGGTATCGATAAACATTTACACAATGATACAAATATTTCCTGAGCACTTACTAGGTACCAAGAGTGTGTTAACTTCTTAACACATTTCAGCTCTTTAATTCTCACAGCGTGTCAGGTGAATAGTCTTCTGAGCCCCATTTTACAGAGGGAGGGTGGTGCCGGGAGTGATGGGGCTAGTCGGCATTAGGAGTGGAATCCAGCTCTTCAGTACCTTCAGGAAAGCATCTGACTTAATATTGCCTTATGTGGCAGCTGGGGCCACAGACCCAGAGAATTTAGATGATCTCTTCAGGATTGTAAGAGAGTGGGGGGGTGGGAGGGTGAGGGCAAGTCACACTTTGTACACAGCGCTGCTCATTTTACAGTGCAGATGCTCTTAGAATGGCTCCTCCTGCTAGGCTAGGTGCATTCTTAATATAGTATTTATCTTGTAATTAAAAAATAATTTGTATATGTAGAGAGTCGGTTGTTTTCAAAGATAATATATATAGACATTTAAAATTTCCTTTGACAAAGCTATCCTATTTTTTAAATAGCTGTTTGATTTCTATGGTAATGCTAAATGTTAAGCCAACCTATTTTTACACTTATTGGTAGCAGTGCTTTTATTCGTAATGTGAGGTCTTTGGCTCTCTGGTGCAGACTTGGTATTTTCATCTGCCTATTATGCGTGTTGCATTGTGAGATTCAAAAAAAAAAAAAAGTCCATGATATTAAACAGTGATTCATTCTCTATCATTAAGGCAGATAGACCAGCTAGGTCTGACAATGCAGTGAAGCTCATTTGGCAGCCTTTTTTTTTTTTTTTTTCTAACTTTATTTTGTCCAACCTGACAATAATGTCACAGACAAGAAAAATTAAAATTGCCTTGTTGACAGTGTAATGATATCAGTTTTCCTTTCTAGAAATTAAACAAAGTAAAAATCCTAACAGTAACTTTCCAGGGGTCAGTTATGCTTTTAGAAAAATGACTAACAAGTTCTCGAGGCTTTGTTTTCAAGATGAATCTTTCCGTTCTGAAGTATTTAGTTTTGTGTTTTTGAAGTGGGGTATGGATAAGAGAGTCCATTTAATGAAAGTCAGAGTTGACTCATCTTTTTTTTCTCTCCTTCTCCCCCAGCTCTTTCTCTTTGTTGTCTGGAACTTTGAGCTCTACATGATACCACTGGTTTTGTTGTTACTATTGACATGGAACTACTTCTTGATAATATCAGGGAAAGATAACAGGCAACGTGATACAGTAAGTTTCTGCTTTCTTATTTGTATGTGTTTTTGTTCTTATTCCTTGTCCCTCTGACAAGATCAACATTGATTTATTTTTACAAACCAGAGATTCTGTTCATAAATACTCGAGTTTGGAGGAAAGTTTTAATCCGTTCAAAACTAACAACTCTTTGGTCCTAACATAAGAGGAAATATTCACCTATTTCAAACATGACTCCTCTTGGTGGGAACTAAAATCAAAAGCATACCAAAGAATGAGCTGTGACTTTTAATTATAAATGGGTTGTTTCAAATGAATATTTCTTTTACTCTCCTTATTTGTTTTTATATCTTAATCTTGAGTTAAGACATATCATAAAATTATTTATGATCAGACCAAATGAATGCATTTTATTTAAGACATTTTTTTGTAGTCTGTCATTGGAAGGAAGGAAAGATTGATGATTTGTTGGCCTGCAAAAGTGCATGAAGTACCTTAATTCAATGAACATTCACTGAACAACAGCAAATATCTGTCTTTGTGTCAAGGGTGTATCAGGATTACCAGCTCGAGGATAAAGAGCCTTCATTTAACCTAGGGAAAGTTATA
Organism: Ursus maritimus; assembly: GCF_017311325.1. Taxonomy (NCBI): domain Eukaryota; kingdom Metazoa; phylum Chordata; class Mammalia; order Carnivora; family Ursidae; genus Ursus; species Ursus maritimus. Next base: position 15,411,298 of record NW_024426663.1, read on the forward strand.
CTGAGCCCACCTGCCCTCTCTGGCATTTTTGAAAGTTTTTAGAATCTATAAGACCACTTCTCTCTCAAAAAGAGTTTTAGAACGAGAAGCAGAAGCTAGCCACATTATAATCATATCTCTTGTTCTCCTGCCAACTTTCATTCCCCTTAGATTATCTCAGTCACTACACCCTTGGTGAACATACGACTTCAAAAACCTTTCTGATATATAAATGAATGGGAGGAAGGTGTCTTCTCCAAATAGGATATCTGCAATTTGATAACTTCATAGATAGCTATTGAGAAGAATGTAAAGGTTCGTCAATGTGAGATTCTTTTTGGTTGCCATTTGTCTTCATCAGATTACATTTTTTTTTTTTTTTTTTTTGCCATTGAGGGTCTACATTTGATTTATAATCAGGAGTTCTTGCCATCTACCATGTCCATAATGGTGCAGGAACCAAAGTTATCTGATTTTCAGTTTAATAGTATTATATAATATTTCATTATAGTAGCATCATAATGTTTGCACAGACACACCTGTGACATAAACCTTTTCCCTTTTAAATAACTCAAGCGGGGTGCCTGGGTAGCTCAGTCAGTTAGGCATCCAGCTCTTGATTTTGGCTCAGGTTGTGGTCTCTAGGTCCGGAGATCAAGCCCCGAATTGCATTCCAGGCTCAGTGCTCAGTCTGCTGAAGATTCTCTCTCTCCCTAGCCCTCTGCCCCTCCCCCCACTCACATGCACAAGCACAGCATGGTCTCTTAATTAATTAATTAATAACTCAAGCAAAATATACTTCAATTGGTAATACAAGCTGAATATACTTCTTCAGAATAATTTTATCATCAAAACAGAAAAAATCCTGATGCATAGCCACCAAGTACATGTCATGTTGCCAACAACACACCATGTTTATTTTCCTATTTTATTTGTATATATTCCTCTCTTGTGATTGTATATTTGAGGGAGGGGACTCTTTATTCATCATTGTACTTGCCACTTTATCTAACAAGTGTCTTGCAAATCTGAAGTGTTGAAAACATTTTTTGTAAGGTTTATCAAACCCAACATGAGATTGTTAATAGAGATTTTAATGGTTAGGCAGTATCAACAGACAAGAAGTTATTATTGGCAAGGATTTTATGGATATATATTTAAATTGCACACTGAGAGACAAGCCCCAAATGCCATAAGCACTGGTGTCATGGGGACTAATAGGTACTTTTGTCAATTAATCCAGGATGTTTTCTTTAAGAAAATGGGACTCTCTCAGACAATTGCTTTTTTGTGCCATTTATTTCAGGGAGATTGTCGAGAGAGAAGAATATCTACTTTTCATTCAGTTGCCTTGAGACAAATTTGCAAATAAGATTATTTGCAAATAGGAAAAAGTGGTAATTTAGTTTCAGCTTCTTAATCCTATGAGGCGGCTTATCGTCAATATTTAGTCATTGGTTTGAGTATTCATACTGAAAAATTCTGTAACTATAGATTTGCTTGTTATCTTCTCCAGAATATACCTGCCTTGGCTGGAAAGGTCCACTTGTAGAGGGGAAATGGTAACATATAATATATCCTCTTGTGCTTACGATTCTTTAAGAATTTTTATAACTATTGAAAAGTTAGACTATGTGAATTTCTCAACCGCTCTTTTTTTCTTCAAAATATAGTTCCAAAATTGTTATTTACCGGATCTTTTAGGCACATGTCTAACAGAGCTTCCCCTTTACCCACAGACATTGGATTCCTCAGCACAGCGCACTGTGGAAGAGTCTATAGTCCAGGTTTTCATGGAACACAGGCTACATATACTCCATAACTCTCAGTAACTACCTTTTATTTGGCCAAAACACACTGTCCACACAGTCTGTTCTTCCTGGACACCAGGGCAGCAATCACAACACGTCATTCAGTTTTCTATGCAGTGGCTCAGCTGAGACCTTATATAACTCTTAAATTCATTTTGCCTAATTATGTGTCTTCTCCCATACCTAGCTATGCATTTGAACTTGTTCCTTTTGAAAACAAGCCTGGATTATACCTTGCTGGTTACAGATTATACACACGTCTATACATATACCTATGTATACATATGTACACACATTATACACATACACATCTATACGTATACCTATGCATTCATGTACCCATACATACATATAAATATGTAAATCAAGGGAAAATATTGGTAGGGGCTGCCATGCTTTGTCTAATTGACTACTCCATAGTGCATAGCACCGGAGGAATGGTATTTTGCCCTAAGTCCTTATTGCTATCCCCAAAAGCATGCAGAACCTTTCAACATGTGTGAAAACTTTAAGCAATCTCTGAAGTGCATTAATCACCCCACTGCGTGATTCCAGAAACTTTCCTCTTTTAAAAGAGTGAGAGAAGGAGGGAGGGTGGGCGGGCAGGCAAATTTTCTCTCATAAGAAAAATCATTTGTACATTCAGCTGAGAACATTCAATTAGGATGAAAATGATAAAAGAAAAACAAATCAAATTGACCTTGAGCTTTGTATAGCAAGAGAAAAAAGGGAATGACATTTCCATGACATAATAAGTTGAAAGACAAAAGAAAACACTGTGAAAGATGAAAAGTTCGTAGATGGGTAAAAATTCTGTCTTCACCATATGGGTTGATAGTTGAGATTAAGACTAAAATAGGAAAGGATTTCTTTGTGTATTTGCTGTTTATTACGGAGACCATGTCCTTTCTTGGATACTTAAGATCGCAGGAGCTAAAACCCCACCTTTTCCCTACCATGGTGCCTGTTCTGGTTTAATGAGAGAAATGAGATGTAATCCTTGCCGAGGAAGTTATGCTGCATTTAATGAGCTGAACCCTTTGAGGACGGGGTGAGGAAACAGCCGGTCCTGAGGCTAATGCCATAGACTCAGAGGTGCACAGGAGAAAGAGGCGTGGTCAGAAATGGTATCTCACCTCTGCTGTTTCCCAATTAGACTTGTCAGAAATAAGCACTCCTACATCTGAATCTACCTACACTCACACCGTGACATTAAAATTTCTGGCATGAGAATTGTTAGGCTTTTCCGGGGGCGGAAAAAAAAAAACTTTAATAAATACGTGCTTTGTTGAGAAATGTCTCTGGCATGAAGGGGTTATAAAGACAGCAATGTCATACTTGTCTTGGTTTGAGCTGTCACTCCAAAACTTGAGGAAAACTCCCCCCTCCCCACAGTGCCCATTAGGCTTGTACCAACTATCCACATTATAGTTACCGTGGACTGAAATTTTTCAAGTAAAAGAGTAGATGCCAGGAAGTTGTCTTTCTTTGGATTTAAAAACCACTGAATCCTCATTACACCCTGGGCACCCCATTAGGCGTTTTGTCTCATCATGACCTTCATCTCACCCCTAGGAGAGAGAAGCTGATTTTATCAGCCCAGCCAATGGGTTGGGTCCTCCTAAGTCAAGGGCCGCCCCGTCTCTTCCTCTGTGGCAAGCAAGGGAACATGCTTTGGGTGGAATGAGCACACTGCAAGAGCCCTTCCTTGAGAGGAAGGAAGCAAGTCTCAGACGAGGAAAGACCTGGGTTGGCCGAGCAAACCAGGGGTCTCTTATACCCCCACCCCAGGAGACGGGTGTCATATTACTACTTTACAAACAGGGAAAAGGGCCAGAGAGGTTCAATAGCTTACCCAAAGGCACACAGTTAGGAAAGGCATGCAGTTAGAAAGTAGCAGAATGGGTACTAGAGTCTGTCAATTGGTCTAAAGTATGTACCTCTAACCACCGGTCAAGTGCATTACTCTTGAGACTGTATTTTGATACATCCCATGTCTTCCTGGGCACCTTTAGAGCAAGTTTCTCCCTTGAGTTTTAGAAGAGCCAATAGCATTAACTGCACCTTCAAGCACACAAATTGATGGAAAACCCTCACTACCCCCACTCCACTTCCGTCCTCCATATCCTCCTTGCTTTCAGGGAACTGGAACAGATATTCATTAAACAACTTTATGTATCAGGTATCCTGCTAGACCTTTTGAGACACATCATCTATTTTAATTCTTTACAATAACTTTATCAAGTAGATTATCCTAAATGGTTTTATCATCATTTTACAAACGAGGAAATTCAAAACCAAAGAAGATAAATAATGAGCTCCATGGAGGACGTGGGATATGAACCCAGCTCTTCCCTCTTCTGAAACCCAGGCTGTTTTCATGGTATATGCTTGGCCATGCTTTTCCCAAGGGCTTACTTTCTAAGTGTCGAGAGCCTTATGTGGAATCCCAGGTATCCCCCAAATCCTTATGAGGTTCCCAGTGACCTCTCAAGAATTGGGCATGGGGCCCCTATTTGATCCCAGGTGACCCCACTGATTTCAAAATTGTTCATGACCTGTAGGACTACCTTCAGTCCTACAGGTGAGCATGGATGGGAAGAGAAAACAAAGCTGAGAATCCTTCACATTAGTGAAAAAAGTCTTTGAATTATTTTTGACATACAAAAATTCTTCAAGAGGTGTTTTTTAATTACGCTTTAAAAGAACATTCAGTTTCACTGTCATGATATTCCTCCCACATAGCAATCTCACTTGCCTAATCAATGGAGGCATTAAAAGACTGAAGAGTAGGGTAAATCAATGAAATCATTCTCTGATTCACGATCTGACTGTGACACAAATTGAGCCAAAGTCTGCTTTGCTAAAATACTTTAGTAAATACTGAAATGTGTTGTTCGCTTCCTCAAATGGCAAAGCCCTCAATTCTGCTATCCCCTTTAGAATGGTACTGGATATTGTTGTTGGATCTGTTCCAATTAGGCCCAGAGTACTTATTTCTAGAAACAAACCTTATGAGGGTAGAATGTTCTTTGCTGCTAGAAATGCTGGTGATGGGACAACTTGGGATGGCCCACCAAATACAAGCCAGCCAAGAAACATCTGCTTGTTTGACTTGAGTTCCTGTGAATCGAATAGATTTATCATTTTCTCAGCTAGTTTCAAAGAAGTCCATGGTGCACTATTTGAATAAATAGAATATTGAACAAGCGAAATATTGCTAACAGAATCTAGAGGCTGGCCAAAGTGGAGCGGAGAAAAGAGGACTCCATAAGCAAAGCACTTTGAATGTACAGTTAGACCTTCTCTACTTCAGTACTTGATCATTCACGGAAAGTAACATAGACCACAAGCCTCCTCTGTTTGCATCTCAGTACCAAAAAAGACCACATACTTGCTCTTAACAGAAGCAGCACTGAGTCATACAGCCTGTAAACACATCTAAAAATGGATGATCACTTTTTTCTTCTTCCTGCTTGTTTCAACAGCAATTTTCTCAATTTTTTCAGAAGGTCACCAGCTTGCAAAAATCTGAGAAGGACCATGAAAAGAACCAGACCTTTCGTTTTCTAACACCGTCACTACCATAAAAAAAAAAAAAAGTAGAAACCAACAGCCAATCAGATGTCAGTAGGAAAGTTCATCCCCCTATGACTCCTCTTGAAGCTGTTCACCAACAGCTTAGCTGTGCCAGATAATCGCTCACTGTACAGATTGATGTCCCCAGACATCAACGATTATCACCTCATCAGGCTCTGGACATTAACCAACAGATACCACAATTTTTCCCCACTGCTCAAATGTCCCCCTCCTGACCACCATGCTATTTACCTTAGTCTTGGGGGATGAAAAGGCCTTCTACCCTGCAGATTTCTCTCAGACTCCAGCCCCTAAAGCTCTCTAAATTCACCCCAATTTAGGTTTGCCCGATGTAGCAAGTAGAGATACAGAGGCCTAGTTAAATTGGAATTTCAGATAAACAGAGATGTTTATCCTAAAATAATACTCATTATTTATCTGAAATTCCAGTGTAACTAGATGTTCTGCATTTATTTGGCAACTTTATCAGCTGCACCTTGGTGTTTTGTTTTTGTTTTTGTTTTTTTACCTCAAGAGCTTTAAGAAGGTGGTCTGTTCTGATTGTCTGGCTACTTTGGTCTTTCTCCAACCTCTTCAAGCATGGTATAGAAGACTGCCTTGTCAGCAGGTCCCATCCAAACCATGGATAGATTCAGCTTTACCTCCTCTGTATTCCAGCAGACTTATTTGTATGTTTTTTTGTTTTCAAGGACAGAATATTTATTGAACAATAGGTGAGAGTACTGGGTAGAAGCAGGGGGAGTCACAAAAATGAACCAGAGGGTGCCACTGCTCTTTCGTACTCTCTTTGACCGTGAAACAGCTGTTCACCGCTTGGGAGAGCAGGAGACCAAGGTTATGCCACTTGCAAAGACTCACACAGCAAGGCTGGACCAGAACCCAGTTCTACCTGGTTCCCAGGCCAGCGTTCATCCCTGTCCTCCCCTTCCTCGGGCACCCTTTCAGCAGGCCCTGAAAGGGCCAACACTTGGTCTGGATAGCACAGTAAGAGGCAGGGAAGGAAGGAATGATGCCTTTCTCATCATACAGATGTAGAAACTGAGGTCCAGGATAAGTTGGTAACCTCTGCAGAGCCAGTCAGTTTGTGTGGGACAGACATGGTGGCCCAGGGAGGGGCAGCGCAGGCCAGGCCTCCAACTTCGTAGAAGCACACACGCTGGGCCAGCTCCGAGTTGTCCTGAAAGGCACGTGCGCTGCCGGGGGCGGCCGTGCGGGCTGGCACAGTGTGTGGTGCGATGCCGGGACAGGTGGCTGCGGCTCCTGAAGGGCTTGCCCGACGAGCCGCACAGGAAGGGCTTGACGTGCAAGTATGACATATGGCGGCTCTGCAGCCGCCTCACTCACTCCGAGGCTCCTCCTCTAGCTGCACCGCCAACTCGTGGGGGTCCTTGATGGCCTTCAGGAGGAGCAGGGGGTGTCCTGGCCCTGGAGGTCAAGGCCTCACCACCGCCACCAGGGGGCGGTGAGGCGGGCGCGGGGCGGGCAGGGGGAGGAGCAGCAGCAGCAGCCGCCCCGCCGCCGCCTTCCCCCTTGGGGGAGAGGGAAGCTTTGAGGAATGGTGGATGTGGGAGACCGGGGCTGAGGGTGGCCCGGCTGGTGGCTGCGTTGGGAACAGCAATATCCGGAGCAGAGGGTGTTTGTGGCTTCCCAGATAGTGATACATTCTCTCTATGCCTTCTATTCTTTTCTCAAAAAATAAATTTACTAAAGTAAATGTGTGTTTTTCGTCAGGCATATTTTGTTTTTTATGAAAATTGGATCACATTAAGTGTACTGTCAGTACACCCACTTTTTATAGCAGCACTATCTAGAAGTTTCCCTTAAATCACTGGGAAACCACATGATTTTTAGTGACTGCACAGTTTTCACCATGTGACTACTTAATTTTTCCTCAAGCCATCGTATTAGACGTGTTTCAGAGATTGTTGCCATCTCAGATAATGCTGTAGATAAATCTTTGGACCAAATCTTTGGTCAGGTCTCTGGTAATGCCCTTTGAGGCAATCATTGTAGGAGAATTTCTGTGTCAGAGTTTGTGTGCATTTTGAGTATTTTTGGTTTAGTTAAATTAATACTAATTTGCCACCTGGTAAAATTATAATATTTTATGTATATATTCCTGGGTAACCACCTAGCATTTTTATCATTTTCTCTGGAGAGCCATCTCTGACTTCCCTCCCACTCTTGCCCCCTACCACCAGCCTACCGCTGCCGACACATACCCTCAGAGGGTAGATAATCTCGCCCCTCTGAGACCCCATATCCCTCTCACTGTATTGTAATAGTAACCTCACTGTGGGTCTTCGTTACCAGCCTGAAACTGTTCTCATTGTATCTGCATTTGTGTATTTAATCCCAGCACGGAGCAAGATGTCTCAGACGTGGCAGTGTAGTAGTTGCTCAAAAAAATGTTTGATGGATGAAGAAGTATTTTAGTCTAATCTTTATTTCCAAGTCAAAAATTGTCTAATTTTTATACGTAACTATTTCCATTCAGTGAAAGTCTGTCGAACATCTACAGGCACAGTGCTAACTGTTGTTCAAAGATGATTAAGACAGGGTCCTTGCCCAGGACAGTTTGTGGTCTAGTGAGGGAAACAAACGACTGAATCAAGGGCATGAATATACCAGGTGCAGTAAGAGACGTGTGTATGGGATATGCCGGGTGTGCAGCCAAAAGACGTTCAGATCACCCCAGACGTCTGTGCATGTGCTGCATAGTAAAGAAAGGGGTCTGTTTACCTGTGACCACTGCTCTCGTTCCATCCTTCAGTCTGTCCCTTTCACTCCATAACTCCGTGTGTGCCTTTCATGCTTCTTCAGTTTATTGACTGTCTCTTTACTCTCTTCTCAGACTGTGGCTAAACTTCAAATTGGAAAGATAAAATGGTAGAACGCTAGAAGATGAGTGTCACCTGTACGTGACATGTCTGTTCATATAAAGAAAGATGTAAAGGAAAACATTTCTATTTTTAAAAGTCAATTTATTAAAGACCCTCCTCACTGGAGGGCACACTTCTTGCTTTGGATCTGTGAGGACTCAAGAAAGAATTTAAAGTTAGTGGTAGCCACCATACAGGATGCTCACAATTACTCTCCTCTTTTGCCTAAGTCCTTTCCAACTTGCTCAGAGTCTCCAAAGATGCATGTGAGACTATAACAAGGTAAAGAGGTGAGCTCCATTCTTCTAGAGGTTGTCTGCCCTGAAATCTAGCTCCTTTTCCACTAAATGAACTATCTTGGCAACCTTGAAAGAAACCTGAAGGTCTTGCCCCCGTATTACTCATTTTCTCTTATTTGGGCCCAGATGATCCCTGTAGCCCCCAGAAACTCCTTGAAAAACCAACTTACTAAAATCCCTTCAAAGCCTCCCTTGTATCCAAAGAATTCGTCGTGTAGATGATCTCTAAAGTATCCAACCCAAGCATTTACCTGTATGTCAACCAAATGGTTTAATTGTCTCCATTCTTCCAAAAGGTCTGCCCCCATAATTTTGTCATTTCTATAATTGAAGAGGGAGATGGAGAAGAGGAGGAAAAAAGGGTACTCACAATTTTGGTCTCAGTTCTCAGGGTGGCTGTGTTATTCTTACTCTCACTATTTTTAGTGATAGCTTATTTGTTCTTTCTGAATGATTTTGCATTCTCCTTGTAGCTAGCCAAAATTCTTTCAAACTTTATGGTGAGGGAGGTAGGATATAGGGCCAACAGAAGCTCCTTGTGGCTGACTCATGACCCCATGACTAGTTTGCATTACTAGTCCTGAGCATTATGCCCTTCTTAATGAATGGTGTTGGCACAGGGTTTCCTATGATATTTGTGGAGAGTTTTTTGTTTCTGGTTCAGAAAGGTGATAAGAACGTACAAGACCTCAATTAACAAACTAAAAGTAGAAACCAAATGGTATGTCTTTATCTGCTTGTGGAAGATGTTTGTAAATCAGAACTCTGATAGGGATCCAGTAATCTGAGAGTTTTGTATTTATTTATTTATTTATTTATTTTTTTAGTGTTATGTGATATACATTTATCAAGAGCATGCAACTTTAAAGTCTTTCCACTGTCTTTTACATAGAACTGTAATGGTACATGTAGGTAACCAAACTAAAATATGCCTTCAAGGGCATTTCCTGTCATTTGGTACTGAATTTATTCTATCATGCAAGAAAAAAATAGCTATCATATCATATCATTTGTTTAAAAAAATAACCAAATATTCCATTAGCATGCTTAAATGAGAGAAAGTCAGTTCATGTAAAAGTTTCCAAGTGAGTTACACTCCAATGGCAAGCCTCAAAAACATCTTAAAAATGACTGTTACCCCAACTCATTTCCAGTTGGTAGAGGTTAAAAACCCAAACTTTGAAATTAGGAAGACCTGGGATTTAATTCCAGACCTTCCTCTTGTTAGCCATGCAAATTTGTTCGTTCCCCTGAGCCTCAGTTTCCTCACCAATAAGACAGGGATAATACCCACCTTGCTGAGGTTTTGTGGCGATTAAAGAGACAACATACTGTGTTAAGCATACAGTGCGGGCTCGGTAGAGGACAACTAGGCGCCTGCCCGTGTAGAAAACAGGACAAACCAGTGTGGGTACAGTGAGGGTTTAGACACGTCACTTCCTTTTTTGAAAAGTTCCCTTGTAAGTGCTCTTGAAGCGGATGGTTTTCCACGACCATCAGTCTTGGTTTTAAGCTTGTAGGTAAAGACAGTGGCATTGCCACAGAAAGATTTCCTGTGTCTGTAATCCCCCTGCTATGTGCATGGAAATCCCACAAAAATAAAAACGGTATTTTTATCAGGAAAAAAAAAAAAAAGCAGATGAAAATTTGACCAGTCCTCTACAGATGAAAACTTCTTGGTAACTGAATTTTACAGAAATACCATAAATAAACGCCGTTTTCCAGATCATACCAATAGATATTTGAAAGAAACATTTTTCTTGTTTATTGCAATACAAACCTCCACCAGGCACAAGGCATAAAGACAAAGGCCGGCAGCACTCTGAGCAAAGAACAGGGCATTTTCCTGAAACTGTCTTTGAGACCAAAAGCACAATTCTCCTTCCTGACAGCCTCTCTCTGGATGTCGCCTAAGAGAAGGAGAAAGGTAAACCTACACTAGCATACCAGGCCTGGGCACGGGAACTAATTTTAATAAATCAGAATAGAACATGAAAATGTCAACTTAATCAAGCATTTAAATTTTATTAATCAAGCCTAATTTTTATGAGTGCAAATAATCACTGAAGCTGGACAAATTTGTTCTCGATTGCATCAGAAACATAATTTTAATATTTAATGGACTGATGAATTTAAATGGAGAATTATCTTTATGAAACATGCTCTTCATAATTTGCCATTAAATGAGAAATAAAAAAAATCAACATAAATCTTACATAAAGGTTATTTAACTAAATGTTGGTACTATAAATATTATAAATGCATTATGCACTAATTTAGCAATCATACAGTACACTACATAAAGCAGAAATGATAAGTGGACCAGGCAAGCTTTTCCTAGAATATAGAGCTCTTGTGTTATATTGTGGGAAGCTCGTGATAAAACGGTTACGGAGGTTTTGTGTGAGGTTTCGTGAACATTCTTTTCATTCAGGCTTTTATGCTGCAATGCACCATACACCATAGACATTCTTTCCAGTTCAAATGTAGGTCTAAACCCACATGGGCTTTCTTTTGTGAGGTGATTATTCTTTACAAAGAGAGAGAAAAAATATTTTATCATTATTATTTATAGAAAAGGGATATAAAGAAGAAAACTAAAGTTTTCGGACTATATGATTTTTTGACATTCAAAACTCAGTCTATTTTTAGATTTTTCTCACATAATGTTCTCAGGCCTCGAAATATTCTAGGCACGAGAAGAACAGAAGAAAAAGAAAGTCAAATTAGTGTCAGAATATTTTTCTCTACAAATGTCCACCGATTCCCCTCACCCCTTCCATTATCTCCAGCCTACTGCTTCACATAGGGAGTAGCTGTGAATTTCTGTGAAAAGTGAATCAAGCCTAGCAGAGCAGTACGGTCCAAAAGTTTGCTAACGTTAATCTCCAATATAAACGATTTTTTGTTTTGTTTTCAAATTCTGTTGTTCCAAAAGTGTAGCATTTTCCTCTGTTCCACGTGCTAAAATATACACTTACCTGAAAAGCAACTTCTTGACTATTGCAGCTTTCATGCTCCCACGCCTGTCTGCAGGGGTTAGAGCAACGCACGTTTCTGAGAAGATTGGAGGATGGTACTCTCATAGAGGTCACACCTCTCCCGCCTCTGGCTTTGCAGAAAATGTTTTAAGTAAAAATGTGGACTCTTCATACATACTTAAAAAATAAAAATTCCTAAGGTTGTTTCAGAATTTCAAACATTTAAAATTGTGCCTTTAAAAAAAAATAACAAATTCGTGGTTCTGGAATGGAAATCTGGTTTTGTAAGAGGCTTAAGTATATAATTTTCTTCTTTATTTGAAATCCATTTACTTTTTGTGGACAAAAATATTTTCCTTTGAAAATACTAAATTTGATAAAATCCATTAGTGGAAGTCTAGTTCTCTTTTAATTTCACTTTGCAAAAAAGCACATTAAACAACGCCGTTTTGGGTTTTTGTTTTGTTTTGTTTTTTGTGGGGTTTTTTTGGCCTTTTGTATACTTTTGTTTTTCTAACTTGACCAAAAAGAATAGTTTCAAAAAAGCATTATTATTTAAAAAGCACACTCTAGGTTAACAGTTGACCTATTTTTCCCTGCTCAGTCAAATTAATATGCAATATCCTAAGGACACCAAGCTTAGAATTTTCCCTGCTAGCGAAAATACAATACATTGTGAAGCCTTTAGATGGAGACATAGTTCAAATAAACACTAGAATTCTGTTCCCAGTGCTTTGTGTAAGTGAAAGAATGGACATTTAAGACTACTCAGAAGGAAGTATGAAAAGAAATTCATTTAAGATGCTTATACTGATTATAGAATTTATATTATATTTAGTCTTTCGTAATGGAAGAGGTTTTCTGCATATTAAGCTGACACTTAAAAAAATAAAAGGTTACATCTTCTTGGCCAGTAAAGTAAATTTACTGCCCCTGCACCTTACAGCAAAGCATATTATACTGCAAATAAGAATGTTGTTGATGATGCAGAATACAGGCTGTATGTAATCAGTGGCATGCATCAAAAGTCATCTGATAGCCACATTAAAGCCACATTTCCTATTAAGAATCAGACTAAATTACAACATGGCACTTCCCAGAATGAGCCAAGGAAATGCATTCTGCAAGAAGAAATAATTGTATTTGAGTGTCTCCGTAAAAATCAGGAAGTCTTTTAGCAGTAAGTAATAATGCTTTTCTTTTTAGTCTGCCGCCTTTTGTATTGCAATATATTCAACCTCACTGGCAAGCCTATCACACTAATTATTATTACATCTAGTGGTTCAGTTATCTTGATGACTACTGTAGCTGAAATACTCCAAGGTCAAATCTTTAATAGCGCGAATCAAACTAAGCAGCCATCATACATCCAGTTGCTTTTGAGATATACTGGATGAAACAGTATATCCCAGACCCGTTTATGAGTCTTATTATTCTTCCAGACGTGGAGAAAATTATACGTACAGCTTAATTATGCCGTTTATTTTGCAAAAGTTCCTTCTCAAAAATTTCGTGAGAAGCAGACGTGCTGTTGCAAAAATGACAGCACAAGTGCACCTATAATGATCTTACTGACCGCAAAAGTCTTTAGCTGACTTTGGTTGACCAGAGGTCAACTCTGGTACTTCTCAGTGATCTGAAAGAGTCAGAGTGTTTATATGCATCTTCTCCATCCATAGGCTTCCAGTAATTTCATATGATATTTACACATGTAATAAATTCATTGGCACACAAATGCATGCTCTGCTCGGTTTCTGCAGACACAGAATGGTATAAATGAACTCCAGACCATGTTGAAGAATACTGCTCTCTCCAAATTCCTCTGTATCTCTAGGGTGGAAATAGGCATTTAGTTTGTAATGTGTCCAAATATAAGCATCTGTACACATTTGGATGTTCTATGAATATGAAATTAAATATGAAACTTCTTTCTTTTGTGACAATTTTCTTTCTTTAATTTTTTAACATGCAGTTGCACATCTGGACAGCAGTGATTTCTTCTTTAATTTAAATGTGTTCCTTTTTTATAGACCGTGTTTGAGTAAAGCAATTTGAATTGTGCAACTATTCATTCTGAACATAGCAAAACATCTATTTAATTCAAAGATTATTTCCAAGGAAAAAAAGTAAACATATGAAAGAAACTAGTTTGTGTCAGCTTTGACTTGGGGAGTGTTTGGCTTTGTGGTTCTCAATACTTATCTTACAAGGGTGATATAGCCAAGATTCTTTTGGTTTCTTTTTCTTTGAAGAGTAGTAAGTAAGTGGAGGACTTTATTCCTGGGCAAATCAAAATACAAATTGTTTTAAGAATTATTGGTGGACCTTTTAACCCCCTTTGGTCACTTTTGTTTTAAAACACACCCTTTAACTTGGCATTGTAATTAGTATTCACTGCCCCACGATGACTTTAACAATGAAGTTTACCCGAATCCACTCTTTCTCATCCCTTCACTGTCTTGGTCTTCCTTTTCTGCATCCTCTTGTCCCCTCCCTTATACATCATTGTCTGGGGCAGGAGTATTAAACATGTCGTACTTGTATTCAGATTACCAACACCATTATTAGTATTTTCAGCCAAATAAAATTTTATTTCCTTGCAAATCCTAAAGCATTTCAGTTGTGTTGAATTATAATTAAAAGTCATAATATGAAAAGAGCTCCTGTGCAACTGCATAATATACAGATGCAGTTTTGCCCCATTTGAAAATGGATTTTTAAAAAGTACAGCCACATATTATATTTTATATGTTAATGACAAATGCTCAACAAATATGGAATAGGAAAGAAGAAATATTACGCTCTTTAAAATAATGTTATCTGCTTATTCTTTGGCTGTAATGTAGCTGGCATGCTGCATTTGGGGCTGTCTACGTGTGTTTTTAAAAATGTCATCTTTATTAGTATTACATTCAAGGAATAGTACCAAGAATCAGTTTCTTCCAAGACCTTGCTCTGGTGTGTGGCATATAAGTCTGTGACGAGCGACATTACAGAAGGTCATGTCAGTTTTAACTGCTTGCATTACATCTTTCTGATTTCCCTAGTGCCCTTCCTTTGTTTGATTAATACTACTTGCTTTCAAGCAGGGTATCAGAAAGCATAATTTGGAAAGAGAATTCTAGAGCCGAACTGAGAGATCCCCCTTCAAGAAAAGGGAAAGAAAAAAGAAACTTTGGAAAAAAATATATCTTTTCTAACACATGCATTTTTTTCAACGCTCATTTTTTTTTTTCTCAAGGAAATCCTGCATATGTGTTGTTATTAAATTATTGTTGACAAATGTTTGGGCAACTGGACTTCATATACTTGAAAACAGAACTATGTAGTCCTTATGTGGTTTTATTTGAAGAGGAAAGAGCTGGAATTTGAGACTCCTTTATTTTGTTTTCCTTTGTTGAGTGTTAAATTCTGCCACTCTCTTTCTAAATATAAGTGTTACTTGAGTTCTCTGGGAAAGGTTGCAGTTTTGTGCAGTCATTAAATGCACTTTGGTGATGTGTACGGTTTGTTTTTAAAACCTCAGGTTGCAGTTTCTGTACTCATTGTATTTGGCCAGGGCTCATGTCTTCAAGCACAGCCCCACTTCTGAGACATTCTTGCCTTAGCAGCCGTCCATTTCATTGGTCCGTTAAAGCCTGAAAATTAGTGGAAGCATTATCATTTTAAGGGGCAGTCTTGATCCTCACCTCTACCTGTGTCCCTTTATGTGTTTCTTAGTGTCTGCGAAACATGAATTGGAATTTCATATGTGATAAAGAACACTGACTATTTTTCCCAGGACAAAAAATATACATAACTTAATTTTTAAAAATTAATGTTGAGAGGCACCTGGGTGGCTCAGTCAGTTAAACGTCTGCCTTCGGCTCAGGTCATGACCCCGCTCCTCCCTCTCTCTCTCTGTCTGCCACTCCCCCTGCTTGTGCTCTTTAATCTTGAAATCTTTAAAAAAAATAATGTTTAAAATATCATTAAATTGATGTTATTTTTCTTTTCACTAATAGCTAACCTTTTTGAATACTTACTTCGATACAAGAACTGTGCTAAGTACTTCAAATACACTATTTCATTGGATCCTCAGTCAACACTGTGGGATAGGTGCTATTATCTTCAGTTTCCAAGGAGTCTTAAACTTCACCTGAGCAAAATGTAATAGTGGGACATATCCTGAAGCAGCTTAAAGGCATCCGTAGGAAAGCGTCTGTATTATAAATCCTCACTCGTAGATGTTTATGATGTAACATTAAAAAGGCACTGGAGGAGGGGAAAAGCCCTCGCTAGAGCGCTAAAACACAACACAAAGGCCTCTCGCTAACACAACACTTTTCTGCCAAATGTAAGAGCAAATGGTTGTATTGGGTGGTTCTCGCTGCACATTTGTAGAGCAATTGTGCGTAGCCAATTACCCACTTGTGCAGGGTGAGAACAGTTTGGGTTTTGCAAATGAAGAGCCTGATTCTGTAGACCTCTTTGAGTCTTTCTTGAACATAAGATCTGCAGCTGATTTGGAAAATGTGTAAATTAAGCAATTGGCTTATGTTTAGATAATATTTTGAATTTTTGAAAATTAACTTGAAGGTAGTAGAAATCTCCAAATCTTAAAGGTTAAACGTGTATGCTTTCTGTTTCCGGGCCGATTGGGAAGACATTTTGAATATTTGCTTTTATTAGTCTGCATCACTGATTAAGTATACGTCTTTCCAGAAAAGCTAGTTCAGGTCTGTGAACTAGTTCAGTTCTTTTACGTAAAAGCCTGTTGAGGCCTATGAAGAATAGACGATGCTTTCATCTGTTCATTCTATCAACAAATATTTCTGGAACACCTATTAGCACCTGACAATCTGCTAGGCAAAATCCAACACCATTCTTACTTCCCAGCACCTGCACTATGATCATAAGTACTGAAGAGGAGAGGCATATA
This sequence comes from Ursus maritimus, assembly GCF_017311325.1. NCBI lineage: Eukaryota > Metazoa > Chordata > Mammalia > Carnivora > Ursidae > Ursus > Ursus maritimus. Next base: position 15,427,771 of record NW_024426663.1, read on the forward strand.
ATACATTTTTAATAATAACTACCAAAAACATTGTTTGAGTTTATGCGCAAAAGTATACTTGTAGTATTTCTTTTTCCTTGACATATTTGATAAATGACTTTGTGTGGGTAATTTTAGTAAAACGTTACTTAACCAAATCATCCCGTTTTATACCTCCACTATATACAGCTTTTACTGAAAAATAAAATGGATCATAATGACCAACCTAAAAAATCACTTAATCTAAATTGATCATTTTATTAAAGATACAAAATTGTACTCATTTAAACAAAACTTAGGAGAGCTAGGTGAATTCTTCCCCCCACCCCTACCCAAGAACTGGGCAGGGGGTGAGAGCTGACTCTGTGTTGTCCCATTGTCTGGGTTTGAGTTCTGTTTCAGCTATTTGCTGTGTTAGGTGAATTCTTTGGAAGAAATACAATGTACTGAAATATTGCGGCTGTTTCTCCCATTTAAACCTCCATCAAAAATAGCCCAATTTGGAATTGCCTGGCATGTAGCACCATGATTATACATTGTTACTATTATTGTCTTTATACTTCTGAATACTTTAAAATTTCAGGAAATTAAAAGTCAACATGAAAGATTAGCTTATAGTCTCCATTTAAATTCTACTGAATTATAAACCTCTTGAGGGCTGACATGAGTATAGATGAAATATCTGTGTTATTCATCTTTGTATTCCCGCAGTACCTAGCACTGTGTTTCTTGGCCAAGGGGCTTTACAATAAATGCTTACAGAGTTGCTGAATATAGTTAGAATGTTAAGAGTCCTTCTTTCTTGCTGAGGCTGAATTGCTTTATATGTCTTCAAAATAAGTGTAAACTTTCACCAGATATTGGAAACAGCACATTGTGCTACCATGGTTCTTTCGAAATGCCAAACGTCCAGAGGAAAGACCACAAAATTCTACCATGTAATAGAAGATTTAAAGTATGACATTAAATTAGGAACAATCTCACAGGTTGTGAGATGCTTTGGGTTATATATTGGTTTATGAGAAATGGAAGTTTGCATTTGGGCTATTCTTTTATATCAACTAATGCTTTTAGAATATTTGAGAACAATTGTTAGATCACTGAGAGTCCCAACATGTTATCTCAGTTTCTGTAGCTCTTTGCGTAATACAGTCTTAGCTATTGAAGTTTTCACTCATAACATATTCCTGTCTGTATCATAAGCCACATGAAAGAAGCACTTGCTGTCTCTGTCTTTTGAAGTTATGAGTTTTGGGAGAGAGATTTAAAAATATTTAATAACCATGATTCTATCAAGTTTATTCAGAAATAGAGATACAGACTGGATAAAAAAGGAAAAGCACCACAAGAATTAGAAATTATATGAAGTGCCATGAATGTAATCAGAAGTTGCCACTTACCTGAACAGCAACCCTCCCCAAAGTTTCTTAAATTTTTGGTTTCCATGGAGAGAGAGAGAGAATGTGTGTGTGTGTGTGTGTGTGTGTGTGTAGGTATATAAAACCATAATAAAACACCTGAAACAGAGTGATGTCCCATTTGTAATGCCACAGTTACATGTTAATCAAGGAAAGGGTAAATTATTGAGCAAATCCAAAATGACTATTCCATAATGCTGAAGTAAGTAAACTAGGAGGCATTAAAAAATACCTTCTTGCCTACCCACCTACCTGGATTATATATACATATTATATACATTTGATTATTGAATACATTTCTAATTTTCTTTCAGTGTCCATTCTCATAATATAACCCTTGTATAAAATCAGAGAATTAAAATTAGAGTTTCCAGTAATTCACCAAAATTGAAAAGTAATACAGAGATAGTCAAAAGTTGATATTTATATGCAAGAATTAAATCTGGAGCCCTGATGGCACCAAAACCACAAATGACAAAAGGAAAAATTAACAAATGGGACTATATCAAACTCAAAAGCTTCTGCACAGCAAAACAAACAATAAAAAGACAACCTACAGAGGGGGAGAAAATTTTTGCAAACCATATGTCAGATATGGGGTTATTATCCAAAATATCTAAAGAACTCAGTCAACTCCCTAACAAGAAACCAATCCAATTTAAAAATAAGCAAAGAACTAAACAATTTTCTAAAAAGGACATCGAAAAGGCCAACAGATAGATGAAAAGATGCTTAACATCACTAATATCAAGGAAATGCAAGTGAGAACCACAATGCCGTATCACCTCTGTATCAGTGGACCACTGAGTTAGCTAACGTCTGTTAGAGTGGCTGTCATCAGGTAGAGACAGTAAGCGCTGTGGAGCACGTGGTGAATAGAGAACCATATACATCGTTGGTGGGAATGTATATGGGTCCAAACACTATGGAGAGCAATACGGAGTTTCCTCAAAAAAAAAAAAAAAAGGTAGATCTGCTGTATGATCCAACAATTACACTTCTGGGTACATACCAATGAAAACAGGATATCCAGAAGTTATCTGCACTCCCATGTTTGCCACAGCAGTATTCACAAAAGCCAATATATGGAAACAGCCCAAACACCTATCAGTGGATGAATGGGTGAAAAGGATGTGGTACATATACACAGGGGAATGTTACTCAGTTACAGGAAAGGAAGATAGCGTCCCTTTTGTGACAACATGGATGGACTTTGAGTACATTAAAAGCAAGATAAGTCAGTAAGTGTAGTACTATATGGTATCATTTATTTGTGGATTCTAAAAAAGTTAAACCTATTAAAAAAAAAAAAAGATAGTAAGATGGTGGTTACCAGGGGATGGAGGGCAGGGATAGCACTGATGGCGTCTAAGGTACAAACACATGACAGGTAGTAAATAAGCCACAGAGCTCCGATGTACAGTGTAATGAACATAGACAATAATAGTGTGCAGTAATTATGTAACATGGTAAATATTGCCCCATTAGCAATCCTAATACAATATATAAATGTATCCAAGTAACACGTGGTGTACTTTAAACTTAGCCAATGTTACGCATCAAATATATGCAACAAAAAAATTAAAAATAAGTAAAATTTGAGCCATGAAAGCTATTAGCTTCATGCCATAGACCAGCAGCATAAATCAATGAAAAGGTACTGTACCTTAGAGTTTGATGAGAAGTGAATTAGAAATAACAGAGCTGTTTTCTGCTTAGTTATCTGATTCTGAACTTAAAGTATCTGATTAATACAGACAGTGAAGCAGGTGAAAAGGAAATCTCCTGATTTAAAGCATCTCTCAAATTAATGTTAGTTTACCTTAAGCACGTTGCGGATACTTTAGGTTGTCACGGAACATTTCACACAAATACGGTTCCCCCGACTGGGATTCAGTTCCCTGGTTTTAATCAATTAAAAACATCGCGTTTTCCTCATCCCTATCTCTAGATCAAACATTGCCTCTCTGTGCGTCTGTTTCAAATGTTAATAAAGTTTTCATTTCCAAAAGGTTCAAAATGACAGAACAAAATTCTCTCCTTTAAGAGCGCGAGAATGACTTCTGTTCCTGTCTGCAGGTAGTGGAGGACATGCTGGAGGACGAGGAAGAAGAAGATGACAAAGATGACAAGGTAATTATCTTTCCCAGCACTTGGGTACCAGGGGATGGGGAAATGTAGACATGACACTGTTTTCACAGACAGTTAAAAAAGGAGTTGAAGTGTTTGAGTCCAGAAAATTGGACAATGCTGTTTATCATCCTAACAATGCCACTGCATGTTGCAAAGAAGGAGAGAGGGCTATAAATCCTCTTCGTTTTTGTCCAGAGCTGGGTCAAATATTTTTCTGCCAGGAACAAAAAAAAATAATTCAGCTTGTCTGGAACTTGATGGCTCTCGTGAAGATAACAGCAGTGACAACTGGTTTTGAAGGGCAAAAATTTGTCCTATCTTGAGTATTACAAATCGGGCTGCACTTTGGAGGAAGGGAGAAGGGGAAAAAAGAGCAGCCTGCTTAAGTTGAACATGGATATTGTCATCTGTAATTTTCAAGGAATTGCTCAGCAAAAGCACACACGTGTGTAGGGAGGGCTCCGGAGCGCATTTAAATAATCCCAGTGCTCACGGCCCCTGCCTAGACTTGACTTGGAATGGCTCTGTGGCTTCTTGGTCAGGAAAGCTTGTTGAGAGGTTATTTTCTGACTGCTGGTTGACATGGGAATGATGACCACAGTAAAACAAACAAACAAAACCAGCTAGTTTCTGGGATTGCTTGGATTGGTTGTCCCCTGGGAAGAGGGGACAACTAGAGGGACGAATTAGAATGATCTTGCACACTATAGCAGTGTCTGGGGTCAGAAGAAAGGCTTTTTATGGAAAGGAGGAGAGTGAGGCTGGTTTATCAAAATCCTTGAGCATTTCTAGATCAAAAATCTACAAAGTGCTAAAGTGAGACTGGGAGGGAAGAGAGAATATCATTCATCGTTCCCAAATTGTTTAGCATATAAAACCAGATTTTGACCTTCACTGGAATCTGAGTTCTGTGATAGTAAAGCAGTGAATTTTTTTTTAATAAAGAACAGTAGTGTATCTTAATGTATGCCCTTGACCTTTGGTTCTAGTAGAGATGTACAGTTATATCCTGGTATAAGAACTTGCACACTGGTAGCAAGCGTTAGAAATGTAAAAAAAAAAAACTCAAAACCAAACAAACAAAAAAACCCACAGTGGTTAGTCAAACTCCCAAATGATTTTTTTCTTGACTAATAGTCAATGCTAGGAGGAAAATAAAAGCATAGATACACACATGCACACTTTCTCCCTTCTAATGCCGTTCCAAACATCTTAAAATTGATAGAGCTTTTAGGTGAAATTTTTCTTCTGTACATCATTTAGTCATTAGCGACATCATCAAACATCCACTAACAAAACGTCCTTTCTACAAAAACACATATGTGCTTGTTTTTAATGTTAAATAACATGAACGTACACTTCTGGCAATAAATGATACGATTTATTGTTAAGGTCAGTTGTAGAGCTGTAGAGAGCTTGTATTTTAACTCAACATGCCAGCTCTGAATCATCATTTCTCTGCTGATAAACACTGAGCTGCCATCCATTTATGGCCATTTTCCCTTGCTTGTTGCTGCTTTATTATTAAAGCCACCATAAAGATTCATTCCAGCAGCAGGCGTTCCCTCCGAAATGTTAATAAATGGAAACCCTTAGTGAAGTCTAGTACTTCAGTGTCCCTGCTTGAAGTCAACCTGGGTTTTTTTTTGTTTTTGTTTTTGATTTAGCCAGTTGGTTGATACTCCAAAACACTCATCTCCCCTTGATGGTCATTTTTTTAATAGAGAGGATGTTAGGAGTGGGAAGCGAATAGACGCCTGGCTAACCAGCTCCCCAAAACTTAGATGTCAAGTGGGACATGCCAGGTGGAAACGGCACCAAGCCTCTGGAGTGGCATCTATTGTAATCTAGTGTGTAGATATCTGAAACTGACACCCTGGTTCCAACACATTTTCAGATCTAGTTACCAAAGTTGATTGAAAGTGAGTGCGTAAATTACTGTGTGAATTCAGCCGTATTCTCGTGCGCAGGATGCTGACAAACTGTGTTTTCCATATGAAAAGATGGTGAGCTGATTTTCATAAATCCAACCCTTTATTCAATTGATACGTAAGGAGGCTTTTCTTTTCTACTCATAATGCAATTGATAGCATAAAAATCATATCTGAACAAAAAAGAAAATCTCAAGTATAATAATTTACAAAAGACTTTTAGGGGCTTGCATAATGGAAGAACTCTAGAGTGGATGTGTTAAAATATAAAGTTTCTCCTATAAGAAATGGAAATATGAAAGGATCCTTCGAGTTTCCATTTAGCAGGCTCCGTCTCTGGGCTGGCTGTCAGAGTGGTAAAGGTTGTAAGTCTTGGCTATCAGTGTGTCTGAGTGGGAGAAGGGTCATTTCCTACTTTAAAAAATTCATTGGTTCCTCCGTTTAAAGTTTGCGTATAGAGTCATGCGTAATGGAATTTCAGGAGAAAACAAATGTGTTTTTTGCCATATGAGCAGGTAGTGACCTCTAGCTCTCATTATTTCTCTGTTTTCTCATATGGTATAATAGTGGGGTCAGGTCAGTGAGTCCTCTTATAGGATAAAAGTAAAAAAGATTAATAAATGTGCCAAAGCCTCACTTTAATTGAACCTGAAGCATATGTTGCAAGTATGTAAAATATGTCCCAGATGTTTCGCCAGGGCCAGTTTCTTGGCTTTCCCTGATTACCACAAGGCAGCTATTAGTCCTCTAACCTTTGGACTTGGGGGTAAATGGGGTATTACGTGGCACAGAATGAGAGCACCTGTTTTCCATTCAGCAAAGACCCCTGGCAGGCTTTGCCTAAGCCTATCCATATGTTTTCACTTAGCAGATTGTTGGGCGATTATGAAAAGTGTCTTTCTTTAGAGGCAGCGTTGATATTAGTCACTCACAATGAAAGGGCAAGTCATTGGCTACTTGACAAGGTCCGTGTGGGCATAAACCGACATCGTTTATTTCATTTCGTCTCGAAACGTTTTCCCTCCGCATCATTATGTAGATGGCAAAGACACAGGTACAAAAAGGTGAAGCAGACCAAGATTATAATTCCTCCGCATAAAGTTGTGTGAGAGCTTTTCTTTAGCACTGACTTCAGCACCTGGGAGGACTTTGGTTAAAGTTGGTCAAAGCTAAGTCATGATTCACCTGGATTACCAGATCTTGAAGCTTTTCCACACCCTGACCTTTTGAGTATTCTTTTTGTCCTGTGTTCTCCCTTTTTATTAAAACAGCTGATCGTTATTGAGGTGAGGGCTTGTGATCCTCAGACTTCACCTCCATTCAAGAATCCATTGTCCACATTGGCTTTAATCTAAAATTAGGTGGCTTTTCTCTTCATCCAGTTCCATGGTTTTCACAAAGACAGAGAATGTGGGTATTAAATGGCGGGTCTTCATTATGAATCATTGGCTTGTTAATATTTTCACTTATCTGTATTAGGTAGTAGCACTCTGTGAAGCTGGGCTGGAGATGAAATTTCTTCTGAATCGAAAGTTAGGAAGACATCACCCTGTGTTCTCAATTCCCTTTGTTGTAGACCATTCTCTATGCCGTCAACCACGAAGTCACAATTTGATCTGATTTTTGACCTAACACCAAATCCTGCCTTTGTGATTAATAGAATGTCTTAGTAAACAAGGCTTAGCTCAATTACCCAGGTGGGGCTATCAATAAGCCGTATAATAGTGTTCTGCCCGTGTTATTTATGATAATACAGTGGTCAATCTGCATAATCTAGACATCTAATTAATGAAGACCAGCTTTCGTTTTGTAGCTTAAAAAGTTTAGGCATGCTTCCCATGGTGTGTCCTACCCTTGTAATGGGATCCAGCTGCAATATCAGGAAGCGGAAGATAGAATGCAGGTTTTCCTCAGGAGAGGCATGGATTCAAATGCATGGCGTACTACTAATGTTTATTGATAAAAGATACTAAAGTGTTCAGGCATTTATGCTTACATTGCTTCTCCTTTTTCTTCAGTCATTAGGTCAAGGTTACTGTGTTTCAAGATAACTAGATGCAATGAGTGAAACATATATGAGTTCCTTCAAAATACTCAGATTGTTTGCTTTAATTCTCAGAATCTGTGTTATCTGGTTTGATTCTCCAGCCCTAAACATGTGTATAATATACCCAAGATGCATACTTCTCTGCATCTCAAATCAAGCATGGGGGGAAGGAGACAACTCTAACGTGTGATAGGACAGAAGCTTTTAATCTGACAAAATGGCATTTTCTAGTTACATTCAATGAAATAATTACATGGTGGGGAAGCAGATCAAAGCTTTGGAGAAAGGCAAGGAAAGAGGAGTCAAGAAAAAAAAATTCTTAAAAAGAAATCTTAACTCACATTTAACTGAAATAACATTATATTAGTTTATTGGTTTCCTACTACTGCATAACAAATGGCCACAGACTTGGAGGCTTAAAACAAACCATATGTTAGTTTGCTCCCAGTTGGGTAGGTCAGAAGTGTAGGGCATGGCTCAACTGGGTTCTCTGCTCAGAGTCTAACACTCAAGGTATCAGTCAGCCTGAGTTCTCATCTGAGGCTCTGCAGAAGAATCCACTACCAAGCTCACTTGGGCTTTGGTAGAATTCAGTTCCTTGTATTTGGAGGACTGAAGCCCTTGTCTTTCCTATTGGCCTGTCACTCCTAGCAGTCACTTTCCATGGTCCCTTCTATCTTTATACCCATCAGTGGAGAATCTCCCTTCTGGCAAATCTCTGTCACACTTGAACTCTCTTTCTTCAGGAAGAGCCTAGTCTCTTTTAAGGGTTCGCCTGATTAGGTCAGGCCCACCAAAGGTAATCCTTTGTGGGACGTAACCTAATCATGGGATGACCACCCCATTGTATTCTTACTACCCTTCACATACAAGGGGAGGGTATTATACAGAACATGTACACCAGGAAGTGGGAATCTTGGCAGTCAACTTAGAATTCTGCCTACTACAATCATCTAGACCCACTAGTTCAAATTTATTTTAAAATGGGGAAATTGTCCTTCAGCCAAACATAGGTGCATTGCCAAAGGTAATATAGAAAAGTGTCAGAGCCAGGGCGAACTCAGATTTTCCAAGTTTGGCATCTTTACCATTTCCTAAAACTAAGTTTCCCAGGAGAATAAAAATCAAAGAACGGATGCAAATTACCTTAGACCTGATCTTCAGGTGTTCTGGTAGCATAGTCAGGGAGTATACCATCCATCCCAGCTAGGAGCTCTTTACTTCTAGGTTTCCAGTTCTTCACACTGTTTTCCTGTACTTTCAGCCCCTTCCCACTAGCCCAGCTAAGCCATGGTGTGGTGGGCAGAATAATAACCCCACAAAGATGTTCTCATCCTAATCCCAGGAACCTCTGTTACACTACATGGCAAAGAGGCACTGAGGTGGCCGATGAGGTGAATTACCTGGCATTAATACAACAAACTGATAGGGGGCAGGATGGGGTTAGAGTGTTGAGCTGCTATCCGGGCCTTGAAGACGGAGGAAGGTGGCCACAAACCAAGAAATGTGGGCAGCCCTTAGAAGCTGGAAAGGGCAAGGAAATGGTTTCTCCCCTAGAGCCTCCAAAAAGAAATACAGCCCTGCCCACGTCTTGATTTTAGGCCAGCGAGATGCATTTCTGACTTCTAGACTGCAGAACTGTAAGTTAATAAATTTGTGTTGTTCAAGCCACTAGGTTTATCCATTATAGCAGCAACAGGAACTCCTACAGGTGCCTTCCAACTGCATTTTCCACACTTCTAAAATTACAGTACGTTTTAAAGCACTAGATCTGAGCTCCTAATTTTTTCCTTATTAATTTAATCCTACTTTTCTGTATGAATATGGCTACACAGTTTTTCATTCAATATGGAAGTTAAGAACAGTATAACAAAGCAAATATTTTTATCCAAATTTCCTTCGTTTTTATTCAGAGAAGCTTGTCCAGGAATAAGAGTGGGTTTGTACCCACGTCTATGCACTTGTTTACTTTCCTGTTTAGGAGCCTGTATTCTTCATTCGTGAGTCAAAACATTTCACTCAATAAAGTGTCAGGGCAGAAGGTATTAGCCCTACTCAGGTCACAGACCCTTTGAAAATCTGAAGAAACCTGTAGACATTTTCCCCAGAAAGAAAAAAAAACATAAACACATACACAAAAAACTTTTTCACGCCTTTTTTTATTGCAATGGAAATAGAATTATTTTACAGAGACTATAAAGTTTCTTTATAAAGTCATATCTCTGTGGCTCTCACTACCTTCCTCTTGACATTAATGCCTATTTTCCTCAAACACCTGAGATAAATGCAAATTTTCCAAGTAAAAATAAAGTTTAGTTCAGAAGTAAGCTTCTACAAGAAGGCTGATGTTTGGCTTTGATATTGAAATTATGGAGTGGTTTTTGACACAGCAATAGGCTTGTTATTTTTGACATCTGTTTGACTAGGACTTTGCAGTTGCATGGCAATACGTGCTTAAAACACTGACTTGGCAAGAGAAAACAGTAGCAAACAAAATGGGAGCTGCCGTGGCTTTATTAGGTGAGGGTTAAGCACAGAGGAATTCCTCCAGTTCTCCGAAGTCCTGGCTGAATTCATATTCTGTTGTGCTGAGGAGATCATCTTTTAACACATTTTCATCATCAACCCCTCATCATTTAAAAAAAAAAAAAAAGGATTAGATGTTCACAGTTCCATGAGGTCATTGGAGACATAATTCGCTTTTAAAGAGTTATCTAAAGATTCCAACTGTCTGTGGGTTTCTACCTGTGAACAAATTGGAAAGCTTTGTCACCCCTTGTTCCAGTTTCCAGAAGCACTTCTCTAGTCTTGGAATGGGTAGATAAATGCCCCAATATGTCCCTGCAGCATGGCAGTAGAGTGAAAAGGATTGAAATAGGAAAGTTTAGTTGGATAATTTGGCAAGAATAGCCATCAAGGAAAGCAAACTATGACTGGACTCTTTCCTATTGGTTTATTCTAATCATTGGATTTCCTTTGCCTCAGAAAAGCAGAACTTGTATTTGAAAGTCAATCGCATGTTTCAAGACAGGTCCACTGGAAAGCTCGTTAACGTCTATATTGCAGCAACGAACTTACTCTTAGTCTCCCGTTTCTTGACAAAACCTCTTGAAATAGTGTGTCAGCCCTGGCTCTCAAGAGGTTGACAACATTCGTAGAAATAGACACAGTTTTTTCAGGAGCCCTGGCAGGATCGTTGACACTGGCTGACACCACTGCATGTCGAGATGAGGAGCACACTTCTTCACCAAAGCAGCAGAGCCAGATGTGTTGCCAAGCATCACAGATGCTCTGTCGGAGCCCAGAGTGCCAAGATTTTTATTCTGCCTGAAAATTTGTTTGGCAAAGAAATTCTTCACCATGTTAAAGGCATTGACTCTGCAGATTCTAAAAGAAGTTCACGACGAAGGAATTCTTTGATTGTAAGAAGTTGCCGACAGGAGTTGGCTATGCAAGTAGAAGTATCAATTTGTATCGTTAGGTGCAAAAGGGAGACATTAGAGAAATGTCAGAAATTCTGTAGTGTTGACATCATTTGATGAGAATACAACTTGAAGAAATGGGTGGCTTCACCAAAATATTTCCAGTGATGTGGATTATTTTGCTTGGTGGTATGATGAGCACAAAAAATATTTTAATACAAGTCTTTTTTTTTCCCCCTTGGGGCAAATCCAAAGCCAGGTAAAGTCCTGTCTTTAATAACCAAGACATTTTTATATAAAGAAAAAGATCCACAATATCTAATAGGTTTTCAGAGTAGACAGCCTGAGCTACTCCCTTTAATTTCATTGGTTGCATGCTTCCACTGGCCAGAATCCTGCACTTCCTGTATTCTGTCACACTCCAGAATTAATAGAAAATCAATAGATATGAAAACCTCATGGTACTATTTTTTTTCCTTTGCAGTTTTCCAACTTAAGCTAGACTCAAAGTAAACAAAGAGGTATGGCTATAATCATGTTAGCAGAGTGTTTTCTCAGAGACCTATCAATAGCAAACTATGCTAGGGGTCTTAACATGGCAGTGACAATATTACCTGTCTGTTTGCCTTCGATAGCAGATTGCTGTCTGTTCAAAATATTCTTCGCTGCCTACCAGTCTCAGGCTTGGCCGTGTAACTCACTCTGGCTGACCCATGCCGCTTCCCAGCCAAAGGCTCAAGAGCTATCCTTGGCTCCACCATCTCTCTTTTCCTTCTGAGACATAGCTGGAACTGTCCACACAGGAGATCCTTCTTTAGCTTGTGTTCTAGAATAAAGATGATGTGGAGCCAACCCAGAAAGGCATGTAGTGTGAACAAAAAATAAACCCAACCCTTGTTTTTATAAGCCTTTGTGATTTTGAGGTCTTTGTTGCTGCAACACAATTTAGTCCAGGCTGATGGACACAGCATTCATCACATATTACTCTGTGTGAATCAATGTGTTAACATTATAATTTGAAATAAAACATGAGTTTTTTAATAAAACTAATCAGGGTCTCAGAAAGGAAAATTTAAAATACTTTTCTTTTCCTAAAATGCCCAGATCTATCCACAGCCCTTGAGGCCCAATCTCTGATACAGGTTGAACGAGTTTGCTGTTAGGTCTCTCTCACTGAAAAATAATTTCTTTTTCCCATAAGCTTATAGCGAGAACAAGACACTGGGTAGACAAAAATAAATATGGCCGAATACGGGCCTTTCAGGAGTCACTGTCTAGTGGGACCCTTGATTATGTAAACTAATAATTATAATACGGTGAGAAAAATGTTACAATAAAGTTAAAAGGAGTTTGGGGAAAACAGGAAGATGACCATCTTCACAGAATTGGCAGCAAATGTTGCATAGAGGTGGCATTTAGTTTAGGTCTAGAAGGATGAATGTGAATGTACAAGGAAGTGTGAGATGTAAAGGCAAGGAGAACGTGGTACAGTAGGAGTGTAAAGTGCAGGACCATGACACTGGGAAAGGTAAATTCAAGATTGTGAAGGCTTTAGCCATCATCTAGGGAATCTGAATTATCTTCAAACAATGAGGAATCAGAGGCAGTTCTAAAATGGGGACTTGTCATAATGACATTTGTGCTTTTAGAAGAAAACTCTGGCAAGGGGCAGGCGATGGATTAAGAAGGAAATGAGACTTGAAGTAGAGAAATATGTTAGGAGGTGCCATGGTCGCCCCAGCAAGAAGTAATGGCCGCCTGCGCTTAAACAGCAATCATGATGATAAGAAAGAAACAAATTTGAGAGATATTTTTAATAGTAAATATAGTAAGATTATTGAAACAATTTATGTTGTGTAGAATAAGGGAAAACTATAAGATGTCTGGTTGAGATATCCTTATATTTGTGTAGCACTTCACGTATTTCAAAGTACCTCCCCTCCCTTACCTTAATTTAATGTTCACAATAACTCTGTGTATTGGCTTATCAAGTATCATTCCCATGCTTCAGGGTCAGGAAGATTAACTTGGCTACTGAGGACGTAGCTAAGATTAGAAACCAGATAATGTGACTAAAATAGAAAAGTAGTTGAGCCTAGAAACAAGTTAACCTATCTAAGAAGAAGCTAAGTCTAGGAATTAGGTAACTTGCCTAATGATGAAGAAACTGAGATCAGAATATAAATCCTCTAATTAACTTTCCCTCCTGGTCATGTTGTAACAAAGCCCGTTGACCCACCTAGAGATGACAGCTAGGTCACTTGGTATGCAGTTTTGCATAGTCATCACCCATTCCGGTCACTATAGACAGAGAGTGTCGTCTGTGCCTGCCCATCCCTCTTCTCCTTGGGCTCTAGGTCTTGAGAGAGAGCAGCATTTGGAAAAATGATGGCAACAGGTCCATATTCAGTGCCTTTTCCCCATTCAGTGTGCTTTCAATAAGTAAACACAGAACCAGTGAGGAAGCAAGAAGTATCCATGTAAAAAGAGGCAAAATATTTTTGATACCTCAAAAGTTCGTTCAGAGGGAAAGGTGTATAATGACCATGCTCATTCTGACTCTGATCTAAGAGTCTTGAGGAAAATATGATGCAGGAGGATCATGGGTCAGTTAAGAGGTGCCTTCTCTTGTCACTATTTTTAAAATGAAAAGACTGAAATCTCTGAGACATAAAGTAATTCACTCAAAGTCATAAAAGAAGTGAAACAACCAAACTCCAAACTTGAGCCTGCCTCCAAAGCCCACCGTTTTTTGTGTAACAGTCTCCCTGTACACCCCCCCACACACACACACAAAAACCCACTTAGTGACCTAAAGCAATAATTTTACCTCTATTATTCAGTGGGTTGACTGGGCTCACCTGGGCAGTTCCTACTTGAAATTTCTTGCGGGTCTAGCCAGATGTCTGGGGCTTTGGTCCTCTAAGATTGGACATAGGCTGGACATTCAAGATGGCTCAGTCAGAAGACTGGAGGTTGTTGCTGGCTTCTCATAACATGGCAGCTCAGTTCTGAGAGGGAGAAGCGATCCAAAAGTGAGGGTTTCAAGAGACCAAGCAGAAGCTGCAAGGCTTCTTATAATACAGCCTCGGAAGTCCCAGGATGTCCCTACTGTCATGTTCTGTTGGTCAAGCAAGTGACTAAGGCCAGCCCAGATTTAAGGAGAGGATGAGTTCAGTTCTACCTCTTAATCAGGAGTGTCAGGGTCCTATTGTCTAAGAATCTAAGGGATGGGAGGTATGCGGCCATCTTTGGAAAATAAAATCAGCCACCATTTCTAAAGAGGAAAAGCTTCTATTAGGTGTCCTGTAGCATTAAGGAATGGGAACCCTGTTACCTAACAGGAGAATTTCCCCTTAAGGTTTATCGGCACTTAGTGCTCGATAAGGTTATCTCAAAAATTAAAGAAGCATAGCACCTTGGAATTGCCGGATATATCCAAATCTTATCCTATATATATTTATTTCACTTTTTGTTTTGGATTTACAGGTTTAGAAGCAACAAATTGTCATTCTCTACTTCACTAAAACCTCAAAGTGCTACCTAAATCTCCCTTCTTCTGCTTTGTCCATAGATAAGGATTCAGTCCAGAAATTCCACCATCTAGTGGCACTCTCCATTGAGGCTAGTTATTGGGTAGAAAGGAGTCATAAAAAAATCCTTTTTAAATTCCTATTCAAACTGTAATGGACATCCATTGTCCTCCACCGGTGAAGGAGGACAAGACGCCACTGTCCTGTGTCCTGGAAGTCAGGCTGTTCTTGCTCTGACTGGCTGCCAGAAATAAAGAGTCAAGTGAGGAAAGGAGATTGCAGAATGCTTCCTTCTTAAAACATGGGGCTTTCTCCTTTTTAGAAAATGTAATTTGAAATTGCCAACAGTTCACATCTGGTATTTTATTAATTTGTTCAAGGACATCTCTCAGAGGATTTACAAGATCACTAATATCTCTAAAAATGTTGATGTACAAACTCTAAGTAGCTCGGTCAACACGCTACTCCAGGATCGCTGGAGCTCATGTTTTTCTGCTGGAGTGAGGTAACATTATGTGAATATTAAAATCAGTATTCAGCACATCATGCACGTATATGCTATTTCCTGGTTCCGGTATCTTGACCGTGTATTCTGACCAACAGTGATTTGGGAATGGGGACAGCATCTGTGTTCTCTGCAATTCCACACTAGAATATTTTGGAGACATACAAGGCAGTATAATAAACGAATATACGGCTGTTGCAGTCCGATAATGTAAGATTTTATTGATTATCCAACAGAGTAACCACCCTGGGTATTAGGCTTGCTTGTCACAACCTTCAGTGCCTGGAGTAGTTGAACAAGATCTTTTTTTCCACTGAGCTGACCTCAAAGTCACATAGTTTCAGAATCAAGGTCCTCAGATTTCATACTCTGGCAATTTCTTTCCTTTCTAATGGGGTATATTAGAGAAAATGTGTCACCTTTTGCACCATGTAATACCAAATCAGATCAGAATTCATGCACAATTATGTCAGTGGAAATCTAATAGTACAGGCTAGCTTATCTCTAGATAACACACGGAAAAATAAACTTCCACAACTGACAGATTTACTTGATTTTTTTTTCAGATAGGTTGTTTGTAAGTAATCGAGCTAAAGAATGTAACTGGATTATTTTTCATACTATATTAAAAAAAAGACTCTCAACAGTAAAATGGTTGCTAAGTATTCAAGCTCGGTCACTCAGCCCCCCCTACTCCTTTTTCTTTGAAAAAGTTCCTGGATAATGAATGCAAAGAAAGAACAAAAAAAATTTTTTTTCGCATTAGCTATATTTATTAAGAGAACTAACAACTTCAGGAAAACAAAATTTACAGAAAGCGCTTGTGTAAAAATAACATTTGTTGATAGTTAATGGCATTAAAGTAACACAGGTTAGGTGGTAGTCTACCTGGGAATGATATTAAGCTGCCTAAAAAGCGTTCATCTGTGTTTCTCTTTTATGATCAGAAAAAGCCAAAGCCCATCACTAATCTGAAGTCATCTTGAAACCAATTAAAATAATTTAAGATAAGTTGTACTGCAAATGTGCTTTGTAAGTGTTTTAGACTTAGGATGTCTTAGGGATGTTGTAACCCCTTTTTAATGTTACTATTTAGATATAACTACCATGTGTATAGTATTACACCTTTAATTCTCTGTATTAGCTGTCACTTGAAATTAAGTGCAAGCATGTTCTTTTTTGGCCTTCAGTTTCCCCTACATTAAACGTTTAAATAATGGTACCAGTAGTAAAAGGGTAGATAGCTTTCCCAATGGAAACTCACTTCTGCTTCTGGTTGTGTTCTGTTCGGGTTGCTACGTGAGAGATATCGTAATATCAGAATCTCTTTGTGTTTACACACCTGCTATCCAGAACCCTACCTGCTGTCTTTTCTCAGGAAATTAATGGAATCAAAGCTTATGGTAGGCATGTTTGATACATAGACCTTGCCTGTACAGATCTGGTGATAATTCCATCAAAATTTGTCCCTAGTTGATCATATACCTATGCATTTTTATATCTTTGTGGATTTCTTCACCAACTCTGTGCTTGCTTCAGTGCCTTCATTAGAAGGTCAGTTTCTGAGGATTTAGTAATTTACCTTGAAAATGAACTATAAGTTGAGTGTATCAAGCATGAGTTTTCTCCACCCGGCATGAATTTTGTACCATTAAAAAAAAGGCAAACCCATAGCTAAAATCTTTTCTTAATACCTGTTTTTTATTTATAGGAAGTAAATAGACGCTTACTGATTTCAGGTGTTTTTTGTTTGTTTCCATAAGCCATGTTTGTTTTTTATTTTATAATGATATTTTACAGACTTTTCTCCATGATGACAAAATTGTGCATTTTCCAAACATACAAAACGATTAGTTTTAATACAAGAGACTACCCAGATGGGAGCTACTTGGAAGGGTTATAGCTTCTACTGAAACAATTGATATGAGAATTAAAATTTCTTTTTTTTTTTTTTTAAAGATTTTATTTATTTATTCGACAGAGATAGAGACAGCCAGCGAGAGAGGGAACACAAGCAGGGGGAGTGGGAGAGGAAGAAGCAGGCTCATAGCGGAGGAGCCTGATGTGGGGCTCGATCTCACAACACCGGGATCACGCCCTGAGCCGAAGGCAGACGCTTTAACCGCTGTGCCACCCAGGCGCCCCGAGAATTAAAATTTCTTGTATTTATTTCTAAATAGTTCCCTCCCTACAATCTAAATCGTAACTATAGGACTTCCTGTGTGAATCTTTTCCCATCACAAGAAGTAAACGTAATGTGCTAGAAAGAGATCGGTTTTCATTTTATGAGGGTTGACCTGCATTGTCACCTGTTAAGTGTGTTTGCGTCTAGTTGCATACTCATAGCACAGAAGTGAAGCGGGAAACGTTCTGATTAAGAAAAAAGGAATCAAGATATGGTATTTTTCTCATATTCAGTATAAATGATTCATCCAATTAATTCATTCATTCACATAGTCATGTGTGCATGCACATAATAAATATCTGTGTACCTATGACAAATGTCTGTCCTTGCATCCTACGTGGACACGTTTTAAGAAAATAGTGAGATTTCTTTTCCTTCCTTCACCATCAATCTCAGACACGCTCTACATCTGTTGCCTCCATTTCCTCCCCTCTCTTGTTCAATCTTAATTCTTCCCTTCGTGGCTTCCATTTATAACACTGTACTAAACTTGTTCCCTGAAGCCATTAATAACCTCACTGGATCTTCCACCTTCTCAGTGCATTTAGCTCAATGCTATCTTAACCACCATTTAATATCCTCTTCCGTCTCCCTGTGCACTCAGGTTTTTTTTTTAGTCTCACACTTCAGTTTTCATCTTTTGTCTCCACTGTTTGGGTATCTCCCAATTTTGTTCTTTCTTAAAGAACTAATCTATGCCCACAATTTTAACTATCCCTTCAGTGAGCATAATTCCAAAATCTTTACTTTCATTCATTTATTCATTCATCCATGCAACAAGTATTATGTACTCATAATGTTCAAAGCACTATGCTATGTGCCTCTGAAGGATACAAAGAGAAATGAAACCTAATTCCACTACTCGAGGAGCTCAACTTTTCTGGTTATGCCTTTTGTCCCAAGTCTGTTGTGTCTTTCCACCCTTTTGGACATTGAAAGTTGTCTCAACATAAACCCAAACTCCATATATTTCAATCTGAACTTGTAATCTTCCTCTCAAAATAGCTTCCTTTTGTAGCTAATGGATTTCTACCAGTTACCCGGTATTTTCCTTATGAAGATGCAAAAACGCAAACCATCTTTTGGTGGTTTTCTCTAATCTGTAATAAAAATTCCATAGATTAGGCAGGTGAACTGTACTCACTTTATACCTTCCTCTTAAGTTCTTGATATGCTCTGCCTTGCTATCTACGTGAAATGCCCTTTCTGCTTATTTAAGACCCATTCACCCTTTAGAATGCAGTTGGAATCCGCTCCCCTCCCTGCATCCTGCCAATGAACTCTTTATCCAATAGTGAACTGTACTTCGAAACATAGAATAATGTGTTTGTTCTCCTCAGTTGATATTCATCTATTTTTCCCTTCCTTTTTTTTTTTTTAATTTCGCACCCTGTGCTGAGCACCTTACATGCATCATCTCATTTCTTGTTCATGATAACACCATCAGATAGGTTCTGTCATCTGCTGTGCTAGGCTAAGCGACTTGTCCAAAGTCACAGATAAAGACTAAAACTAGAACTCACTTCTATCTAGACTCCAAAGCCCATGAGTTAAACCATTATGCCACATTCTTATAACATTTACATATTAATTATTAATTCATGATCTTATTCAATTTTAATGTGTCCTGTCTCCACAAAAACATTATAAACTCTAGTAACAAAAACTGAGGAGTATTACACATATTATCCACAATGATATACAAATAGTAAGCATTTGGTTAAATACTCAGTGAAGAGAAACTGTATGTGTGTGAATGGAAAACAGCAATTCAGGTGTCAGAGTCCCATAACTACTCCAGCTAGCCACGTTGTATACCGGATAGTACTTAGCAAAAGAAAGTGACTGTCATATCATCTTCACTTTGCCAGTGTCTTTCTGATCCCTTATCTAACATTTACACCTCCCATATGGAAACAGAATTGAATCTGCCTTTGCCAGTATAATAGAAAAAGGAACTTTCTGTTCCCTACATGTAGAATTTGTTCCTATCCCCATTCACTGGTCTCTGAAACCCAGTCATTGCCCGTGGTGCCTTAGATGATGCAGAGCTGAGTGCCGTTCCTGTCATCACAGAGCTCCGGTGGGTTCCCATCAGCCACCCTCCTTTCCATTCCTAAAACCATCATTTGATTTCAAGTACCCCTTCCTCAAATAAGCCACCTTCTAGCCACTCTCAGCTCTAACACATTCTTATGAATGCCTCTAAAAATCCCTTTAGATTTCTTGAAGCAGGATAGCATAATGGTTAAGAGTATTGGTTCTGGAACCAGGCCTTTGTGTGATGTTAGGCAGAGTACTTCACCTCTATCCCTCTGTTTCCTCATCTGTAAAATGGGGTAGTGATAGTTCTTGCCTATAAGGATTAAATGAATAATGTGAATAAATATGTACAAAGCTTAGAATGATGTCTATATCACAGAACAAGTTTCATAAGTATAATATTATTAGAGTGGGACTATCATTATTGTTAGCACCAGCAGCAGCATTCATCTGTCATGGGCACCCGGGAAGGTTGTCATGTTATTAAATGGAACAGAGTCTGAGTAGGGATAGATTTTAGAGGGGAAGAAATTGCTTCTGTTCTAACATGTTGAGTTTGAAATGTCACCAGGCCATCAAATGAGGTATTCCAGTAGATACTAGAAATATAAATCTGGAATTCAAAGAAGAGGTTATGGCCAGAGAGTTAAATTTGAGCAGTACTAATTAGAGATAAAAGTAATTACTGAAACGGAGGCTGTTGAAAGTGCGGGGAAGAGGGCCAAGGACAGTTCTGTGGAGAATGCCTCTATTTAAGGGGCAAGACAGGATGAAGAACAGAGCATATGGCTGAGAAGGAATCATAAGAGTGGTAGGAGGGGAATCAGAAGGGTTGCTGTTATGGGAACCAAGAGTTTTGAGAAACGTAACACTAGAATAAATATGGCAAATGCTCATGGAAGATGAGAACTGAGGAAAAAAGTCATGAACACTGATGATTTGATCAATCATGACCCTGGTGCTGGTAGTTTCCCTAGAGTGGTGAGAGCAGAAAGCACAGGGTACATCGAGGCAACTTGCAAAGACTGCCCTTCAGAATGGTCTCACTCTGGAAGGGGAGAGGAGTAAGGACAGGAACTTAGGGCTTTGGCAGGAACTTGGGATTTGTTTTTGTCATGGGGAGCTCACACTATTTTAGAAGGAACAAGTGGGGGAAGATGGGTTTACAGAGCTAGAAGAGTGCTAGAAGGTCTCGGAAGAGATAGGGTGGGTGGAAGAGTACAGAAGGAGGGATGGAATTCCATGGTAAGATTCAGGGAGGAAGGGTGGGTGTTGAGGAGGCACATGTGGCTTCTTTCAGCAAAGTAGGAGAAATGGTCACCTGTTGTGAGTTGAAAGTTAGGGTAGAAGACCCTGGAGAAAGGAGGAAGTTTGAAAGAGCACTTGAAAGGAATGTGATAGCCAGTCAACCCCAGAATGACCAGATGGTCAAGTCAACAGTGAAGGCTCAGCTGGGGCTATGTGACAGAACATGAGTATGTAACAACAAAAGCACAATAGTTCACAGGTGAACGACTGTGATTTGTGCACAAACAGGATAATACAGAAAGGACATAGGACAAGTTGCAAAGAAAGGTGACAAGTGAAGCTAGAACTGAGTTGATGGGCTGGGGAAATGGTGAGACGTTGGAAGGAGGAAGCCTTTTAATCAGCTGGATAGGAAGGTTTACCCACCAAATGAAGATGTAAGTGACAGAACTAGACTGTTGCATTATTCTAGACACTGCATTCCCTCCCCTCTTTCTCTTCCTTCCTTTCCTTCCTTCCTTCTTTTCTTTTCTTTCTTTTCTCCTTCCTTCCTTCCTTCATCTCTCTCTCTTTCCTCCTTTCCTTCTTTCTTTCCTCCCTCCCTCCCCCTTTCTTTCTTTTCTTTTCTTTTTTCTTTTCTTTCCTCCATTTTGCTTATAATAGAAAACTCTTCCCAGATAATAAAAAAAAATATTTTTTTAAGGTAAATGTCCTGGGACACTTCTGAAGGCATCAATCAAACTGGTAAGGAAAGTGGAATTTTGTTCTCCATCTTCTTTAACTTTTCACCTTTGGCTTTAGATGAAGTCCGCTTGAAAAGAAGGAGAAGGAAAAAAAAATGATGTCAAAAAGAGTTGTAAATTATAGAATGACATCTACCATGCAGTTCTTCTGTCACTCTCACTAATATTGCTTAGCATTCTGAGTTTTAAAAATAACACAGTTATTGAGATTTAAAACTCTGTGGATGCAGAATACATTTTTGAAAATAAGACTTTTTACTATGCATAGCCAATTATAGTCCACTGAGAAAATGATGTATTTTTCCAATACATTTTTATTATGTACTTAACTGACGGACCTTCCCAGCTTCTTCATAGACATTCCACTCCATCAGCCACTGTACATAATATACTTCTTAGGAATCTACTTAAATTTGTATTTACCTGTGAGGCTAGATTGGCTCCAGAGGACACAGTCCTTTTTTCCTTGAGTAAATTATACATATTTTAGAAAACTATCTAAAAACATATTTACCTCATATGGAATTCTGGTCTCAAGGGTAATTAAGACCAGTTTTTAAAAAGCATAGCCAATGCACTTTAACTCTCTCAGGTAAATAAGATATATTTTATAATCATCTAAGAACGATTTTCTCTTCCTTTCCTTCTCTTTCCCTTCTCCTGTAACTATCACCATGCCTCTTTTATACACATATTTAGTAATTATTTCAATGTTTCCTCAGATACTGTTTTTCTCTCAGGGGCCAGCACACCAATTATGCTTTCCTTCCATTCCATGCACCGGCAACTCTACGCGGAAGAGGCATAGCCTACCGTACATATAATTTCTAGGAGAGAAGTTACTTTTAAGATCCAGATTCTTCACATAGTACTTCTTTGGTTTTCACATTTTAAGAAGGAGTTCCAATATTGAGGCATTAACCCATAGAGCAAGAGTAGAATTTAGACTTTCTTTTGCTAAGAGATGCCTAATTGAATGAACACTGTATTTTGAGCTTGTCTTAAACATAGAAGGAATATCTGAAAGGAAATATGCAATAACATCACAATAATTATTTGCAAAAGCCACTATATACCACAATCGTTATTAAAACCAAAGAAATAAGTGAAATCTCCTAGAAAAATAAAATGTTTTCTCATTTAGCTATTCTGCCCTTCTAAAACATCCTTTACACTCTGATTTCTTTGCAAAGATTGAATAATGAAAAAGCACAACCCATTCTTCCTTTGTCCTCCAAGAATATTGCAATAGTTCCCCCAGGAAGAAAGCAGTAGGAAATCCATGTGACAGTAATTGTTAGGTGGTTTGTGCTGACCACGTGAGAGTAAAACTAAAAACTTGGGGGAAAGGTATTTCCTAGAAACTGTAAGATGGATGTAGCACGAATAGAATAATGCCTGGTTTGTTTCTCCTCCTCTTTGCCTCTGAGGAATAATCCTTCACGTTTCATGAGACTGGCTTCTGAAGTTGTTGTGGATAAATGTTACCGCTGTATGCACTCTTCCATCGGGAGGTCAAGATTTCTACTGGTCTCTTCCTAGTCAGCGTAATTGGGACCTGAGGGTTCATCCAGCCTGTCCAAGCTCGTGCAAGCCTCCGAACCAGATCCTCTAGGTTTAGGGCTCATACAACCCTTCCAATTAAAATATTTGCAGCGATTGCTAAGCGTCAAGACTTGGGTGAGGGTTTTCTGTTGGGCTGGTGGCATAAATCCTACTCAGCTTTCCTGTCAGATTAGTCTTCGAACTTGGGTGACCATGAGTCCTGGTTGGCCTAGCGGAGTCCCAGCGTACAGCTGTTATCCTGCTGTGATTATTATATCACCCGGTTTTGCTTCCAGAAGAGTCTTGCTTTGGATGAGAAAGGATATTGTCTCTCTCCTTACACGAGTTCTTTTGATGTCTTTGTGTTTGTACTTTTTATGTTCACGAGGGGTTACTTTTTCTTTTTTTGTTACTCAGGTAAATTTGAGGAGATGAAGAAAACACCCTAGTTTTCATCAAGAAACTCTAGGAACCACATTAAAACGTAGATTCCTCAGCTCCACCTCAAAAAATGCCTGTTCAGTAAGGATGGGGTGGGTCGCAGGAATTTTTTTTTTTTTTAACCTAGGTGATTCATAGGCGCTCTGGAGTTTGAGAACTTGGGTGTCAAGCACCAGCAAACTCGGCCTGGCTGTTTGACCCCTAAACTCTGAATGCAGGTGTGTGCAAGGGGACGTAACTACTCGGAGGTACTCGGGTACACATGAGGTCAAGCTGGACAGCTGCAGGCCAGCTGGGTAATGCTGATGGGCTGGAACAGCCACTCTCCCCCAAGCTGGTGCGGAAGGCTTGTCCTCGGTACCTTGTCGTGCCTGGAACTCAGGTGATCGTTTTGGAGGAAATTTCATCGGGAGACTTCTTTCCTCAGTCTCTCTGGCCAAGCACGCAGACATTGCTTCAACCGGGTGAATTAACTGATATACCTGGGGAAGCTATTTTGAATATTTTGCAAGGTGAGTTGTGAGTATGGAGTGAATTGTGGTTTGTTTCTGGAAGGTGGATCCTAGAACAAAAGGCAAATCATGAGGCGATGCAGCCACCCCCTCTCCGTTCCTGCCCAAGGCCAAGGCATTGTGCTGTGCGCAGTCAAGGACACATGCCATTCAGCCCCGGCTCTGCTTTGCTGACGCTCTCAAAGTCATTCTTTGCTTGCGCAGCTGTCAGGGCTCTGCGCGTTATGCATTCCTTCTGGGCACTTGATGCTCACCTTCCACCGAGCGGGAGAAGCAGGCCCCCACTCGAAAGGAAGCGAGGACTCTTGGCCTCCCAAAGATCGGGCCGTGGGCCTCACGCTTATTAACTGACTGCCGTTTACATTCCCTGGGTCAGCTTTGTCAGACTTTCAAGGGCACCTGCATTTGACGGGTCTCAAAATGTTTTCTCGTCCCTCTCATCTTTGCCCCCTCCTGCCACCCCACCTTGCCCCTTCTCCCATACACTATCTTGCATGCCTGGGCTCTGTAGAAGGAAATTAAACTGTGATTTGGTATGCTAAATTACCTGAACTAAAAACTATAATTTGCAATATTATTAAGTCATCACTGTCACGGATTTCAATTTCTTTCTGTTTAAACCTCTAACTCACAGCATCGCTCTTTTCGCTTATTACTGAAAGGAGAAAAGGAGAGAGAAAAGCCCTTGGTTGCACTACTGACTGATCATATCTGTCAGGAAAGTTAAAATAGTGTGCTTCCAAGTGGTTTCTTCAGCCCCGCCAGTTTTTAGTTAAAAACTCGACGTTGCTTTCACAGTGTGCTTCGTCATGCGTCAGGGTACATGGGGGAAATGTGGGGCTCCTTGGGGGCTCGGGGCAGTTAAGGCCAGTTGCAGGAATTGGAAATTCCCACATTTCTATGTCCCAAGAAATCCTGACCAGGTTTCAGTCCTGGATGACGAGGACTTTTTCTTTCTGTACTGCTATCTCCAGTGTTTTTGGCAATGCCTGGCTATTTCCTGTTAGCCGGCAACATCAGGAGTCTTCATGGCAGCCGGGAGCCCAATCTCCTCCTTCTGCCATATTCTCTATGCTGCTTTGAATTAGGCATGAATATTTTCTGTAAGCTGGACCGATCAGGAGAGGCGAGGTATTGCTGCAATAATGAATCCAAATCTTGGCGGCTTAAAATCACAGGCTTTATTTCTTGTTTATAATCTTTGTCCGGCGTGGCACACAGAGAGCTTTGCTCTGCAGCTTTGCCATCATCCTCACCTTGAGCCCTAGGCTGACAGAGCTGCCGCTATTTGGAATATTGCCAGTTACCAGTTCTCTGAAGGAGAAAGATGGCAAAGCATGCATTGACTCTTAAAGCTTCCTCCTGGAAGCAGCACAGACCACTCGTGTTGACCTTTCATCGGCCAAAGCAAATCACTTTGAGTAGCTGGAAAAGTGCAATCCTACTGCAGGCCCAAAAGAGAGAGCCAGAATATTTGTGCATGGCCTTAAGGATTACTACAAGCGTTTGGTAGGTTCATGAGCCTAAAATAACAAAGAAAGAGAACGACCATAAAAAAGTTTGTCTACCCAAACATATGTAGGCTGAACCATTAAGAATTTATACTTCCCCCTGCACTTCAGTAACATTACAAAGGCGAGATGCAGACCTTGGTAACTATTGCGAAACTGCAATATTGAGATCTGATCATGGGGTCCTGTTGCTGGTATCTCCCTCTTTGACAGCCCTGGCAGCCATAGGAGCACAAGGTGGGATGTCCTGTGTGATACATCAGCAGTGATCTGGGGAGCAAGGTGACTGGAATAGGTCGTCTGCTCTTTCTGCTCTTCTGCTCTTCTCTCATTCACCAAGTCGCCACCAAAGGATCTAGATTTTACCAGGTGATGGTGCCATTAGAGTAATGGCTTATTCAGGCTGTGGAGTCAGACTTCCTCAGTCGGGATCCCAGCTCCATCATTTACTAGCTAAAAGACCTTGTAGGGGTGCCTGCCTGGCTCAGTTGGTGGAGCGTCCCACTCTTGATCTCGGGGTTGTGAGTTCAAGCCCCACGTTGGGTGTAGAGATAACTTAAGAATACGATATTTAAAAAATAAATATTTAAAAAAAAAAAAGACTTGGATAAGTTGCTTCACCTCTGTATGGCCCCAGTTTTCTCATCTGCATAATGGATATAATAGTAGTATTTACTTCATAGCATGGATAAAATATATTTATAGCTCTTGCCCCAAGGCTCCATAAATGTTATCCCTAACAGGAGACCACTTACAATTTTTATATTTATTTTAATATAATACTTAAGGATTCTGAAAATTGGGGAAACTAGCTCTTTTTCCACAGCTTTGATAAAATATTTTAAATATTCCTCATTCTTCAAAATCAGGTTTCAGGGTACAGGACTGCATATATCTTAAGTGCTGGGAGGTGCCACCAAATAAGACACCCCTGTGGATATCTTGACCAGTCATCCACGGCAAATACGTCTGTCACTCAAAGAATTTTTTTTCTTTAGTCACTTTGATGATAAATTGGACTAGCAAAGAATTAGATAGGCTGGTGAGGAAGCTGAACTTCTTTCAAGGTTGATCTAAGTATTTAAATATGATGCGCATATCCTAATAAGACACGGATGCTCAGAATCAAAATGTAACCCTAGGTCGTGACATAAGTCAAGGACAAGAACGCTGTGGGGCCACAATTAGAGCAGAAGCATGAAGGATACCCGTACGTCTTGACCTTGTAGAGTCAGCTCATCTTGCAGCCTTCAGATTGTGTTGCGTGCCCCTGAATAGGCTGGCCATCCGCTCATGGTTAGTCTGCTGGGCACAGTCGAGGTAACAGCATCACCTCTCGTATTTACTTTGCCGATAACAGTGCTCGAGATATAGATGTGCAAGGGGATATTAACTATATTTTCCATGATATTACAAGGCTATTAATGGAATGAAAGTCACAGCATAACAGTTTGCCCCATGTAAAATTTATTTCCCGTCAAAGATTTGAATCAACAGCACAGAACTGAATAGGGCATGGGGCTAAGGAGGTGAGGCAGTCATGGGTTTTGTCCTGGAGCCACAATGGATTCTTACCCCTTCTAACCATGTCAAAATGTTCCCTGGCAAATAAGGAAGCCAAATTAAAAAGTTGGCAGGGAGCCATGTACATTCCGAACCACTCTGAGGAATCTTGTCAAAGTTCTTCTGTCTTGACAATGTTTAAGGAGTTCCAAACCCCCCAAACCCTGCTTTTCAGCAAGCACTAAGTCCTAACTCTACACGTAATTGTGTCATGTGCTTAGCTGGTCTGGAAAATGCTTTCCTCTGCAAGATAAACAAGGAAACTGGCTTTAACAGTTCCTATAATTTTAGGAGATCCAGAAGATAGAATAGAATCCACTTCAGTTACATGAATCTAATCATCTGGGTCAAAATTATCTCATTTTTCAGTAGCATCAGATCTGCTTTCTAGCTTCAAAAGCTCGATTTATTATAAAATAAGAATTTATTTAGTATTAAAGACTGCTAAACAAACCAGTCAGAAGACCTGTATTCTAGATCTGCCTCTGGTGCTGTCTTGGGCAAGTGGCTTTACCTCTCTTGGCTTAATATGTAAAATGAGTTATTTGGACCAGAGCAGAGGTTAGCAAACAGAAGTCCATGCGTCACATCCAGCCTACTGCTTGTTTTTGTAAATAAAGTTTTATTGGAACACAAGTACATCCATCCGTGTATTTAGTATCTGTGACTGTTTTCATGCTACAACAGCAGAGTTGAGTAGTTACAGCAGAGACCATATGGCCTGTACAGCTGAAAATATTTACTATACAGCCCTTTAGAGAAAAATTTACTAACTCCTAGGTTGGAAGCTATCTATAGCCTCTCTTTCCTCATCTGCAAAGTGGAATTATAAATAGTACCTCATAAGATTATAAGAATCAAATGATAGTTCTTAATACAATTCCTTTTTAGTAAATGTTCACTAACATAATTATATCAGTGCTAATTAAGCGGTGAGTATAATCACTATCAGAATTCTAGCAGTTTCCCACTACAGAAGAAATAGTTGTCGCCGCAGTGCTCTGAGGAAAGAACTGCATGGAAGGGAAAGAATGCAGTTGATGCATGTGACTCGGACAGCTGGAGTAACAAAACCCAACATAGTCAAAAGATAGGCCATAGGCAAACTATATTTCTAGCCTGAAGAGTGCTAGAAACACACATTATGTAAATATCGACTTGACACTTAAGCCAACCTTTGAAGGCTATGATTAAGACTAGCCAAGAGAGGAGTTGAAGGTATTCCAAGGCAAGGGGAATTGAATGCCAAAAAGGCATGAGGAGCAGTGAGTAGAAAAATTTGGTTGGAACAAAATATTCTGATACAAGAATTTTGAGTGACAGAGCTAGGAAGGTTGTTTGGGGCCAGCTTGTAGAGTTTTGAGCACTGGAGCAAGGAATGTGGAAAGTTTTTTGTGGTTTTGTTTTTTTTTTTTGTTTTTTTTTTTTATGTGCATTGAGATCCACTGAAGGTCTCTGAACCTGCAAGAATTAGTATTTCTAGAATAATGTATCTTGATGGTATAGAATGCATTAGAGGACAAAGAAATAGGAAATTAACTTCATTTCATAGAGATCAATGACAGTTTTGTCTGCACTGTTGTTGTAATTTTAAGAATGTTTTATATTTGTTGTTTTTGTTTGTTCTTATATTCCTTTTCTGAAACTTCACTTAAGCCTACTTTACCTAGTGTGTTTAAAATGGAGTTGTGGGTAATGCACAAATGTAAAAATGAATTCATATTTTTTCTTTAAAAATGCTACTTAAAAAGCATTATTTTACATGTACTTCAAAAAAACATTTGCAATGTTTTCAATTTATTCAACAATACTTACTAAGGGCCTACTTCATAAAAGATAAGGGAGAATGAGTAAAACATGGGTTCTGTCTTCAATCTAGGAGGGAAATAACTGACATAAATAAATTAATACATTACCATAAGTGATTTGAGTATTCAAAAGGAGCAAGGGGCAGGAAGGGCTCTGAAAGTGTGTGGACACTGTTAATTGTCTACCCAATGTCCATTTCCCCTTTTTCACCTGCTAGTAGAAGGCTGATTTTATATATAACAGCAAAGAATCTGGCTAAATATTCATTTTCTAAGGTTTCATTACAGCTATGCATGGCTTTCTATAATATAGTTTTGACTAAAGATCTGGAAGAGAACTTTGGAGATTTCTAGAAAACCTTTTTTACTGTCTTGATAAAAGGGGGACAGATACTGCTGGCTCCATTCTTCCTTTTGCTATCTAGTCTTGAATATGGACACAATTGCCTAGGGCTGGGGCAGCCATCATACCACCATGAGGCAATAAAAAAGAAGATGATGGAATGAAAAGAGAGAAAGTTCTTGGGGCCCCAATGATATCATTGAACATCTCGAGCAATATTTATAACCACTGACTTCTGCACTTCCTATTATATGAGGAAAATTAGTTCTATGACCTACACTACTGTTAGTTGAATAGTCGCAGACAGCTGAACGCTAGAAGATTCATTGAGGAAAGTTGATTCTATGTTTATTCACTTCTACAACTACTTATTTCTTCAACTCTTGTATTTCTTCAAGTATTTTGAAATACCTACTATGTGTCAGGCACTGTGCTAGAGGCTAGGATTACAAAGAGAATTATTCTACCCTTAATTCTGCTGTGCAAGAGTACTTGGTAATTCTGTTGAAGATACTCAGGTGAAGAACAACAGAAGGCCTCTTTTCTCTCATCTCTATCTTTCATATCGCTCTCCCTGCTCTCTCTCTTTTCCCTGCAAAAAAAAAAAAAACAAAAAGGGCGCCTGGGTGGCTAGTCAGTTAAGTGTCTGCCTTGGGCTCAGGCCATGATCCTGGCCCACAGAGCACTCTCTGAGCTCTAGCATGGCGATAGGCTCTTCATCTAGAGCATTGTAACGGGCCCATTTGGGAAAAGATTAGTTCACATGTGGGTATACTACTCCCCAAAAGAAAGATGGTCATTAAGCGAGTCCTCAAACCCAAGCCCCTAAACTCCCTCTTGAGCCTTGCCTTGGTCAGGATTGTGCACAAAGAAATCCACAAGAGTCAGATGTGGCTGGAGAACGTTTTTATTCGACACAGGTGGGAGTATATCCGAGGAATGCTCTGGAGTCTTCCTTCTCGTCTTGTTTTTCACCATCTTAAAAGCAAAGGTTATCTGACAGGAAATGCTTTGTGTTCAGTCTCTCCTTTTGAAACCGTATTTTGGGAAATGAGTTGAACATAGTATCAAATGGTGTCAAATCTCTGAATATAATCCAATCAAGAGTTAGCTTTTGGTAAGAAAACCTAATTGCTTCCGAAAGGATCCTGTGGCTAAGATGCTGCAGGGATAAAGTCAGTCACAGACTCGGGTGTGCCATTTACCAAAACTCTACTAGGATAAGCTCAGCTCATCGTCCTTGCCAACACACCAGTGTCTCCTTTTGCCTTCCTCATTGCTGCTAATGCCATTATAACTGCCCTGTCACCACAGCAGCTCAGGACCCTGAGTCCCACCAACAACGCACATTGCTTCCTTCTCCCTGCCGTCTCTGCTCTCCTCTCCTCCTGGATCACGTCACTGCCATGGCCTTCCATCAGGCCATCATGACCTCTCGCTGGAACCAGCAATGGCCTACCAACTAGTCTCCTCAACCCCAGGCTCTTGAATCGAACCCACATCTGCTTCCTGTGGCCTCTAGTGTGTAAGATCCATGGAGCAGGGACCTTGTTTGTTTGCCTGTTCACCACCGCATTCCTAGAATGCAATACAGTGGCTGGCACATAGTTAGCTCTCAGTAAATAGTAGCTGGATGAATGTGTCATACAGAACAACCCTGATCTGATTTCGATCCCTCATTTCCCATGATACAAAGTCCGGCCCTCCGTAGGGCGGCATTCAGGAGCTCCAGAACTTGGGTCACAGTCTGACATTCCTGTATTCATCCCTCTACGTTCCATCATCTACTCTCTGTTCCAACCAAACCAGGTGACATTGCTTTTCCAAGACAGGATCTTTCTGCCTCCTTCCAGTGTGTGAGCCTTCGCTCCCTCTCCCTGGAATACCTGAAAAGCCCTGGAGGCCATCCCTGCCAGTCCAAGTCCTAAATCCTACCTCTCTCCCTTGAGAACTTTCCTTCATGAAGGCTTTTCTAAAAATAATAATAAACATGTCAGTTTTTTGGAGAGCTTACTTTGTGCTAGCTCACATTTCCTTCTCACAAAAACCCTAGGAGGCAGATGTATTTATCCCCAGTTTAAAGATAGCAACACTGAAACTCAGAGCCATTTTAAGGATTTGCCTGAGTTTGCACAGCACAGGCAGGGTAGGATTTGAATCCAGTGCTAAAGCCTGTCCCTTAACCCTGCCTGCTATCATCCCGTCATCCACCATAATTGCTCCTTGTGCATTCTGGTGACAGCGAAGCTACAAACTGGCAGCCGAGGAGATGAATCCAGCTAGGGACAGGATTTGAAAACTATCTTCAAAAATGAGAAGATCAGAAATTTTGGATTTTGAACTTCTCTTGAAAATGAGGAAGTTCTGGCAACACTGGGTGTGCGTTCCCACATGGCCATGATCCAGGGGAGCTGTGTCACAGATGCCCTTCCACATGGGACTTGGACTCTCACCTAGTCTGGCCGAGGCAGGCATTTGAGTTTGTGTCCCTGATAGCGCCTCGTTGGCACCTGTCATAAAGCATTTTTCAAATGCTCCCTTAACTCATTCCACCTTTCTGAGGCTGCAGACTTTCCCCTTTATTTCTGTCTTCTTTACTCTGTATTTTCTTTCTCTAGTGTGAAATCAGTGCTTGGCATGTTGTGGACCCTCAATTATCTTTTTATTAAATTGAATATGGGTAAGTTTGGAGGTTTGCTAACAAGCCCGACTTTGAATACTTCTCTAAATACAGCTTGTGAGGATACAGATGTAGTGATCCGAAAGGGCACCTGCACCCCAATGTTCATAGCAGCAATGTCCACAATAGCCAAACTGTGGAAGGAGCCGAGATGTCCTTTGACAGATGAATGGATAAAGAAGATTTGGCATGTATATACAATGGAATATTACTCAGCCATCAGAAAGGATGAATGCTTACCATTTACATTGATGTGGATGGAACTGGAGGGTATTATGCTGAGCGAAATAAGTCAATTGGAGAGAAACAATTATCATATTGTTTCACTCATATGTGGAGTATAAGAAACAGCACAGAGGATCGCAGGGGAAGGCAGGGAAAACTGAATGGGAAGTCATCAGAGAGGGAGAAAAGCCATGAGAGGCTCTTAGCTCTAAGAAATAAACGGAGAGTTGTGGAAAGGGAGGTGGGTGGGGGGATGGGGTAATTGGTTGATGGGCATTAAGGAGGGCATGTGATGTAATGAGTACTGGGTGTTATATGCAACTGATGAATTACTGAACTCTACGTCTGAAATCAATGATGTACTCTATGTTGGCTAGTAGAATCTAAATTTAAAAAAAATAAATACAGCTTTTGGGTTAATTTTAGTATAGCCAACTCTCACTTTGTCCCATTCATAGAAAAGTAGTAGGAGTGAAAAACCACAGGATAATCTCTGAGGTTTTTTGTTTGATGTTTGTCTGCTTTTTACATTGGATTACCTTGATGTTTTCATTAGATTCTCATTAGATATTTGCTCCTACTCGTGCTCATTGGTAGATGAAATCATTTTGCTTTCCCTGGGAAGTCATCCTGCTTCCACCAGATAGCCATGTCCTCCCCCTTCTAGGCCTCTAGTGTAGAATTTCTTGGATGGAATCCTAAGGATTTGTTGAGCAGCCTTTTCTCTTCCCAGTGGGGACTGAGTACTATTCATCTTCATACCTCTCGGACTCAGCGTACTGCCTGGCATATAATAGGTGTTCAATAGGGTTTCATTGACTGAATTATTGCCTGAAGTACGTGCACAATAGATAGATGATCTCAACTGAAGTTTCTTAAGTCTGACATGAAGAGACATTGGCACTGCTTCCTCAAGTTAATCAATGGTATTGATAATTTAATATAGTATTTCCCTTTATACTTCCTTCCAGTTAAAAATTTTAACGCTAAGTTCTTAAACACCAAAGGGATATGTTGTTGTGGAGTTCTTGGTAAAATCAAGAGGCTTCAGAAATTGCTTATTCTTTCTTCTTTTGAAGCGGTTTTAACAGGCAGTAATTGGGTTCATTAGCCTGTGCTTTTCTCTACCACAGCCTTCGGGGGCCAGCCCTGAGACCCCGTGTGGGCCTGTATGTTTGATCTGTCAGCCGCTCCAGTTCCTGGTCCAGCTCTGACTTCACTGACCAAAGCAAATGACAGCCATGCTACTCCATTTTCTTAATATGACCAGGCCCAAGAAATTAAAAGCTAGTGAAAATATTTGACACGAATAAAAAAAAAAAAAAGACATACCTTCTTTTTTCTTTTCTGCCGTTGAGCTACAGTGGAAGTGTTCCACTTTTCATGGGTTTCACTCTGATATTTTACTGCCTTATGGACACTCAAGATTTTGCCTTGAACTCTGCAGCTTAAATGATGTCTTGTGAACATTCTGGAAATAAGGGTTAACATTGATGGACTATTGCTGTGTGGGCCAAACCCTGCGACAGGCATCCTTACTGGATCGTTATATCTGGTCCTTATGAGAACCCTAAGGAATGGGTATTCCTATTGACCCAGATCTTGCATTTGAGGAAACCAAGGTTTAAGTGGGTTAAAGGACTCAGACAAAGTCTCACGTGGTAAAACCACAGAGTGGAATTCCAGTTCAAGCCATGCAAACATTTGCTCCCCTGCTCCCCCAGCATTCTTTTCTCACAGGCAGCTTTGCAGAAATTCCCCAACCAGAAAATGCTGGTGGCGCTCGCTAGAGAAGTTCCTAACTAGGTGACATGGGCTGCTATTACTCAACGCTTATCGAAGTACATGAGAGGAAGCTAGGCACGAGTTACTTTCATTTTTAAATTAGGCACAGAGTGGCATTAGCAAAGTCTTCAGGCTTGCGTGATTTCCCTTGTATCATCTAGGATTACTTTTGTATTGGACTCCATATTGAATTTGACACCATAATTATTGATACAAGAAGAGAGTAAAGTGATTTTATTTACTAAAAACAGATGCAAATATTTGAATGTTGGAAACGAGACCATCCCATAATGTTTTCTCTCATACTTTGGTTTAAGAAGGAAAGTACAATTAGAAACGCATAAGCCAGCGCTCCATTTTTATACTTCTATTCTGAGACTGATTATTTCCTATTTTTAATTTAATAATTTTGTTTATTAGGGTATTATGTGAAAGTATCTCCAGAAGCCAAGTATTTTCTGTGAAACTTTAAGTTTGGGCAATAGAGTTATGAATAAGACCCTAATTAACTAATTTATCAGGGTTCTCTCACCTGATGCACATATCGGAGATAAACAGTGAACATCTCTCACTTCAGGGAGGAAGGAGATGATACGAGGATGGCTGAACAGGCGCCCTGGGCAGCCTCCCCACCACCGCCTTCTACCTTCTGTTCTCCTTGATAGAGATTCTTAGCTTGAATTCAGCACATTGATGTCTCCTCATCATACAGTAACTTGTGTGTTTCCACATTCTGTGTCCTCACCTTCTCCTAGAAGTCTTCTTTGCTTACTCCTACCTACCTGACGCATCACTCCCCCTAGAGTTAATGGATTCGTCATTCCCAAGCATTTGAGGACATCTTCATGTACGGGCTGTTCAGCTCCTCGAGGGCACCAAAGTCCAGGATCCACCTAATTGCTGGGTTTGTGACACTGTACCCACGGTGGATATTCAGGAAATTGACTGACTGACTAAGAAACAGGCAAGGCATCTCTCAAACTGAAGCCCTATGGACTTTGCATAAAAATTGCCAAGATATCAGGAATAACCTCTTCATTTATATTAAAACTATGGAATCCAACAGACAGCATTTCTACCACGTAGAGCCGTGCCAGTTATGCTCCCAAAGGGCAGCTTGCTCACTGGGGAAACCTGACTCAGCAGGCTTAAATTATTCCTTTTGAACCACTTAACTTTTGAATTTCCTCATTCAGTGGCTTAAACTTGACTTTAAAACTGCATGCACTCAAAACATTTGCATTTAATTGCAGCGGTGGAATGTTTTCCTGTTGCCATCTGAAACATGTTCATATCAGTGTCAGGCTTACATTGAGAGAGTTTGGTTATTTATATCTAAAAAATCAAATTCAACAAAGATAACTGAAGGCATGTAAGTTGATTTTCCTACTTTTTTATTATAAGAATATGCAGCCTGTAGACACACAAATTCAAATCCTTGGCAAATCATATTTTCGATGACTGTTTGTCTAGAGATAAATGGATATGAGTAGAGAGAGTTATTTTAGGAATGATAAGTCAACATGAATTTTATTTTTCGTAACGTATATACACATATATTTTCAATATGTGTATGATTCAAGAAAATATTGTGTCTGGCAAGTAATTGCTGTGGCACTTCAAGTGGTAAGAGATTTGAGCCTTATACAAATGCATTTAAAACGGTCTTAAACCTTCCTCTAAATTAAAGAACATTAAGATCCTGTTGTACACTTATGACTCCAGGGTTAAACTGGAGGTTAGAGACGCCAGTGGGCTGGCCGTGCACTCCCTGGGTTCTCCCTTTGATTAAGACCAACACATCTTCTTATTCGAATGCCATGTCATGGAGGGCACAGGTGGCCAAGTGCAATGCCTTTTGTTATTCGAGGATATATTTAAATTAATTTGAGAACAAAGTGTTCTCCTGGATCCTCGGTTGTTGTTGCACTACTTTTAATCAGAACCAGAAGTCCTGGCTGCCTCAGGTGATGTCATGTGAATAAATGTGGATTTCATGAATCCTCTGCTCTGGTGATCAGACGGCATTCTTGTCTAACGTGTTGGTGAAACAGTAAGTTTCTTTCTTCAAAGTGGAAGGTTGCTATTGAAGATTGATGTATTTTAAAGATGGATAGTGACCTTGGAAAGGTATTCATAAATCACAACTGACCTGCAAATACAAAGTGAAATGAATAAATGAGACAAATCCTTGCCGATAGGAGCCCTATCTTTACCTTAAATACCCACATCATCAAAGAAGAGCTGTTCTCTTGGCCAAAATTACTAGGAAACATCATGCCAGTTCCCCTCCTCACTGAATATGCAGATACACTGACACGAAGGTGCCTCTGCTGTTGAAAAGATCGCAGGTGTTTTAACTCGCAAAAGATGACAGGGTGATCAGAAGCCGCACCTGGGAGTCATCTGGAGCCTAAGAGATCAGAATAATGACATGCTAGTAAGAATTGGTAGACACAACCTTCGGTATTTATTGAGCGTTGGGCTCTTCCCTGGGCTGGGGGCAGTGGGAGAATGGGGTATTTAAAATCACAAAAGAACAATCTCTGCTTGCAAGATGTTTCTCGAGTCAGTAGAGAAACTGTCTACTAGTCCATAGATATAATGGACACTAATAAGAGGGCAGCAAAAACCAATCAAAGGGAAACGTCAGGCCACAGACGATCATTCTTAAAATTCATCATGGGAGAGATGAATGGACTGCAGCCATGAAGAAGGGCTTTTTGCCGGCATGGGGCTTTGACCTAAATCTTGAACGAATGGGTAGGAATTCTCCAGGTAGAGGGGAGGGAGGAAGGAGGCCTCAGGTGGTGAGTTCAGGAAGGGGACAGGCTGGAAGCTTCATGTGTGCTCACGGAGCAGTCACACTTGAACCGCTTGCTGGAATTCACCTTGCTGAGCAAGTTCAACATCAGGCACTTTGCAACAGCCCAGGTGCTTCTACTGGATGTATTACAGAGGAGTTTGTTCGTATTTCTTAAGCAGAGGAATGCTATAAAGGGCAGTGTTTTAAAGGAGCAGGAGAATTCGGTCAGGTGGCTAGTACCACGATGCCAGGATAAGGTTAGCATTGTCTGGTCTAGACCGTGCAGCGGGGACTGAAGAAGGGATAAGAAGGGAAGTTACTCTGCACAACTGCCAGGGGATAAAACATCATACATGACCAGTTTCTGATGTTATCCATGAGTCAGATTCGCACAAGATATTTTAAGCGCAAGGTGCCTGCAGTTTGCCAAACGTGCCGCTAGGTGGTGAACGTGCATTATTCGTGGCTTTAGATTATCCGTTGGCTTCCCTTCTGGAGAAATGGGTTTAGCTAATTTTGAGAATTCAAGTTCTAATTGAGTTAAATTAGATTTCTATTAGTGAAATATAACTTTATAACTTATATAGCTGGTTATTAATCGATAGAGGAAATTGAAATATTACTCAGTGGTAGTTACGTCAAGCATATAACCACCTGTGTACAAAATTGAAGCTATCGAAATAAAACTCCTACAAGGATTCCCCATTTTACTTTAATTTTTCTTATTAGTTCCCCACTCAGAAAACTTCCTCGTTTAGTATTCAAATAGCAGCAAGTTATCTTTGGTAATGAATGACATCAAACTATTTGGGTGTTTAGTGATTTGGAAATCGTTCCCCATTCTAATATCTGAGCTGACTGCTCTGGGTTGCAATCTATTTCTTCCTCCTTAGCTGTTACTAATGTGTTACATAATGCCCTTATCTGTCAGTGCTTCTGCTATTACCAGGAAGCTCAGTGAGAATGTATCTCACTTCCACTGTTTCCTTCAAGATGTTTTACTGACTGTAAGCATCAGGAAGGCAGGGGCCATATTTATTGGGCTAACACTCATCCCAGTGCCTAGTTTGGTGTAGACCCTCAGGGAGTTAATGAACTTTTTCTGCTAGTTGAAAAAAATAATGCAATGGCCTTTCCACCTGATCTCTGTAAGTCAAATACAACTGCATAGTATATTGTTGCCAATGAGACAATCAGAGCTTACCTCTGTTACTTTCCAAGAACAATTCAAAAGAAGTTCACACAAAGATTTTCATGTATCCTTTGTTTCTTGCAATGTTTCATTTAAAATATTCACATGGACACACACGTACGTGTGTGTGTGTGTGTGTGTGTGTGTGTGGAAGAGTCCTGGTACTTTGGCATTAATCTCTCTAGATTAACAGGTTAACTCAACAAGATTATGATTTTGTTATGCTTAATTCTCAGGGTAACCTGTATTTCTATTGCTTATCTTTACAAATGTGGGAACACATCTCACAATGGGACAGAATAGTTGGATTTGAGATTGTGCTTCCCCAGCAGTATTGCAAGTGGTAATAATAGTGATTTCTTGAATATTTAGGATATGTCACTGACTATTTGCAATAATCAGTATTATGAGCCATATTTTCTAGCTAAAGAAGCTGAAGCTCAGATGGGGTTAAATTAGATACACAGGGACACAGAGTTAGCAAACCAGGGTCCAACCCTGGAGCTGTTTGGCAGCATTAGCCCTTATACTTCACCAGGATGCGATCTGCTTCCTGTCTCTACTACTGTGTGGAATTTTCCTGCTTGAAAACCCACCCAAAGCAATAAAAAAGAAACATACTTCTTCAAACATACTTACGGGGTTAAATACTTTGGACATTATATGTAAATAATATTAAAATCTCTTTCAGTTTCATTTTGGTGGAAATTGCCATTTAGCAAGAAAAACTCTACTTACTAGTAGTTTGGAAGTTATTCCTGACCCTCTTCTGCAAAATATTCAACTGGTCTGGCCATTCGTATAGCCACAGGGGAACTGTCCTCTTGTTTAATATCTCCTATGGACTCAATAATCCTATAAATCAAAGTAGTGACCACTTAATTAAAAACATACTGTAAACAAATACTTGGCTGAAAAGTGTAAACGCTGACACGCTGGGGCCCCCGCAGCAGCCAGTCTGGGTCTCCAGACAGTCTTGGAAACACGGGGAAGAGAGGAAGCACATCTTTGACACAGCCTGGCAAGGAATTGGGCACATCTATGTCTTCCTGGTGGGAGTGGAAGGCGTACAATCTCTTTTGGAAGGCGATTTGGCAGTAGGTATCAAAATTACAAAAACACAAATCCTGTGCCCAAACAATTCCATTTTTAGAAGCTCATCCTCCGGATACACTTTACACAGGTGTAAAATGATCACGTACATAAGGTATTCTTTGCTTTTATTTCCTTATA
Organism: Ursus maritimus; assembly: GCF_017311325.1. Classification (NCBI taxonomy): domain Eukaryota; kingdom Metazoa; phylum Chordata; class Mammalia; order Carnivora; family Ursidae; genus Ursus; species Ursus maritimus. The sequence goes on from NW_024426663.1 coordinate 15,466,602, forward strand.
ATAGCAGAATGTTGTTAAAGAGCCTAAGCATCATGCATGGGCTCACTGAATCATTATATTGCACACCTGGAACTACATGTTAATTATATTTTAATTAAAAAAAAACAGCCTAAGCATTCATTAAAGAAGACCTGATCAAATAGATTATAGTGCATCAATACAATGAACTATCACGCAGCTGGAAGAATGAGAACGTTTTTTTGGGCTGATAAGAAACAGTTGTGTGTGTGTGTGTTTTATTTTTAAGTAGGAAAAAAGGGCATGGCAATGTTATAAGAAGGTACTATTTATGTCTTAAGAAAAAAGGGAAACAGGGTGCCTGGCTGGTTCCGTCAGTAAAGCATACAACTCTTAATCTCGAAGTTGTAAGTTCAAGCCTCACGTTGGGTGTAGAGATCACTTAAAAATAGAATCCTTAAGGAAAAAAAAGGAAAACAAATAATACACACACCTATTCATGACTTTATTTGCTTGACTATGCATATAATAACCTCTAGAAGAATATACAAGAAATTGGTAACATTGATAAATGTCCAGGGACGGGAGCGAACTGGCTGGGAGCCAGGGAGTAAAAGAGAGGCTTTTCTGTATGTTTGAACATGTATTCACTATCTTTAAAAACCTTATATTTTAATTCTAAAACCTTTTAAAAACATGTATATCTTTTAATCCTGCATTTCAAGTTTTAGGACATTAGCTTGAGGATACTGTAAAAAAGGTACCAAAGACTTATGTCCAAAGATGTTCTGTTCATCATTATTTATAATGGTAAAATTGAGAGGGGATTCAGTAAAATGTTTTTCATTTGGAAATTTAAAGCAGGAAATAAATGCATCAATGTGCACACTGCACACCTCCTATGTAAAGTGCAACTCATTTTTATGTTTATCATCATGGATTAAGAGCAATCTGTCTTGTTCATTGGATCCGCAACATCTGACAACAATGCTTGACACGTCGCAATCATGTAGTTAGTAATTACAGAAAAAGTAATAGAGAAAAAGACTGACAGGATATATTCTTAAATGTTGACAATGTTTACCGGAGATTTTTATTTTCTTCTATGATTTTTATTTTCCAAGTTTTCCGCAATGAACATGTACTGTTTTTGTGATTGGAAAGAAGGACAATGAGTGTGGTAAGACTGCATCCCAAAAAGAAATTCGTATTTTTCATGCCATGTCTATCAATGGAGGAATGAGCAGCTATTTAGATGAGTACTGGGGAGTGTTTGCATTCGCTCAGCAGTGCTTACAGAAATTCTGGAAAGGATGGTAGTGGTGTGTAAGTGGCAGCTGGTACATTTAGTGAGTACTGGAGGTACATGAGGGGATAATTTGAATGCTAATTACAATAGCACTGTGCACTTAGGAGGGATCACAGAACTGGGGCTGGAGTTATTTGACTGAACAGAGTTATATACGCATTAAGATCTCTTCTGTAACATTAGACCTGATTCTTTTTTTTCCCCTGTTTTGGACTAGAGGCACATCTAGGTTCGGGGCCCCACTCAGCCACTTACACACTGTGTGATCTTTCTAAGATTATCTATCTCCACCTGCAAGATGAGGCTAAGGGCGTGGTCTTTGTTGGGTTGTTCGTGAAGTGCGTTAGGAGGTGAGCTCAGTTAGACTCTCTGGATGCCTCCCTCCTCTTTTTCTTCTCCCCCATTTGTCAGTGTGTCTGCGTGGGAATGGAGAGCAAAAAGTTGGTTTAGATGGGGAAGGGACTTAATTTTTAAGCAAACATTCTACTTAATCCTAACGTTGCTCCTTTACAATAGGAATCATCCCATTTCACTCATGAGGGAGGGTTGCCGGGGAAGCTGTGACCATCCTAAGGTCCTGATGATTAGCACCTATGATATGCTGACACACAGTATACACAGAGCTTTTCTATGACCTCTAGAATTTGTTCTAAGGAAAGAAGATGGAAATCCTCTATTGATCGTATTGCTGTGCCTGAGGACACAGGAGAACTTATTACATTAGTATGGGTTTTGGAAGTTTGCCTAAAGCCACAAACCTTTTGATGTCCACCTTCTAGCCCTGAGAAATTCCTCATCACTCATATAATTCCTGCAAATAAGATAAAGCAGGATTTTTAATGGAAAATTCTCTGCTCCTCCTTGCTCTCCAACTTCAATTGCCATGGAAATTTTTTTTTTTTTGGAAATACTAATTTCACAAAATAATTTTCCATTGTGTGTTCCAAATAATTTTAACACCCTCTAACACGAGGCGCTTGCTTAAATAACAAAATAGATGAGAATGATCAAAACTTCCTATCTGGAATAGATAAAATTACTCTGTAAGTAATTAAGCAAAATTCAACTTCAAATGTTATAGGTATAAAATGTTAATATATAAAAACCATTGTGTAAACCGTACCTAGATGACTTGACTTTTTAATGTTGATTAACTTTCTTAATCAAGCTGATCGTCTACTTAGGAGAAATATACAAACGTAGATGGACGAATGTTTTAAAAGCTGGCAGAAAAAAATCATAACAATCAGCAATGTAAAAAATACTGCCAACAAATCCTTTCTGTAACGTGATAACACTACCTTTTACTATTTCTTCAAACCTTGTTTCTCAAAATGTAGAGTATTAGTAACTTCACACTCGCCCCCTCCCCGCGCTGAGCTGGTGAAACGCAGGATGCTTGCCACTAGGGGGCTGGTCCGCAAAATGACCTGATGATACCTGGCATTACTAATATTTTTAAATTGGTATCGTTGGTTACCTCTGCTAAGTTAAAAGAAATAAATGCCCATTCACTTAAAAAAAAGTGTTTTAAAGATTCTCACAAATAGAAAAACAAGAATGCAGAAATTAGAAGGAAAATTTCAGCATTTGGACTAACCAAGCGAATAATCAGTTCTTTGAAAAATCAATTAATTACTCATGTTGTCTGTTGTCCCCAGCTCTCTGTCTGTCTGGAGAATGCTCCTTCTATTTGTATTTCTGCATCGCAGCAGTTTGGCTCAGCTGAAATTTCTAATTCATAATACTGGTAGATGTGCCAAAAAGTCACACAAACCAGAAGGTTAAAAATAATTTCTATCAACTCCGCATAGTGTGTTTGAGGAGGAGCAGATTGTTGTAACTCTCATGCTTACAATTAGATCACATTCATAAACAGAGGCATTGAAATGTGTATATCTGATATCCTAGAAACATGAAAAATCAGGTAGGAACAGTCAACATATATTATCCTCTATCTTCCACCACTCAGTGAGAGGAGCAAAAATGGTAGTAATAATATGAAAGTGATAAATAAGTCACGTTTTTGAGAACTCACCGTATCTCAAGCAGCAGGCAAAATGCTTAGCAAATTCAGGATTAATTTACGGTATTAGGGTCAGAACAATTTTAAATCCATCTAAGTATGTGGAGATTTATTAAGCTCTGCAAGAAAACATACCAAAAATTATTTTCTTTGTCCTCCTGAAATGTGTCCTCAAAGAAAAACCGCAAGTCGGGTCACTCCCCATTGCCTTGCCACCGTGTCCCGATTCCCTCCTATTGGAGGTTCCCTTCTTACGTTTGTGAGTTTGTGACATGGGTACTTGACTTTATTTTGGTCAAGTTCTGCACTTCGGTGTGTATGTGCGTCTGGAGCTGCTAATGTTAACCGTAGTCCAGAACTCAGGATTTCTGACTCTGTGGCTCAGGTCCCCACATGGTGGTGAGCATCGATTTCTAATTCCCTTCTGAAACCTTTGGGAGTGGGGGTTGGCAGGGAACAGCAGAGGATGTCGCGGGATGACAGGAGAGCGCCGCTGTCGGGGCAGCTGGCAGGAGCACAGTTGGGAGATGCCCACGGAGCTCCTTCCTCTACAAGGGATGGCTTGGAAACCCGCCTCTGGGTCCCCGTCTGTGTGCGGGGCCTCCTCTGGCCCCAGCTCTTGCTAGCTTACAGTGAAGAGGATTCCTCCTTACTTGATGCCTGGATCTCTGGCACAAACAAGACTGGGCTGAAAGGTTGTCTCAGAATTTTGACTTGAGGGGCCACAAAGATCCCTCATGCCAACAGCAAACACCTCCCTGACAGACAATGTGAGAGACCGGTTGTCTGCCCCCATTCCAGCATCATGAAACCAACCTCAATTACCTCCGACCTGGCTAAGTTCTAGATTGTTTCTAGATTGTTTATCCAGTTACTTAGCCACGAATGTCTTTGGTCTCCCTTAGAAATCAAAAGAGCCCAAAATAGGAAGCAGGAATCGGGGAGAAAGAAACCAAAATAGCTTCTTGTCCTCTGGTGCCAGCTTTGGGTGCGGGTATAGGCTGGACCACAGGTCTGCTGGGGCAGGGCCCGGAGAGGTTGTCTTTGTCCAGAAGAAGGGTCGAAGGGTCTTTTTTTTTCCTTTTAGGAGCAACATGCCTGTTAAACACAATTCTGGTTAAGATGTTTTAACAGTAAGTTATGTGACATCATTTTAAGCTTTATAAAAAGGAGCTAAATGAAAAGAGTGTCTAGGCAACCTAGGAAAATTCTTAATTTTATTAAGGCAGTGAAAGAGAATGAAATGCAAAATCGATAGCAAGTAGGACAGGGCAGAGCTCCTGTAAATCACCCTCGCAGGCCTGTGAACAGACCCGAGAACATGGCCAATGTCTTTGCCAGTGACAAGGCGGTTTCACACCTGCTACTGGCTTCACCAGCCCCTGCTCGCTCCCAGCCAATGATTTTGCCTCTTGCGTCATTGAGAAGACAGAGCCATCAGGAACTTGCACATCTTCAGGTCTCTCTTCTGCCAAATCTAAGACCTAATTCATCTAAACCGCTCTCCTGCCTTTGCTCTCGTCAGTGGGGGAGAGGTGTCCCTACTTCTCCCCGGCACTTCCCAAACTCTGTCCCACCTCTTCCCAGACACACAGCTCTCGAAGGTAGTGCCCCTTTCTGCCCCATTGCTTTCTCCTCTGCCCTCAGTCATTCCAAGAAAAGTAAATACACTGTAGTGTCGCCCTTCTCAAACTTCAACATGCATATGCCCCGGGGATCTTGTTAAAATGCAGATCATTATTGGAGGGGTCAGGCTCTATTTTCCATATTTAAATAAACAATCCCCTCTTTTAACTTCGAGTCCCTGCTCTCCACCCTTCCCTTTTTTTTTTTTTTTTTTTTGGCACTCTTTACAGCAATGCTTAGTGAGAGAGGAGGCTGCAGGCAATGTGTCCAGTTTTCCCTGCAATTCTCTGCGCAGTCTACCTGAAGCTTCTACTCCCACCACCGCGCTGCCGATGGTCTTGTCCATGAGCTCCACCTGCCAAATCCGCTGGCACTTTTGACCTCACAGCAGAGTTTCAGAGAGGTTACCGTTCCCTCCTTAAAACCTTTGACTTCGGTGATGCCTCTTCCTAAGTTTTCTTCCACCTCAGTCTTTTCCAGTATTCTTAGCTGGCTCCTCCTCATTTGTTGTGCCTTGGGGCTCCTTTCTGCCCCGCCCCAGCCCCCCGTGTATTCTTTCCCCAAGCGACTCCTTCTATTCACCTGCCTTTAAGGACCTCCTAAATGCCAAGGGCTTTTACACCTGTATCTCCAGCCCTGTCTCCTATACCCATCCGCCTAGCAACATCCCCCCCCCCCCATGGCCAGGAGACAGCTCATCCTTTTTCACGGCCCTAAGGCAGCGCTTCATCTACTCTTCGCCCGCACTCGTTCTTTCTCTACTCTCCTGTAGCTCAGTAAAACCAGCATTCGTTTACCTAGTAGTTCAAGCCAAAAATGTAGGCAGTTCTTTGTATTGGAGGTGAGAAAAAGAGAAATCACTCTATTCACTTGTCTACAGTGACTCTTCTTACAGAACATTCTACATATGTCCAGTGTGGTCTAAGCTATCATCTCTCGTCGATTACCACAATGACCTCTTCTCTTTTCTTTGACAATACTTTAAGTGTCTTTTAAAAATGTCAACTAGATCATGTTATTCCCCTGGTTGGAGCACTCCACCACCTTCCCATCACACTTGTAATAAAATCCGCACTCTTGATACTGGTTTACAAGGCCTTCTGGCCCTGCCGCTCCTCCGACCTCTTCCTGTGCCACTCACCCCTGCACCTGGCTGCTGTGTTCTGGCATTTTTTCTCCCAGAGAGCATTCGTATTACCCATACCGGTTCCCCTGATCTTCTCCTCGGCATGTGGACCTTGTTCTAAGTATTGCCTCTTGGCTTCCAGGATGAGCCCCACCCACCTTTCTCCTTCAAGCCACATTTCCCAGCTCCCTGACAATGGCTTTTGGGGGATTTGCCCAATGGGAGATGGTGGGAGGAGGGAAGAAGGAATGGACAGTGTCTTTCACTATGTCTCTCTCCTCGTTCTCCTCCCCTTTGTGCTTGCCTTTCTTCACTCCCCTGATCGCACTTCTGCCTCTGGGGGCATTTTCCATCAGTGACTGGGTGCTCGTTCCCTGCAGTGGTTCAGCTCCCCACCACACAGAGGCCACTCTCCTCCTCCGTCATCACAAATGCAGCCCTGTCCATGGCTCCAGCTCCTGCCGCGGTCAGTCTGTGTGGTCCAGGCGCTGGGCCGCAGGAGCATCACCTCCTCTGGTAGTGGCTTCCTGCGTGGCTAACGTCTGTCACTCTGTCTCTCAGTTCTTCCGACACCACTGTAGTCACTTCACGGTGTTAAATTCATTTGTGTGAAATACCTACGGTTGTTTCTGCCTTCCTGACCAAAACAGTTCTGAGCTTTAACGTTCATCCCAGAGCACCCCTCCCTGACCCCTCGGTCACTCTCCAGCACACGCACCTGTTCTGGGTCTCTTCATTGCACTTTTCATTTTCAGCTTTTTTCTTTGTTTATTCATCTCTTTTTGTGGTGCTGTCCCCAGAGCCTAGAATGTGCTTTTTACGTAGGTGGCATTCGTATTTATTGAATAAATGAATAAGAAGAATGGACTGAGATTTGGCTAAACCTAACATAGCTTAAATGGGGAGGTGATGTGAATGAATGGTAATCAGCCTTCTAAATACAGAATGCACGAAAAAGAAAGGAATATGAGAGAAAGAGAGAAAATTTAGGCAAAAATGGAAAATGTTACCCTTTGGCAAGAGAGACAATTAGTAGGGAAAAGAAAACATATTTATTTTTTATATCTACTAATGTGCCAGTTGCTTTATATACACGATCTCAGTCTGTTCCCACATCAGCACTATCGGGGAGAGACATTATCTCCATTTTACTGTTGGGAAAAGTGAGCATCTGAGAGGTGAACTTACACAAAATCACAAGGCTGTGAAATGTACAACAGGATTCAAGCCCACAGTCTGAGTAGGACCAGAGGAGGAAGGTACATCATAGTTTCAATCCGTGACCATCCTACTTCTATTTTAAATGCACAAGATTTAAATGCAGATATGTAAACTATTTCTGAAGCGTTTATTTTATCTTATTAAACCCCATGGCCATCCCCTGTGAAAGAATTTGAGATATTTTTTCAAATCGATTCCCAAGTTTTTCTTGCCTTTCCTCCTCCCTCCCCCTCTTCTGAATGGGAAGGCAGGCCATGATCCACACCACTAACTAAATAAAAATATTGCCATCAGCGCAGTAAAGCGGGCCTTTGGCATTTTCTTCCAGGTTGACCTCAGAATGAGCCTGTTTTAGTGATTTAGTCTGTAGTAAGGAAGGGGTTTAGGGGATAGGCTCACCCCATATATCAGCAGCATCCCATAGAGCATGAAGTTTTATTCAGGTATGTGCTCCATATGGCATCAATAGAGAAAGATGGCCCGGTTCCCTTCAAATTCACCAGGACTTTATTTGTACCACTGCCTCTGTTTCGTCGAATTTCATTGAAGAGCCCCATTATCTCCTTAATGGGGACAAGGGAATTCTCAGTCTTGTCCTTGCTTTCCTACATTATGCCAGGGTCCGAAAATGGTGGGTGACATTGTACTATGCCGTGTATAGGGAAACTGAGGGAGAAAAGCCCCAAATTGTCAAGCAAATAGTTTTTTCCAAATAATAATTTCCCTTGTTTGGTTGAACCAAGTATTTTAACATGACTCTGACACTGCTTTTTCCCTGAGCCATTCTTAAGACTTCTTCCTATCCCCAAACATCATGCTCTCAGAACCCTGATAACTTACAGCAAACAAACAAATCATGGAAATTAAATAGCAATAAAACTGTTGTTGGATTCATATAAAAAATATTATCCAGTATTTAAATGGCTATTATTTACAGAAACTTGGCAATGGTACCATACAAATAATGAAATTGATTCCAGTTACGGTCCATCTTTGTTTGGAAAGGAAATACCAGTAGTGTTTGAAAAATGGATTATTAAAGACCTTGGTTTGCTGAAGGTGGCTCATATGTTCTATTTGCTAACACAGCATCTTGTTGGGGGGAAAAATAATAAGTGCAGCTTTTCCCTACCCCAGATTATTTTCACTCCAGATCTTTAGAGCAGGAAATAAAAAACAGCTAATGGTTCATGGGGCATGTGGAATTAGTTTAAGCAAAGCCGAGCCCTGGTCTTGCTGACCGCCTCCTCTTTCCTGTGCTGTTTTGTCTATGCCGGCCTTCGAGTATGTCAACAAATCTCTTTTAAGCTCCGATGGGAAAGAAAGGATGGTGATTCTCTCTCTTTCTGTAAGGGTGTAATTTACAACAGATGTGCTTTTTTAGAAAGGTACAAGTTTGTCTTGTAAAATATTTGTAAAGAAAAATAGCCTCCGGATTTCACAAAGTAATCCTTACTTAGTTTTGGAGATGTCACAAAGAGCATTGTTTTTATAATACTAATGTAATTCTTTTCTCACACAATTTGATTATAACTCAAGATTAGGTTTTGGGAAGAGCCAAGTGAAAATATGTAAAACAGTGTAGTGAAGAAATACCATATGTGAATTGATGGCTTTTTGACAGTGACCCAAAAGGAGACCAATTTCAGTCAGGAGACATGGGTTAAAGTCCTAGGAACACTTTTTAACTAATAATGAGATCTTAACTTCTCTAAGCCTCAGTTTGCTTATCTGTAAAATGGGGGATCCACTTGCCCCTGCCATCCAAGTGGGAAGATAAATGTAAAATGTTTACTAAACCTTAAAGTCCTACATAAAAGTAAAGGAGTATTTTCGTAACAAATCTATTCAAGAAAAAAATCTTTGTGTTTCCACACCTTTATGTATATGCCTTTTGTATACATAATAAAAGGAAATTTTAAATTATTATGAAGAGCTATACTGGTAGGTAGATTAGCAACAAAACCTTGTGCTGTTTAAGATAAAGTAATAAATTCTGACCCTGATTGAGCCATGAGGGTCGATGAAGAAACAATCACTGATTCTAGTGGAAGTTTTACCTGCATAAATACTGACAGATAAAAATCATGTGATAAAAAAGGCATGTGTCCTGCATGGCTGTGACTAGCTTTGGTCTTTGGAGGACGCACAACCTTCAGGGAATGGGAAATACTGTAAACCGGTGAACTTTCTGCTAATTTTTCAAATCCGACATCTTTGAAGAGAACAGATATGGCTGGAAGCTCCAGAGAGGAGTGAGCACAGAATGGGATAGAAGTTCGTGTTGGGGTGCGAGGCAACTGGGCTTCAGTTTCCTCATGGAGGGAATGAGAATAGTAATACCCATCATGCTCATGTGACTGTTGTAAGGACTTTGCAGGGTGACCCGTTTAAGATAATCTATGGTTTTATGAGATGATTTGTACAAACACAGGAGTCCTGAAATATATCATAAGGAAGGGAGAAAATTCTGTCATCTTTATTAAGATTTAATACAATTTAACATTTGAAAGTTTTATGGTATTTTCTTTGTCACGTTCTTCAAATTGGTAATAATATTAATGACTCACATGTGTTCAACACTTCCTTTGTTCTAGACAAGAGTGGTAAAGGCTTTAAGTGGATTAAATTTATTTAATTCTATCTATAACCATCATGAAAGTAGGTTCCATCATTACCCCCATTTTACAGATGAAGGTAAGTAAATTGCTCACAAGCACATCACTAAGGAAATACTGGAGGTAGGATTTGAACCAGGCTTAGCAATGGAGCCAGTGGGAAGTCTAATCTACATCAGATTGGGGGCCAGTAGAATAAAAGAGAGCTCGTAGCCTTCTCTAAATTCTCAGCTGCCCTCTCATCTGTGCATCTAAATTCCAACCTTATTGAAACACACATTTGAAAATAAGCAATTTGAAAAGAGATTTTTTTTAAAAACACACACATGTATACCCCACTTTTTCATTACAAGTTAAGGTAAAGACAAACCAGCCCAGCATTTGCTGTTTGGATTCAGAAACAAGCAGGATGCTTCTGTTCCCTGTCGTCACTTACGCTTCCACCACGGAACCTATACGCAGAGCAGGAGAAATTCCATCCACCAGCCAGGTCCTCACATTAGCTTTCAAAGGGCTCTGAGGGGCAGAAGAGATTCCACAGCCCTTATCCTCTTGGTAGAATGGCTAGTTTGGAACCAAAGGAGATTTTAGGACACATTTTATTTAACCGTTTTTTTTGGGGGGGGGGGTTTGTTTTGTGTCATTGTTTTTCATGAGATCTAAGGACAGGTCATGGGCCACTGTAATCCTGAGCGTGTGTTCACATTTTCAAAACCTTTCCACAATCTGTTGGTTTCGACTTTACAGAAAACCCCCCTGAGGACTACAAATTCTTCTCTCAAAACTTGTATTTACTGTCCTGGGTGGAAAGTATATTTTGTCGCTTATTTTCCTGTTGGGTTACTTGGGAATAGCAACCTCGAAGCTTCTGATGTGGCTTCCGTCAAGGTGAGCCTGGAGCCAGGCCTTCTGGCCCTTTCACAGGGAGCTCGTCTGAAAGCGGAACTTCCCATGGGACCAGAGCCTGAGCTGGGGTCATCTATGAAGCCACTCTCTGGAAGTGCACTTCCTGCCTACTGGCAAGGACTTAAGTCCAAGGTTTTGAGACTGATATATAGTCCTAATCTTTTAAGAGCTTTCAAGCACTAGCAGGACAGTTAGAAGGAATTTTCTTAAATCATTAGGAAGAGGGAGATTGCAAGTCCCTTAAGGCCCGCTGTTGAGGGGCTGGAGTAGCAAACAGTTGGGCTCCAGGGACGTCTCCCTCCTGGCAGCAGGTGCGCGCACATCCCTGGGTGCGTTCTGTGAGCTGTATTTACGGTTACAGTGAGTGGCATTGAAACCTGGACATACGGACTTCAACAAATAACGATTTCTGTTTAATGGGGAGTTAACACAGTTGACAGGTTGTGTTTGTGCTGTGGTTTTATGTCATTTTTGTTGGTGATCGAAGGTATTTCCCTTCCTTTCTTCATGTTCATCCCTGAGTTCTTGGTCCCCTCACTCCAGCCTCCTTCAGGGCCTTGGCGTATCTCTGAGTCTCTCCTCTTCTTTCTCTCTCTCTCTCTCTTTTTTTTTAATATTTTATTTATTTATTTGACAGAGAGCCAGCTAGCGAGAGAGGGAACACAAGCAGGGGGAGTGGGAGAGGAAGAAGCAGGCTCCCAGCGGAGCAGGGACCCCGGTGTGGGGCTCGATCCCAGGACCCTGGGATCATGCCCTGAGCCAAAGGCAGACGTTTAAATGACTGAGCCACCCAGGCGCCCCCCTCCTCTTCTTTCTCTTGCCCTCAGTCTCCTTCTGTTTCTTCTCTTTCTTGCTTTTCTTCCCCGCCCCCCCACCCGCTGCTCTTCCCTCTCTTTCTTTCCTCCTTTTCTTTTCCTTTCCTTCCTGGCTTTCCTCATAATTCTTAGGAGTGCCAGTTGCCATTTTTAAAATGCCTGTTGTTTACATTGCCTCGCCCAGAGGCCATTTCTCTCCAAATTTCTGTTACTTTACAGTCACTTTTAAAGATACATGCAAAATGGATGACATTAAACTAAGAACATGGCAAGGCACAACTAAATGCGATTAAAAATTGCACTGTAGAAAACGAATACTGAAAAGCACAGGGCTACCTTGCAAAAGAGGAAGCAAAAAAATTAAGACCAGGTAAATGCTCATTCTGCAGAAAAACATGTGCCGAGTCAGCAGAAGGAGGAGGGGGAGAAAAGATCTTCTCAGTGTAACATTATACAGAATCTACCATCATTTTCAAAAATGAAATTTGACAAGTTAACACTAAGTCGTCTGGGGCAAAACTAAACATGCATAAAAAGGCTGCACATTTTGGGGGAATTCTGCCTAGTAGTTCAAAGTTTTGTTTTTCATATAAACAAAAGTAGATAAAAATAATTTGAATTCTTTTAATAAGAACCTGTGTCCATAATTTTATTATTACTACTAATAATAATTATAGACAGTTTATTTGTACCAGGCATTGTACTAAGAGCTCTATGTGTCTTATTTAATTTGGTCCTCTTTATAACTCTGAAATGTAAATGTTTTAGAGAACTGTTTTACTTTTTAAGAGAAAAATATTCTGTCTTAAATGGTCTACATCTGTCCTCTTAACCTTAAATATTATCTCAGAATCCTTTAATGTCTCAATCTTAAGGTTAATATGAGGAGAAGAACCAAGGCATTAAATAACCTGGGTAAGATTGGATATCATAAGAACTGAGTAAGACGGGGAGACACGATTCAGTAGTCAAGGGTCTCTGTGACTTGCCAAGCTGCTGTGAGAATTTCAGTATTCTGGATTTGGGGCTGAAACGTAGTTTTCCCGATCTGTAAAAGAAAGGAATATTGGCACAGAGAAAATATTTCACCACTTTGTGTGCCTTTATTCAATCTCTAGCTCATATCTAATATACTTTGCATGTGTTAGAAGTATAGCTCTGAGAGGAGTCTGTTTTGCAGGACATTTTACTGAATGAACCAAGCAAGTTGTGCACCAAAACCATCTTTAGCATAAAAAATAAATCACATGAAACACAGACATATTCCAAACACAGTTGTACACTCTGTGCTGTGTGAGACTGTATTTACTCACAGAAGAGCTATAGTCAATAGTAAACTATAACAATTACGTCTCATAGCAAATATCAATCTTACCGCTTACGCTTTGTCAGAAGAGGTTACATATCAAGGCTTTAAAGGAAAAGCAAAATTATAATCAAGATTAGCTCTTTGGGGTGGAAAATCTGAATGCTTCCTCCAGGAAATAATAGGTAAAGTGAACATATGCCCTGGTTTCCTGGGTCAGTTCCACTTTACGCTTCTCCTAGCCGAAGAGTCCTAAGAGTCAACAGCTGCTTCCTCGCATTCTTTTTTTTTTTTTTTCCTCCCTTGCATTCTTAAGACATTCTCTCCCACTAGTAGAAAGTAATTGACATCATATTAATTCTAGGACAAATATTTTTGAGCCAACATATTCTACATATTTGTTGTGTTCAATACAGTACAGGCGTCCAAGAGACCCATTATCTGTCATGTCAACAGGGCTGACAGTGACTCCTTTGGCAGGGCCCCAGAATAGCATTGTGACTGGGGTGGATGCAGCTGGATGCACGAGGAACCCAGCCACACAATACATGTCCCCTGAGGCCTATCACTCCGGGTTCTTGTTCCCATTCAGAACAGAACCAATGAATCGGGCGCTTGTCATTTGGGTTTGAAAGTCAGTGGACAGGATTCTCTAAATATGGAAGGTACTCTTCCTGATCCTTTAGATCCTTAGATTTTCCTAAATATTTCAAAGCTAGGAGGTAGATCATTCTTTGGAAAAATCTAGTTAACTTTCATTGTTGTGATATGTGATCGTAAAATAGGTGAATATGAAAGAATCACTGTATTTCAAGTTTGCAGTTATTGATGTTTTGTGGACTATTTAAAATATAATAAGATTTTTAAAAATTATATAGAGCCATTAGAAAAAGTTGTACGATATAAATCTCACATGTTCTCAGATTTATAGTTATAGCTCTTTTTTATGGGTAATTTTTTTTTTTACATCTTCAAAAGAAACCTTAATGCATTAAAAAAAAAAAAAAACAACCAGTGTCACTACCAAGCCTTTGGATGATTAACTACCCTATGATATTTCTTTCATCCAAGCTGGTTTATAAAGGAAAGCAAAAACGACAATAAAAGAAATGTACCAATTTATTCTCTACTAATAAAGTATTGAACATTAGTGAAAAAGTGTGAAATATTGGAACGCAACACAGAGCAATTCCATTACCCATTGCAGTTTTGGGTCATATACTGTATATAAAGAGTAATTACTTCATTGGTTGGGGACCGCAGTGGAGGAATATAGGATTTGATGAAAGAGATTTTAAAATAAAAATTTTATCCCAGAGCATTTGCTTTTCAAAACTTTGTCGGCATTACAGACCATCTTATTTTGGTTTTTGGTGTTTGGGGGAGAGGGGCTGACAGGGTAGTGGAGTGGGAATACAAAAGAAATAGGAAATTAAGAGTGAGCAGATTTGTAAAACTCTCTAGCCAGTAATCATACATCACATAGATTTTAAAGTATCTACTAAAAGTAGTTTTTGTAGATGCCTTCAGCGACACATCTTACTAACAAAGATCCTGTATTTAATATTTGCACACTGCATTATTGACATTGCATCTGGTGGTTTCTAACACATCTCTCACTTCCTACTGTTGAACGAATTTTCCGGATTTTATTATCTTGCTGATGGTGGCTCCTACAATGTGAGTTTCTAAATGTTTTCAAGTCTTTTGTTCTTGTTTATCACACAGGGATTCTGGGTAGGAACGGAAAGCTTCCTGGGTAGGATGGTAAGGTAACATGGTATATTATGGAGAGAATTGACCTAGAGTTGGCCTGTCATAGTCCTAATCCAAGCTGTCACTTTTCTTGGATCCTTCGTTTCTTCCGTAGAGTGCAGAAAAACAACTACGTTGTAGGATGGTTGTAAAGACCAAATGAGCCATGTGAAAAGCATGTTATGATGCTTGATGAGTATCTGTTTATATTATGCTGCTTTCTAAAAATAATTTTAAATAGGTATAAAAATACAAAAAATACAAAAATCAGGAAAGAAATAAACCACCTAATACGATCAACGCGTGCCAATTCCTTTCTTCTTCTTTTTTTTTTTAAAGATTTTATTTATTTATTAGACAGAGATAGAGACAGCCAGCGAGAGAGGGAACACAAGCAGGGGGAGTGGGAGAGGAAGAAGCAGGCTCATAGCAGGAGCCCGATGTGGGGCTCGATCCCATAACGCTGGGATCACGCCCTGAGCTGAAGGCAGGCGCTCAACCGCTGTGCCACCCAGGTGCCCCCAATTCCTTTATTTCTTCTACTCATGTTCCTTCAATAATGATATTGGAGAAAATCAGGGATATAACCTGGTTACCGAAGTGAAACATGTTAATTGCAAAGAATTATTACTATTATAGGAGGTTATGAAGAAAATAAACTTCCATTACTAATATTTTGACATATTTTCTTCATTTTTTTTTTCTAGCCTACCCATTTCAAAAAAAAAAGTTAGGATTATACTCTATCTCATGTTTACCTCCCCCCACCCAGTTTCTATTAGATCATAAGCAGTTTTGTTATCATTATTCTGTTTAAATAATATTTGGTGGGGCGCCTGGGTGGCTCAGTCATTAAGCGTCTGCCTTCGGCTCAGGGCGTGATCCTGGCGTTCTGGGATCGAGCCCCACATCCGGCTCCTCCGCTGGGAGCCTGCTTCTTCCTCTCCCCCTCCCCCTGCCAGCGTTCCCTCTCTCGCTGTCTCTCTGTCAAATGAATACATAAAATCTTAAAAAAAATTTATAAAAAATAATAATATTTGGTAACTTCATAATAGTATATCAGTTGTATGTACCATAATTAATTCCACCCACCATGTCAGTGATTTGTTGTTGTTGTTACTATAAACAAACCTGCAGGGACAGTTTTTCCAGATGTTTATTGAATATGTTGGAAATCCCATTGCTTGATTTGTTGTATTTGTTGCAAATTTTTCCCATTACCCTTTAAAATTTATGAGAACTTTTGACATTATAAGTTTTTTATTTTATTTAACTCCTATCAATTTTTTTTTCCTTTGTGACTTCCTTTACTTCTTGTGCGTTTAAAAAGTTATTTCCTATTCCAAGGTCTCTAAATAACTTACCTATATTTTCTTCTGTTTTTATAATTCACCCTTAGCTTTTTGCTTTTTAATTAATCTAGAATGTATTTGGGGCTGTTTATTTAAGGTACATCTGAGGTAGAATTGGGCTACCTCAAGTAGATTTGGGTCTATTAAGGAGGGATTTAACATAAGTTTCTGCAAATAAACACCAGTACCCAGTAACATACAACATTCCTCCGTATGGTGGATTTATGATGGTGCTTTATCATAAAACAATCTTTCAGTGTTCATCTTTCATATTTTAATTACTTAAATATCTGGTACAATAAATGCTTTCTCATTATTTCTGTTTTGCAAAAATTTCTTGGCTATAGCACTCTATTTATTTTTCTAAACAAATTTATCAAATTCTCCCCCTTTCACTGCACTCCAAACACATTAGGATTTGCTTGAAAATGCGTTAAACCTATACATTCAACAGAAGAAAAGAAAACATTCTTTTAATAATCAGCGTTCCAGTACAGAAACGCTGTGTCTCTATTTTCTTAATGTAAATTCTGTACATTTCTTATTAAGGTTATGCCTAAGCGATTATAGATTTTATTGTTATTGTGAAAAATATTTTTTCACATGATCATTTCGAACTGGTAAGACATTATTCTCAATGAATTTTGATTGTGTAGTCAGCTTTCTTCGATTCCAGCTTGATTTATTCTGTATGCAGAAGAATATTTGTTAAGAGCACTTTACTTCATAGACGTAAATGAATTAAGCAGGTGCTTGAGAGAGAAAACACTGAAGGCCATGGAGATGATTAGAACAGGCCAGCTTGGTAATTAGGAAAGAACAGAAGGAGCCACTGGATATCCATTTTTTTTTTTTTCCTAAAGTGTACAATTGCATAGGTGAAATTAATGCCCTTTGTTTTATTGCTGGGGAGGGCAAAAGACAAGAAATTGATGCGTTCACGTCTGTAATGACAAGCGAAGGGTGACTTTTGGAGACAGTGGGGACCCTGAGAGTACGTAATTGTTCTGTATACTTTGAGCCTTCTGCATCTCATGTATGTCATTGTCTGACAATCCAACTTGGTATAAGCAAGATGAATAATGTAGACAATTGTCTCCCATGGGAATTATATTTAAAATGAAGGATCTAAGTAACTTCTACCTAAAGATCGAATTGAAAACTGGCCTCCGTGTCTTCAGTCCCACCGTACCCTGTTGTTCTTGGAGGCGGCACGTACCGTCACTCACTTGCCCTCAGTCTCTAAGGCGGCAGGATGCCACGCCCAGCCGTGCTCACAGGGCAAAGTGCTTTAGACTTTTCTGAAGTGAAAGTCAGTATGTAAATGTGCAACATGACGACATTATTATTCTGGCTTTCTGGCTGCTTTCAGCAGCACTGACTGCCACATGAGGTCTCAAGTGTTCTGGCACAGTGTGCAAGTGTTCAAAAGAAGTTAAAGTAATGAAATTGGATCTACATTCCCATAGATATTCAAGCTGGCATGGAGGAATGGAGTCATGGAATCAGGGTTGGATGGTCTCCACCAAACAGCCTAGGCAAGTGCCTGTGATGCCAGGCTACTAAGCAGAAATTTCAATCGTGAAAGGCCACCACTATTTCTTCCTCTGGGTCTAAAATTACAAAATGTGCACATTTCCCCCAGGCTCACACCGTTCTCTGGGTGCTTTATAGCCAATCCCACCCACCCATTCCCCAGAGCACACCAGCTTTGCTTAAATCCAGGACAAGTTTTAAATGGAAGAACTAAGCACCAAGGGAGAAAAATGTTTCCTTAGAACCCTAAAATAGCGTATGCTGTTGTATCAAGTCTGTGACTGTTACACTTGAGAGGTGGGCCAGGCTTACCTTGTATCTGATCTTCCGAAACTACTATTTAGGAAGTGTCTACTTAACGGATTTCAGTTGACCTTGTCTTTTTTTTTTCCTTCCAGTGTTCATTGCTCACAGGTCTTCCAGATTTGGTCATTCCGAGACCTGCCCTCTCTCCTACACCTTCACATGCTTCCCCACCCCCAACTCTGGCTAAAATGTCTCTGTTCAACAGGGCAAGAGCAACAGAGTCTGAGCTGGTGCTTTGTAACCACCTTTATATTGGCACAGGTCCACGATGCTGGGTGTCCCTCCTCCATCTCCCTTTATATCCAGAAATTTCCATGGGTTCCAAGCATCCATTTGTGTGTATACACACACACACACACACGAAGTTTACTTAAGTTTAAAAATGTGAGAGGGACAATTCAAAGAATTCAAGCACTGAAGAATACCTTTACTCACACAGAATCTCTCTTTTGTCTTAATTGTATTTTAGGACAGTGAAAAAAAAGGATTTATAAATAAAATCTATGCCATCCAGGAGGTTTGTATCAGTGTCCAGAACATCCTAGATGAAGTGGCTTCCTTTGGCGAAAGGATAAAGAAGTGAGTGAGTGATGCTGACATGTGAGCCCTGGCCTTCTGTGGGACAGAGTGGCCATTTGTTTTTCAGAGGGTGAAATGCCACATTCTTTTTGGCAGGGGAGACTCCTTCTGGGTGATCTATTGCTCAGTTTCTTCATTATTTACTTTGTTTCTGCCAGTCTTTGGTTTTATGAAAGTTCTGTCAATTTCCTTCCTGAGATTTAGAACATATTGGTTGGAAAGAAGTCCTACTTGTAGCTTTGAAGAAATAACACCGTCCTAAATTTTAGCACATTTTCAAGTGAAAGACTTTGTTCTTAAATGGAATATGAAATCGTGATAGGAAAAAAATAAACCAAGCTAGATGAGAATTTCAGGTAATCAAGACACAGCTTCATTTTATTATTGGTTGACTTACACTGTCATTGAGGAACTCTAAAATTTTTTTAAAAATCAGATTTTATGCAGCACCCTGCAAAAATATTTTCAAATTTATGTATCTAAGTAGCTGAGATCATAGTTACAGATGAACTAAACTAATGCACTTTTAATAATTTAAAAAAAGGAATCCCCTTTCCTAATTTAAAATATAGTTTCACTGAAAGCTAATGTAAAATTAAGAATACAAGAATATTCCTAATATAAAAATATAATTATAGTCTTAATTTTACATTACTTGTATTTTACTTGAAATAATTTTATTTACTAATGAGCTTTTAAAAACGACTGTAAATTCCATTAAGTGGATTTACAAGTATTGATGATCAGTTAAAAATATACCGAAGCCCCATACTTTTATTAAAGTATGTGGAAATTTGCTACATAACGATTGCTAAGTAGTCTATTCAAGAAGAGGTGCTGTATATCCAGATAAGCCTACATATTCCTAGTTCATGTATCAATTCATTGTTTATTTTTTATATTATTATTCACCAAAAGTGTTCTACAGATTTGAATATTTGGGCATAGACATTTGAAAGGAGTAAATTATTTAAAGGTGTGAGACACTCACCTAATGCTTTTCATGTTTCAAGGAATAATGCATTTTACTTTGTATAATTTTTTAATACATTTCCACATATGCATAGATGCTGAGTTTCCATTTTTTTATATCATATTAGAACAGCCACCCTCTCACTCCAAATGTACAGCAGCCTTCAGTCTCAGACTTCTGAAGACTGATTCCTGCATCTTTTTCCTTCTTCCATGTTATTTCCAAGTGTTCCTTTGTTCTGTACACCCTATCCACAAGAGCCAAGTGTGAAGTCTTAAATAGGTCATTTCCCTTTTGAGTGTTGTCCTTTCTCTGAGGTACACTGTGTGTTGATACCTGATGGAAGTATCTCATTTATGCCATAAGATGCTGGGCCAGCTCTGAGGTCAGGCAAATGTATGCCTGAGAGGGAGAAGCTTCTTTGTAACCCTGGGTGGTAGGGGACCTCAGGTACTTGGCTAGAAAACATCATAGCCAGTTGAAGGATATGGCCAGATGCTGGCTGTGGACCAGCCTGGGGAAAAACTGAGTTTTGGAGAACTTCCCACAGGCATAGACAGAGGCATAGGTATAGGGTGAGGTATAGAAACATGCATAGGTTCCAGTGAGTCTTAGGGAGCCATCTTTTCCAAATAATTTTTTTGAATATTAAAATAGAAGAAGTCCCCTGGGGTTGCATGAGATAAAATGCATCTATCCAGAAAGCAGATTCAGAAGCAATCATTAAGTACAAAATGAAAAGCCTCTATAATTACCACATCTTGTTACTAAATAATCATTCCAGAACTTTCTTGAATTGCATCTTTTTTGGGGGAAGATCATAGTCTAGATTTAGTTTTCATGATGCACTGTGGAAATAGAAAAGGGCAGTCTTTTTTTCTGACAATAGCTGCACTGGTAAGGATTCCTTGCCATGTATCCTTCCAAGAGGAGAAAGAAGAACACAGCCCTTCAGGAAGGCTGCCCAAAAAAAAGGGTTTTCTGACTGAGGAGCCGGTGCCCTTCCACATTGAGGAGTGTTGATGGATGGCTCTGAGCTGAGCCCCAGGAAAGCAAGCAGACCCTCAGCCTTCTGTTCTCTCTGCAAGTGTCAGTGAAGGAAGGAAGGCACGATCCTTTCCCAGGTGGCAGTTAAACAGGGCGCTCACTCTGGCCACGGGGGAGGAAAAAGACAAAGAGAAAAGCTAGCCCCCGAGTTACTGAAAACAAGACAGCAAGACTGATCTAATGTTGGCTCTTTTACTAGGAAAAACAATTTTAGTAAGCACTGGACCTTAAGCAGACACAAAAGGCAAGCTACGTGGCCGCAAAGCTGAGGATTCACTCCTTGGTGTTATGCGGAAGCAAACTGCAGAAGAAAATCTCTTAATCGTCCTTTACTGGATCAAAAACACTGGACAAACTCCACCCCAGGTGCACATAACATCCCTGACCAGAAGAGGAGAGAAAATTAAAAATATTCACATTTATCCATATCACATATAATTTCATATTTTCTTGAGGTGTCTTTGGGGCCCTCGTCACTGTGACAGACTCCGAGAGTGGACTAGCTCTGAAAATATCACTTTGATTCACATGTTACCCTCACTACCGGTCCACCTCGATATAAGAAAAGTTGTCCTCATTTTTAAGTGGGGAAGTTGAGGCATAGAAAGGTTGATTCCTCTAAAGTCATATGGCAGAATCTAGGCTGTGGATGCAGATCGGATACTTTCTTCCCTCTTTTCATTAAACTGCGCTGAAGTGTCACTCAACAGTATGAGGACCTTAGAGGCAACTGGGTGCCTGGAAACGGTGACATACTTACGTACCCAACACCCGAGACACCATGCAATGGTTCTGTTTTATTACTTTGCCTCTTTCTCTTAAAAACTATGAGATTCACTACAGAATTTCTACAAAAAAAACCCTAAATGATTATAATCGTTCCATGTTCCATTTCCCTCATTTTCTACATCCTTTTTTTTAACCTTTTCTCTCATTTTGACTTTTCCTTTTGTCTCACTATAGTCCTTCCCATCTTCTCAGTACTTTTTTGTAATTTTCCCCACTGCTGTTCATTGATCCTGTTTTTGTTCTTTGTTCTGATGTTATCTCACGTCAACACGCAGTCTTGCAGCCTTCCCCGACCCCCTCCATTATCCATCATCAGCCATATGAGAACACGGCAGACCCATCAGTTATAACCCACTTTGCCAGCTTACACTCCATTTTCGCCGTCTTTCCAACACATCTACCATGTGCTCTCCTTTGCCAAAAATAACACAGGGAGAACAGTAGTCAATACTGACTTTATTTCTTAATCATCTCTGTATTTCCGGGAAGGGCAATGATGGCAGGTGAATTTTTACAAGGCTGACTACTCTGTTCCCGCTTCCTGACTTCTACATCCATTTGAAACATAACCGAAGTGAAAAGGGAATAGTATTCCTCAAAGGAATTCTAAACTAGGGAGGATTTACACAACAGTGTAAGAGTTAAGTCTACAGACAGTTGCTGACATTTCATTTCCAGTGTCTGGAATCCACTGTGAGTTGACAGAAGAAAAGAATGGTAGGCCCAGGGGCATTCTCCTCTATGAAAATTGGGAGAAAACAAGATTGGCTACTTGTTTTAGAAGCAGAAAAACACCTTTAAATTTTTTTTTTTTTTAACCACATAAGGAGTCCCTCAACTAGTGCAACTTCAGACCCTGAAGTCACTCGGGACCATCTGGAAGGGTTGGTGGCAAGACTTGTTTGCGTGGGCCCTGCTTTCATGAAACTCGGCACATTGTGACTCACCTGTGTCCTCTGGTAGGCTCACTACAATTGCCTTCTGTTCCAGAGAGAAGTGCAGTCTTACTCGATCCCTAGTCCAGAGTCTGAGTCAGAATCCCATTTATTTTAACCTTTGTTTGAAAACAGTGTGAAGTGCTCAGATTGCTGATGTGTTAATTTCTTACTCAGTACTTTCAACTGGACTGTCCCGTTCTTAAGCTGGCTGGCCATTGCGGCCTTGTGTGTGGGCACGGTCATCCTGTACTTCATCCCGCTGCGATACATTGTCCTCGTCTGGGGTAAGTAAAGCCTTTGTTTTTTTTTTTTTGAAACTGTCTTAGATATACTAGGAACGAACGATTTTTAAGGGATGAGTTATACTGTATTTATGATCACGAAGCTACTCCATGATGAACAGAGACAGGCCAGTTAAAAATCACAGCAGTAGGAAGATTTAGGTCTACCTACAAAATGCATTTTTCTTCTCTGGCACCGTAGGCTCCATCATACTGTAACCGTGCAGCTGTGCAGGTTCTTCATATATCAAAGCGTGGCTTTGTCTAGATAGCATGCAGATTTATTTCCACCACTTATACGTAAACGGAGGCATTTCGATCCAGGTGGCGCGTTTAGGGCAATATGCTTTTGCGCTGTGGTACTTTATCTTGTGGAAGCGTCCCTAAACACGGACTGCATATGGCCGCCTGTTTAAGAGGTCACCTTTAGGATGCAGGCAAAGGGTCCTTGGCACTGACAGGCTGCTTAGGAACAAGAAACCTGCTTTATGTGTACGAAACAAAAGTGCTTCTGCAAAAACCCACTTTAAAGGTGATGTTTCCCAGTCCTCTTTTTATGCTGCATGCCAACAGTTCCTCCGGCCCTAGGCTCCACTTAGATGATAGTTTCAGATTCTTCATTGTTTTAGGGTTTCTACTCCTTATCTGAGAGAAATCGTGCTCTGAAAAAAACGGTCAGTCTCTATGATGGACTCACATATAAAACTACATTAATGATATATATATAAACAAGACCGGGGAGAAGGAGGTTTCTCTACTTGCCGCCGGCCTGCACACACCCAAGATTGCTAACATACACAAAATGCAAAGAACCAAAATGGGTACAGATTCCAGAAAACACATGTTTACACTAAAAGCAAAAAGATCAAAAGGAATGTTTTGTTATTTTCTTTTTAAGACTTTTAAAGAAATGTGACAGAGGGGTCTGAAGTCCCCACACCCTCCAGTTTTAAGATTCCTATCGCCCTATTCTTTTTGGTCTGTCTTGTCATATCCTGAGTAAGCCCTCTTACCCTTTATCGTCACTCTGCTTACCTTTACAGCTTGGGTAGGGAGGGGAGGTGGGGGAGATGACGATGATTTTTTCCCTTGTTGTAATTTAAACAGTTTCAAATAAGATAGTACTTGCACTACACAGGGAGAGAGGCCTTTCTTCCCTCTGTTCAAGCCCTCATCTTTCATTCCTTCCTTTGATATATAAAACAGATGCTGTTTTCTTGAAGGAATTAGGGTAGGGCATGAGGTGTGGCAGTTTATTATCTCTAACCTTCCTAGGGTCGGGTCTGCCATCTCGGCTGTGATAGGTGATGAACCTCTGGTTTTGTTTCCCAGCGCTCGCAGAAATTGGAACCCAGGGCAGACATCTGGCTCTGTAACCTGGGGTGGCCTCACTGGCTCTGTCTTAAACGTCATTCTTAGAGAATGTGTTTGGGCCTCTTGTTTCATCAAATGAAATAAAACAAGAACAGTATTTCTGGAGTGCTAGGTGATTGCTGAAGTATTAACTGGAAATTTAAGACATGGGTCTCACATGGGGAGACGGACCAAAACCAAGAATGCAAAAGAAGTTTATTCTGCCGAACTTCCTGAAGAAGAGCCAAGAGGCTCTAACTTTTGACCCAGTTTGTTGACTTCATATAAAGCTGCTCATTTATTTTGTACATGTGAATGCTTGGCCACTTATTAAGTACAACATAAATTTCAAAGAGCAGACTTAGCACATTGAAATCCTACCTTACATCCCAGAATATGCAGAAGAGGTACCTCTGGTTTTATACATTGTTTCAACATTTCTGTCTCATTAGAGTTTTTGTTTCCATACCAGCCCCAATTTCACCTGTATGTACCCCTCAAGCACGTTTGCTCTCAGGTAGCATAGAGCATTAACTGCCGAATAACTTCGTAGGGGTAGATACGGCTCATCCGTAACGGTTCTCGGCTGTTCTATTCCAAAAGTGATCCAAGTAGGTCAATCACAGCATCTTTTGCAAGCACGAAATTTAAATTTTGTGTAATTTAAAAGGAAAGTGGCTTCCTGAAAATCTCAATGCCGGAGATGTAGAAATGGAAACCCCCGCCACCCCGGTGAGAACTTTTAAAATCTACTCTCTTAGCAACCTTCAGATATGCAATGCAGTAGTAGTAACTATCGTCATCTTGTACATTATATCCCCAACACTTATCTTGTACCTGAAAATGTGTAGCCCTTCACCCATTTCACCCATCCTCCCACCTCTGGCCTCTGGTAACTGCCATTCTGGATCTACGAGCTTGGCTTAACGTATTTTTTTTAATTCCACACACAGGTAGGGTCTTAGGGTGTTTGTCTTAGACTCATTTTACTTAGCGTAGTGCTCTCGAGGCCCACCTGTGCTGCTGCAAATGGCAAGATTTCCTTGATTTTTATGGTTAATAGTCCGCTGTGTATACATACACCCTATTTTCTTTATTCACTCATCTGTCGGTGGACACTGAGGTTGTTTCTGTGTCTTGGCTATTATAAACAGTGCTGCAACGAGCATGGGCCGGGAGGGTGTATTTATCTTTTTGAGTTTGTGTTTTTTGTTTTCTTTAGATAAATATCCAGAAGTGGAATTGCAGGAACATAGGGCAGTTCCATTTTTCTTTTCTTTTTTTTTCAGGACTACCCATTCTGTTTTCCACAGCGCACCAGCTTACATTTCCACCAACAGTGCATGAGGGTTTCCATTTCTCCACATGCCTGCCAACACTTGTTATTCCTTGTCTTTTTGGTAATCGCCATTCTAACAGGTGTGAGGTGATAGCTCGAGGTGTTCTTGATTTGCAGTTCCCGACAGTGATGTTGCGCATCTTTTCACATTCTAGTTGGCCATCTGTGGGTCTTATGTGGGAAAATGTCTATTGAGAGCCTCTGCCCATTTTTTTAAGTGGATTGTGTTTTTGTCTTTGCTATTGAGTTGTATTAGTTCTTTATATATTTTGGATATTAGTCCCATAGCAGAGATAAGATTTGCAAACATCTTCTCCCAGTCAGTAGGTTGCTTTTTCATTTTATTGATGGTTTCCTTTGCTGTGCAGGAGCTTTTTAGTATGATGTAGTCTTATTTTTACTTTTGTTGTTTTTGCTTTTTTGGAGACAAATTTGAAACATTGCCAAGACCGATGTCAAGGAGCTTACTGCGTTTATTTTGTTCTTGGAGTTTTATGGCTTCTGGTCTTACATTCAAATCTCTAATCCATTTTGAGTTAATTTTTGTATATGATATTCGATAGTTCACCGTCATTCTTTTGCATGTGGTTGTCCAGTTTTCCAACACCATTTATGAGACTGTCCTTCCTCCATTGTATATTCTTACTTTGTCATCATTATATTGATTATACACATGTGGGTTTACTTCCTCACTTTCCATTCTGTTCCATTAACCCATGTGTCTGTTTTGATGCCATTATCATACCATGATATCAGGGAGCGTGATGCCTCTAGCTTTGTGGTTCTCAAGACCGCTTTGGCTATTTGGGGTCTTTTGTGGTTTAGGTTTGTTTGCTCTGCTTCTGTGAAAAATGCCAGTGAACTTTTGATAAGGATTGCATTGAATCTGTAGATTACTTTTGGGTAGTCTGAATATCTTAACATTATTCTTCCAATCCATGAACATGGACTATCTTTCCATTTATGTGTGTTATCTTCAATTGCTTTCATTAATGTCTTATAGTTTTCAGTATACAGGTTTTTCACGTCCTTCTTTAAATTTATTCATAGGAATGTTATTCTTTTCGATGTGATTGTGAATCGGATTGTTAATTTATCTTTCTGATAGTTCATAATTAGTTTTTGAAACAAAATAGATTTTTACTGATTTTGTATCCTTGGTTTGCAAATTGGCCCCCAAAGTGCATAAACTGACAAAAGAGGCAGACCATTTCAGACTGGTAGGTGGCAGATTTAATATACAAGGGAACTCACTTATGAGGCTTGTCTTGGGTGGCTACAGGCAAGTAAATCCCCACCCCTGCCCACCTGAATCTTACAAGTTTACAAAGAGGAATTGACTGGGCTCAGTCCCATACACTGTTCAGATGGTCTTAATAACACCTTCTTCTTTCAAGGCTACGTCCTTGGAGCAGTTCCCACTGTGGGTATAGTGGGCAAAATGTACATTTCAAAAACCAAAGGGTGAGGAGCCTCTAATTGCTAGAATTCAGCAACCAGGTCAACCACAGGTCATATCCTCTCCTATCCTCTCCATTAGCTCTTCCCCCAAATCCTGCAGTTTCACTGAATTCACTTATTAGTTCCTTTTTTTTGGGGGGGGGGTGGACTTTATATATAACAAACATTACATTTCAAAAACCAAAGGGTGAGGAGCCTCTAATTGCTAGAATTCAGCAACCAGGTCAACCACAGGTCATATCCTTTCCTATCCTCTCCATTAGCTCTTCCCCCAAATCCTGCAGTTTCACTGAATTCACTTATTAGTTCCTTTTTTTTGGGGGGGGGGTGGACTTTATATATAACATGATGTCATTTGCACATACTGAGTTTTTCTTTCCAATTTGGGTGTTTTTATTTCTTTTTCTTGTTTGATTGCTCCAGCTAGGACTTCCAGTACTCTGTTGAATAAAAATGGTGAGAGTGGACATTCTTGTCTTGTTCCTGAACTTAGGGAAAAAGCTTTCAGCTTTTCACCACTGAGTATGATGTGAGCTATGGGTTGTCATATATGGCCTTTAATATATTGAGGTATGTTCCCTCTATATCCACTTTGTGGAGAGTTTTTATCATCAATGGATGTTCGTGTCAAATGGTTTTCTGCATCTATTGAGATGATCATCTGATTTTTTATCCTTTTCTTCACATGGTGTATCATACTGATTGATTTGCAGATGTTGTACCATCCTTGCATCTCTGGAATAAATCCCAATTGTGGTGAACGAGACTTATAATTGTTCAATGCAGTTTACTAATATTTCGTTGAGGATTTTTTCATCTCTGTTCATCAGAGATATTGGCCTGTATTTTCCTTTTTCTGTGTGGTGTCTTTGTCTAGTTTTGGAAACACAGTAATGCTGGCCTCATAAAATGAGTTTGGAAGTGTTCCCTTCTCTTCTAGTTTTTGGAAGAGTAAGAAAGATTGCTATTCTTTGAGTGTTTGGTAGAATTCACCAGTGAAGCTGTCTGGTCCTGTTTTTGGGGAGGTTTTTGATTACTGATTCAGCTGCCTTCCTAGTAATCCAGGCTGAATAGAAATTTTCTATTTCTTCATGACTCAGTCTTAAAGACTATATGTATCTAGTAACTTGCCCGTTTCTTCTAGGTTTCCATTTGTTGGTGTTTAATTGTTCATACTAGTCTCTTATGATTCTTTATACTTCTGTGGTTTCAGGTTTAACATATCCTCTTTCGGTTCTGATTTTATTTGAATCTTCTTTTTTTCTTGGCAAGTCTAGCTAATGGTTTGTCATTTTACCCATCTTTTCGAAGAATCAGCCCTGAACTTTATTATTCCCTTCCTTCTACAACTTTGGGGTTTTGTTTTCCTTTTCTAGTTCTTTGAGGTATAAAGTAGATTGAATATTTCTTTTTTATTGAGGTAGGCATTTATTGCTATGAACTTCCTTCATAGAACTGCTTTGGTTGTACCCCATACATTCTGTTTTCATTTTTCTCAAGGTATTCTTTTATTTCTTCATTGATGCACTGGTTTAGTAGCATGTTATTTAACCTCCCCATACTAGTGGATTTTCCAGTTTTCTTTTTGTAATTGATTTCTAGATTCCTACCGTTGTGGTTGAAAAAGATGAATATGATCTCAGTCTTCTTTATTAAGACCGGTTTTGTGGCTTAACATATAAGCTGTCCTGGGGAATGTTCTGTGTGCACTTGGGGAGAATGTGTATTTGCCTGCTTTTGGATGGAATGTTATGTTGATGTCTGTTAGGTCCATATGGTCTAACCTGTCATTTGATGCTGATGGTTCCTTATTGGTTTTCTGCTTGGATGATCTAGGTGGTGATGTGAAGTATTAAAGTACTCTAGTATTATATTGCTATTTTTCCCTTTATGTTTGTTAATATTTGCTTTATAAGTCCAGGTGCTCCTATGTTGGCTACATAAATATTTTAAAATGCTAGATCTCTTGCTGGGTTGGCCCCTTTATCATTATGCAATACCCTTCTTAGTCTCTTATTACAGTGTTTGTTTTAAAGTATGTTTTGTCCAATGTAAGCATAGCTACTCCAGCTTTCTTTTGGTTTTCATTTGCATGGAGTAGGATTATCCAGTCCTTCACTTTCAGTCTGTGCATGTCTTTGCATCTGAAGTGCGTCTCTTCTAGGCAGCATATATATAGACGGGTCTTGTTTTTTTTATCCATTCAGCCATTTGACACCTTTTGACTGGAGAATTTATCTTATTTACAGTTAAACTAATAGTTAAACTACCTATTGGCATTTTGTTAATATTTTCTGTTTTGTAGTTCCTCCGTGTTCCTTTTTTCTTTTGCTCTCTTCCTTTGTGATCTGATGACGACTGTGCTTGCTTTAGTATCTTTTGTGTATCTAGCATAGGTTTTTTGCCTTGCTACATATTACAACAGTCCATTTTAAGTTGGTAACAATGTACGGTTGGATGCATTCTAAAGCTCTACATTTTAACTCTTCACCCACGTGTTCTGTTTTTGATGTTACACACTCATCTGGAGCCCCCAAAATACAAGTTCCTTTCAAGGGGAGGCCAGTGGGTTAGAGCAACAGCACAAAGACAGCATCCTGCAGCGTCCATGTCCTCAGAGCACTTTACCAAGCCTCTGGATGTATTATGGCGAACCTGAAGCTCCAGGACAGTCGGATAGGTCTCTCTCGCAGATAGACTGTGGCTGTTTTAGCCTGCTGTCTGTGGGGTGGCAGCCTGCCAAAAACTCTAATTGTTACAGTCCTGTAGGACCCAGAAATACAAGCCCCATGCCCACCAGAGTAGGAGATCAGGGGGCATTCCCTCAGTGGCAGCTGTAAAATCCAGGCCACCAGATATATGTCAAACCTCCCCTGAGAGAGACTGCTGCTCTGGAGCATGGGACAGTGCCTACTCTCCAAGACTTCTGGAGAAGTTTACAGTCAGCCCTCACATGTGTGTTTAATTAGAAGCCTGCCCCTTAGGCAGTGACTAGGATGATAAGCTTAGGGTCCGTGACAAAGACTGAGCACCTGAGTATGTTGCCTCTAGCTACATCCGCAGGGTCGGAGCTGTTTAAAAATTTTTTCTTTGGTTACAGTCCTGTGGGACCTGTGAGCATCACCACATTGGCCACCACAGCCAGGTGATACACAGGTGTCCCCCAGCAGCAGCTACAAAAGTCAAGGATGTCAAACAAGGATATAGGTTCCTTACTGGGAGATATTTATAAGTGATAGTGAGGCAGAGAGTGCAAAGACTGCATCCAGCGGAGTCTGTTCCCTGAGAACTCCATAAACTCTCTTAAGTGTGCCAGACCAGAGGGTTGACCAGCAGCCCAAAGCTCCTCTGTAAGCAAATAGGCTTCTTTCTCAGAAAGACTGGGGGTGGCTTTCAGTCTGCTGTCTGTACAGTGTCCTGGGGATGGTAGTCTGCCAAGAATGGTCTGAGTGTTAGAGTCCCATGCAACTCAGGAATGGAAGCAACCCTGGCCTACTGAGCCCAGCAATCAAGGGGTGTCCCCTTGCTGGCAGCCACAAAAGCCAAGGCACCAGATGTGTGTAAAAGCTCCCCTCCAGGAAATGCTGGTGCTCTGAAGCATGGCCGAGGGAGAGCGTGAAGCTGGTGCCTGCCAGTCGAAGGGTAAAGATGGCTCACTGGCTTTACGAGGCAGACAGAGTGCAGGGTATCCCAGCAGGCCGCTGCCCGTCCAGCTGAAGCTGTAAGGTTACACGAAAGAGATTCATTTGCTCAAGTCCGGGTCCTTTCCCAACGGCTGCTTCCATGCTGCACGCTGGGGCAAGTGAGTCTGCACACGAGCCCTTTGAGCCATTTCTCAGTTCACTACAGCTCTTTAGGTCATGATTTTCAAAGCCAGATGTGTCGGGGGCTCATCTGTCAGGTATAGGACTTAAAAGCTGGGGTGCCTGATATAGGGTATAACCTGCTGCTCTTCAGAGAGAAGCTCTATGTTTGTGAGTTACGTGTGCTCGTGGGTTGCCTTGCTGGGGTAGGACTTATAATGAGATTTTGTCTCAGCCTCTCCTACCCACTTCCATTGGCCTTTTCTTGTTCCCTGATGTGAAGAAGTCGCTCAGCTGGTTTTCAGGGCCTTCTCAGAGGGAACTGTTCCATAGGTGGCTGGAGATTTGGTGTATTCATGGGAGGAGGTGAGTTCAAGGTCTTCCTACGTTGTCCTAGTGAGCCACCTCCTAGATGTAAAGCCAGACATAAAACCGGGGCACAATGCGTGTGTAAAAGCTTCCCTCAGGGAGATCCTGAGCCTCTGCGGGGTGTGGCAAAGGGAGAGTGTGGAGATGGCCTGCACCGGCTGCCGCAAGGCAGAGGGAACGTGCAAAGATGGCACCCCAGGCTCTGGCTCCAGAGAGCACCCTGGCCGTCCCTTGAATGTGCGTCTAACCAGATGCCCACCCCTCGGCCGGATGCTCCAAGACAAGCAAATGAGCCTCTCCCAAAGTCCAGGTACCTTTCAATTAACTGCTTCCACGTTGGCCCCGGGGTGACTCCAAGCATGCAAGCCCTTTGAGAACCATTTCTCCGATCACTGTAGTCCTGTGGGTCTCATGGGCGGAGCCCCATTGGTTTTCAAAGGTAGGTATTTTGGAGAGTCGTCTCATAGGTGCACGTGTTACAAGCTGGGGGTGCCTGATGTGGGGTTCAAACCCTTCGCTCAAGGAGAAGCTAGAGCTTTTGAGTTCCCTCCTGACCGTGGGTTGCCACACTGGGGGTAAGGTTCCTGGTGAGATTATGTCCCAGCCTCTCCTACCTGCCTGCTTCCGAGTGAGCCTTCACTCAGCACCCGGAATGTGGCAGGACAGTTCGGGGTCATCTTGCATCACCACCTTTAATGCTGTTTATTTTTTTTAAAAAGCTGGTGGTAAACTCTTTCTCATTTCAGGTCATTTTCAGAAGGGGGAAAAAAAAAACAAGGACAGCTGTCTTCTAAACATTTAGTTTGCATAACATTAACACCTCCCCCCCCTCCAAAAAACAGTAAGGTTTATCTTTTGAAAAAGGGAAAACCAGTAAATCAGACTTTTTGCCTTGAATAGTTTCATCATAGATGAAATACTAAAGCCTTCTAAGTAATAGGACACTGAGTGGCAAGGCAAGCTACGCATTGCACGTTCTTGCCAGGTGCCTTTTGTTTCCCAAATAAAAAGCCTTTCCTGCTGGGAAGAAGCCACTGAAGTACAAAGAGAAAACCAGAGCTGCCATTGAGTTGGGGATGGATCGAGAAAGGAGACAAAGAAAGCAACAGGAAAAGGGGAGACGGAGGGAGCGTGGGAGGAAGAAAACAGGGTGTACGGGTTCATTCAGTCAAGACTGAAGAGCCGCTTAATCTAGATCTTCAAATCATTGCAACATGTGGAAATAGACGTGACGTTTCTAATTCCTAACTTCGGAGATTTCAATAATGTTTGATCTATCACTTTTTCAGGCATCAATAAATTTACAAAAAAGCTTCGGAGTCCATATGCAATTGATAACAATGAGCTCCTTGACTTCCTTTCCAGAGTCCCTTCAGATGTACAAGTGGTATGTAGGTTTCACTATTACTGCTATTTAATGTCGGATGGCATTGGGTTTTCACTTTTCATCCTTTTAATTTCAAAGGTTTTAGAAGAGCCACTTAAAAAGGCCAGCAGCTGATTTTGTCTTTCAGGAATTTAGTCCACTTGGGGTGTTACCCAAGAACTTTTAAAAAGCATGAGGAACAGAGAATGAGAGAGGGCTGCATCAAGAACCTACCAGGGCTCATAGGGGCAATTTTCCTCCAACAGAAGGTTCACCTGGTTTGTGAAGGGAAGTCACCATTACCTGAAGGGAGGAAACGGGAATATAGATGATGAAAGCAAGATGTGCTAGTGAACATTTGAAAAACCCTTCTTTGCATAATTTGCATAATTAACTGAGTTTTAAAAATGTATCTTGGAGACAAGTGTGTGGGTGGGGTGGAGAGTAACTGCTTTTTCAAGACTGGGGCACATCTCAATCCTTTAAAATTCCTTGAGGTTAACTCATGCCCATTCATCAGTTAATTTCAGAATAAATGAGAAATGTTTTTATCAAAATCATGACACTGTGTTGCAGCCATACCTTTCTTTCTTGCTTTGTTTCAGTTGAGTTTTCGATTTGGTATCCCATGTGAGAGTAGGCTGGAGGGAGATTAAGCCTAAATTAAACAGTAAATTTGCAAAGAACCATTATCCAGCCTTTCAAAATTAAGATAAAGATGGTTTTGCTTTTAATGTAATGTGTTACTGACAGCGAAGAGGCAGGCTATTACCAAAGTTCACATCAGTGCTCTCATGTAATTTCTGGTAGGATTTCCCTTATGATTCTTGCTCTATCATTCTATTGTTTTCTGCATCCCAGCTGCAGATCTCATAGACCCTCCAGGGTGAGTGCTCTTCCCACCCCTGCCTCCAAGCAGTGCCTCTCATTCCTTTGCTTTTCCTTCCCTTGCCAGAAAGTGACCACCTGACCAGTCTTTCTCTGAACTCTGTTTAAACAGGTGCAATACCAAGAACTGAAACCAGATCCTTCTCATAGCCCATGTAAAAGGAAGAAAAACAATCTTGGCTAGCCAGCTCCCGCACTGAGGAGCCCAGCATCTGTTTGGGAAGATAAAAGAAAAAGCCTTCAGCCTCAGCAGCATTTCCTTTCTTCCTGCTTTTTATTTATTTTGCCTTTTTATTTATTTTGCCTTTTTATCATGATCGAGAGAATTTGTAAATAGTGTACAAAGGCATATGTCTTTGAAAATATACTTCCATTGTACAGACTCAATTGGATAAAGGTCTAGCTGTTGCTGTGTGAAAGCCTCGTTGGCTGTGGATAATAATGTAACAACAAATGTAAGAATGGTGACATTGGGAGATATACACTTCTCTAATTACAAGTGGAAGAACCAGAATATTACATTAAATGCTCAGCTGTGCTCTGATTAAATCTACATGAAATGTAAATGTCAATTTGATTTTTAAATTTTTTTTTAATGTGACTATTTTTTATCTGAAAAGTAATCCATTACAGTTTTCTATGTTTTATACATTTTAAAAGGGAAGGGGGAATCCCAAAATCTGAATTATGGAACAGATGCATTTCAATTTAACACAGATTCTGACTTCAGATCCTGACTTTCATTCCTGTGCAAATTATTGAGATATGACCCAGCTTATTTTAAGCTAATGAGTGAAGGTACATTCACTCTGTCAAGATAATCTTCCACATTCTACAAAGAAAACTTCCAAACCTTCTATCATTCCATCTAAAACCTTAAAATCTCTACAGGATTACACATAAATACTGCCAGGTTTATAAATGATTGCCTATCTGAATTTTTATACCTACTACCACTTTAATTTGTACCAAGTCAGCAAGTTAGCAACCCAGTTCAGTTGTCAAAAGTACTAGCAAACTAAATCTGTGTTGCTTTTGGTGTCTCTGTGCATCTAAAAATATTTAATACTCAAGTGTTCTCACACACACAAAAAGTATCTGCTTTCTCATTAGATTACTGAAATGCTTTCATGCATAGAATGATTTTGTTAGTGTGAATTTTAATGTAAAGAATGCTAGTGTGCTAAATGGTATGCCAGTGTTTCATTACATTCATTTATAGAAAAACTAATCATTCTTGGTAATATGAATGCATGAAATCTATTTTGTAAAACAAAAACAAAACAAAAAAAAAAAAAAAAGAAAAAGAAACAATGAAACAAAACAACCCTGCTTATGGGAAGGGGGAGTTTGCCTTTAAAAAAATGTTTCACTACTTAACCATAGAATCTATACTTAAAAATTGCATTCCCAAGACTTATGGCAGTTTTTGCACCTCGCTCCCTGATAAATCAAGGGAGTATACCTCTGGAGAGAGAAATAATTTGGTGAGAATGTTTTACTTCCCTGACTGGGTAGGGGATTAAGCTTGGCTGAAAATGCTACAGAAAATGTTTTGCACTACTTTATTAATAGACTGGGATAGGGTGAGGGGGGGTTATGATGGAAAAACATAGGAAAGCCAGAAATATAGATTTCACTCTAAAGGAAGATCCTTTAAAAATAAACTTAATCTCATCAAAGCTAATTTTTAAAGTATTTTTATTTTAAAGCGACGTTGTTAAATACTATTTCTTATGATAGAACTATTTTGATCTGTTTATACACTGTGCTTGAAAGAGAATGTCAGTTAAATTTCCTTTCTACAGAAAGGCTTTGACCTCCGTATGCTCTGTTTAGCTCACCATGTTTATAATGACATGCTTCTATCCGCGTACCATCACCGTTTATTGCTTAGACATAATACTCCATGAAGCTGATGTTACCACAGAAAGTTTACTGATGGGATAATTTGTTTGAAATACCTTTTGATTATACCTCGTGTGAGATTTATGTTCCGTGCTGACAGTGTCTACTCAAGTGTCTACAAGCCTGATATTGTACAACTTCAGATGGACCTGGTGCACAGTAACCATTAACAGATGCCTAATTTTTGTTTCATTCTACCAACTTGCAGATGTTAAATTCAGTGGTAATGTTGACTATACATTCACTGCATTAAATAAAAAAAAATTTGTTTTCTAAGTATAATTAGTACTCCTTTCTTTGCTGTTTTTTGTGGGGTTTTTTTGGATTGTTTTGTTTTTTGGGTTTGTTTTGTTTTGTTTTGATTGAGAGAGGAGTGCTGGAGGATTATTTGCGTATTCTTACAAATGACACTTCACTTAGAGAAACTAGGTTTGGTTTGGACAAATGAAGCCTTCTCTGAAACCTTGACTATTGTATGAAACTCACCACCTTTTAAGGCGTGAGCGCGCAATGAAGTTGATAGAAGAGTAAGGACTGTCTTGAGGCATGAAATGATATTCAGAGAAATCTTCATTGCTTTCGAAACTACATTCGCAGGATGAAAAGAAGAAACTGTGTCTAATAAAATTTTAACTGTTTCTTTCCCCTTCTCGCATAGGTACAGTTTTGCCTTTTGAAAGCTGCTTAACGTTAGTTTTGAAAGATTTTCCATGTAAATATTTTAAGATATATTTAAGAGATTAAATATCACTCCAATAGGGGTGAGACTGCTAAATCCGGTATCTTGTCCACTATTTAATATTCTTCAGTGTCTTTTAGTGAGTAAATTCACTAAAGGTCATTCACATGACAAAGTACTATTGTTGCTATTAATTGTGGTAATTCCTAAGAAATGCATATTTTAAACTTCTCATTTATAAAAAGAACATAATACTTGCTCATTTTGGTACTGTTCCACAGCTTCAAACTGACAGATGCTGTAGGGATTCCAAATTATATTTGAACCATACTATACACTGGGATAATCTGCACTCTAAGATTTTTTTAAAGATATCTTAAGTGATCTCCACACCCAAAGTAGGGCTTGAACTCACAACCCTGAGATCAAGAATCTCATGATCCACCGAATGAGCCAGCCAGAACCTCAAACTGAAACGTTCTTTTCAATGACCTTGCTTTGTGATACATTTATTGAATACCTATTACTATTATATGACTTGCCCTGTCACTGGCAATGATCCAACCAGTGACAGTACATTGAAATCAAATCGGGAGCTAAAGTATAATAAGAACAAAATTTAATTGATAGGTTTCTGAAAGCATCTTTTACAGAATTGTATTCTATATATTTTTTTCTGAGTAGCCCAATTTATTAACCTTACTGAATTTATAATTTAAAATCTTTTTTTTTAAAGTACAAAAACTAATGATAGAGTACATCATTAGTTTTTGAATAGTGTTCAGTGATTCATTAGTTATGTATAACACCCAGTGCTCATCACATCACATGCCGTCCTTAATACCTATCACCCGGTTAGCCCATACCCCCCACCTCCCCTTCTGCAACCCTAAGTTTGTTTCCCTGAGTCAAGAGCAGTCTCTCAAGGTTTGTCTCCCTCTTTGATTTCTTCCCATTCAGTTTTCCCTCCCTTCCCGTATGATCCTCTGCACTATTTCTTAAGAATTTTATTGTATATTTTAAGGTGAAAAAAAATTCAGTAGTAAGCTTTCTTACTCAGGGACCATGGGAACTTTTTTTCCATTTTGATCTCAATATTCAAATGTCTGTAATGCTGTAAGTGGTCTAATTTTGTATTAATTAGTCTTATTCAGAGGCTTTAATTTCAGTTTATACACTTATTAAATGTACCTCAATATTTCTGAGTTTTGTACTCAGCATTAAAAACAAATTAAAAAAAGTATTATCAGGCAACTGATGTTCCAGAAATACAAGTAAAGAGATCCACCGTTACGCTTCTTGCAAAAGCTTCAGGTATTATTAAAGGAATGCTTATTTAAATTCTGGGGCTTTAAATGTCAAGTGTGAGTACGTGCATGTGTACAGATGCCAATTCATTTGTTTGATTAGAGTATCCAGAATCAGCCTTTTCTAATTGTTCAGTCGAGTATGAATTAAAACCACATAAAAAATGTAATGAATACTTACAATAGTGTCACTCCTTGCAATTATACTTCTCTTCGCCGAGATGACTGGTGTAACTCACTGAAAGAAAAAACATAAAACCTTTTTTGGGGTGAAAATGTTAGGTCTTATGCCTTAGTTTCTTTCTTTTTTTTTTTTTTTTTAAAGATTTTTTATTTATTTATTTGACAGAGATAGAGACAGCCAGCGAGAGAGGGAACACAAGCAGGGGGAGTGGGAGAGGAAGAAGCAGGCTCATAGCGGAGGAGCCTGATGTGGGACTCGATCCCATAACGCCGGGATCACGCCCCGAGCCGAAGGCAGACGCTTAACCGCTGTGCCACCCAGGCGCCCCTATGCCTTAGTTTCTACATTCGTACAGTGGCAGTCACATCATAGAAGTTTTATCAGCTGAATCTTTGAGTTTTAAGAAACACCAAACAAAAGGCCTCATTATGTAAGAATACAATGCAAAACAAAACAAAACCACCCAACCCCAAAACAACCAAAGTGGTCACGTGCTGCAGAAGCCAACCCCACCGTGGAAGGTTCGCTGGAAGGTAATGATTATGCGTGCGCTTTCCCAAGGGGGTTTGCGCTAACGACCCAAAAAAAGTGTAACAAGTACATACATGGTCTCAAATGAGTTTTAATTTATTGAGACCTTCCTTTCTTCACATTCTAAATTAATAACAAAGAAGTGGTCCCTCAAATGCACCAGCTGTATTTTTGTAGACAGGTTTTGTTTTTCCCCCTCTGACGGTTGTGTCTCCACATGTTACTGAACAATTATAAAACTCCATTTAAAAAAAGGAATGGCACTGCTGTTCTGCTCTCGGCAATTAATAGCATTACTATATTAAGCTGAAAGCTTTATTTGTATTAAACACAGAAACAGGTAAGTAGTCATGCCAAAGTTTTCTCAGTCTGTAGCATAAGAAAACATGCAACATAATTCTCCCCTGCTGCAGATTTTTCAGTGTTCCTTCAAGAGAAAAGGAGCGACCAACCTGTCAGCGAAGGAACTTGCAAACCACGTCTTCTCCGGAGGAATGCGTTCGAGCTCCTAAGACCTGGCTTGCTGCTGCTGCTAGGGTGAGATGACAGCACAGGCTCAGCTCCGCTTCCTATCAAAGACAAGCTTCACGATGGCAGGAGGCAACTTGAGGCAACATTTCATTTTGCTGGAACTCAAACACCAACAAGTTTAGGGGAAATGCTAACTGCATAGAAAAAAGGTGCACATCTGGCCCCAACCACTCATAAGCGGATCTTGATTACAGGAGCCCCGCCTGAGACAACGGTAATTACAGAGGCAGCTGCAGTACAGAGGGAGCTGAGAGGAAGAAGTACCATTGCTGGTCCCAAGTTCAGGGATCTCTTAACAAAGCCATCCAGAGAACTGGGAACCTTACGATTCAACTCGACATCATTCCCTCAGAACATCCCTCCTTTGTACAGCAGTGATTATGACAATTACAAGCCCAAATCCGTGTGTAACCTGTAATAGTGAAATCGTGGAAAGTAATTTATTGGTGTCAAGAACTAATAAACTCGTAGAAATATTTGATCAAGACTTAAGTGTCTATTTTCTATTATACAGAGGGATAAAGTTGTGTTTTTGTTGACTTTGTTGTGTCACACAGGAGGTAAGAAAGCCAAGTTCTGACCCAAACTTACACAATGGTATTCTTACCCCTTACCTTTGATCTGGAACTCTTACGCAGCAGATTCTGTCAACACAGAGAACTAGCAAAGTTACAGCAGGGTCTTTGAAGCACAGGGGAACCCACTGGGAAATGTCAAATACTTCATATGTTGAAAAACTAGTTTTAAAATAGATCAATGTGGTGGTCCATTTTATTTGTTTGAAGTTGAACATTACTTTAAAAATTTCCCTGTAGGATTAAAAAAATGCATTTTCAGATATCATAGAGAAAACCTTTTTTTAGGGGGAGGGGGTCATCCCAAAACATCTGGCACTTGATAACCAAGTCAGGCAGACAATGGTCTCTTGTGGGGTGAGGTCGCAGGTACACACCATTCTTGTGGCACTATGATGTTAATGCGGGGACCACAGAAGTACTTGATAACCCATGATCTCCCGTGGTTATGACGACCCCCCCGACAAGCAGGTGAGAAATCTCACCCCCAAAACACATTAATGTGATATTCCCTGGTGCACTATAGTTACGTTACCGGTATCCAATGAGTTTATATAAAATCATGGTTAAAATACTCTACTTTGGATTGTACTACTTAAAACAGTACCTTACAAGACACCATTTTCCTGGCCTTCACAGAAGAGGTGCAAAATAACGTGCTCTGGAGAACAGTGGCAAGACCCTTTCACTCGGAATCCTCTCGGTGAACAGCTGGCTGCCTGTATCAGCATCAGTGTTGTAAATAATAAAATCAATAGTAAAAAGTGATTTTTTTCCAGGTCTGTGATGATAATAAGAAAAAAATTCTCAGTAACACAGTAGTAACCTCCCTTCAAATAACAGATAAATGTAGCATTCATTCAATCTGAGTGTCCTCCCTGCTTTTTGGTGTTGAATCTGAAAAACAAAACAAAAATCAGACAAGTAATTCTTCAGGTTCCACGAATATTTCTAAAATCAGACAAGGCCAAGAGTGAAGGTATGTTCTCATGACTCCACATGGTAAGTACATGAGGAATTTTCATCTTTGGCAATTTAAGAATCTTCCTAGAGTAAAGACCCCAACCAATATGGCGACACACTACTTGGAAGGGGCTGAAAAAGAAGACTGAAGAAGCCTGCCAGTAAAATGATGAGCCAGATTCACTCTTGAAGGAGGGGCATATAGTGCAGGTATATTTTTTCTGAGATCTGCATTAGATGGTACTATGTTTAATTACATCCTTCCCTGAAGAAAAATGGCACATTTTAAAAATGTACTTTTTATTTTAAAAATCCAGTAGATGCCAGTTTAAATATGAGCTTTAGAAAATTTCCAAGACTTGATTCTCATTTATGTTAGAAGCATTACTTTCAAAAAATAAATGAGTTACCGGCATTATAAATATAAATGTTACAGAGAAACTTGGAGAAGTGAAGAAAATATTGAAATTCTATAAGTACACCACTATTAGCTACTTGAAGTAATTTTTAATTACATCCTACTTTTTTAAAAAAGAACTAAAATTAGCCAAGAAAAATGGCTTTGAGAAAACCAGTCTAACTACTTTCTATAAATGGCTCTCAACCTCTCCTTAAGTTCATTTCCTCTAATAACATGACTTTGTATGAACTTGAACATAGTTTGAAAGGAAGAGTAAGGGAACTAAAGTCATGGGGAAGGAAACTAGATTTGCCTAACCTCGAGGAAAGGGCTGAATCTTACTACTCGGATAGTCTATTTCTGATAATACCAAGTAAAACTGGCACTTTTATTTTTCTTTTTGATTGAGTTTCAACCAAAAGAACCTTCCATAAAACAATTATCTCAACCCGTTGGTTTAATGAACATTATTCAAAATTTTCAAAGACAGTTTAGTGTATTCCTGAGAGTAGAAAATCTGCCTCTATGCATTTGTCTGATTTCTATACCTTCATTAACTTTTCAATTAATTACCTCTCGATTTTTTTAAACCAGAATGACTCCTAACCATTCTCCCCCTCATCCCTTTGCCCAGTTTTCACCTTTATAATTTTGCTTGCAAGGTTCATGAAGAGCTCTTTAAAATGTTTAATTTTTCTGAGTATTACTTATTGCTCTGTAATTTCATCTCTATGTAGTAAAAACAAAAAACAAAAAAACAATGCAAAACAGAAATGCATCTTTGGGATGAAGTCAGATACCAAAGACACATACTCATTAAAACAAAAACAAAAAACTATTATAAATCAAACCATTCTGGTCATTAGAAAAATTTATCAGTGTCATGACATAAACCATTGTTGACCTAACCTTTAAGTTGAGAAGTACTGACAACAAACTAAGTTCTTTTTATCTGTCACCACTTTAAGATTAATGATTTTTTTTCAACATGACTATTTCATTTTGAGGACAGAAAAATGGAGAATCACGGGAAATTTTAGTTCATCTACTATTAAGATAAATGATAGTACAATAGGTGTAAATTCAAAGCTGGATTCCAGATTTTCTGTTCAGTACAATTTACCTGCTGGAATTGCTAAGCAAATTTTTTAAAAACTTCTTTTCTTCAGAACTAAATCCCATGTTCCAAAGAGTAGTTAGCCTTTCTCCATTAATGTTTAACACCCATTATGCATAAATGTTCATTTGCTTCAATTCAGATGCTTTTGAAAGGAAGATTAGATTTATCAAATCTGGGTTTACTAGTCTAAAAAGATTTGGAGGCCATAATAAAACAAAAAATCAGTAGAAATGTTTGTTTCAATTCTTATTGGAGACAGCTAATTGTAAATGATTGAATAAAGAACTTTTATTTTTTGGTCTATGTAGAGGGCAATATTACATATTATAAATTACATATATAAACAATATTATATATTTGTTTTATTAGAGGTATTGTTTTTACGACAACTGATGGCTGGTTACTTTGCTGATTTAATACTATTGGATCTTAATTCAGCAAGTAGTTTAAAAACCCAGAAAAGTTCACTATATTTGTTTTTAAAAAGAAAAATATAAGTATATATTCAACAGTACAAAGACAGTATTATAAAAAGAAAAATCATTTCTATCTAGTACTAAGAGTTATAGTTTAGGCGGTTTTTTTTTTTTAAACACATAGCTTAAGTGTATTCATAAAAAACCCCTACATATTTACACTTATAAAAAGGCTTATAGTAATGAATTCAAATATGTAAGCTATTGGAAAATATTTGTATATTAAATATACAAATTATCATTTTGCTTATAACACAAAGTACTCCCAAATAGGAGACTCCCCTAAAAGTGAATCATTTGAACTTGTGATTGGAAAATGTTGAGAAGCCTCTTTTTCAAGTAATTTAATCTATTTCCCTTTCTAACAATTCACATAAATTCATGTTGTTGCTTGGAAAGCACTATTTGAAGACTAGCATTTACTGAAGAGGAAAAACTTTTTAAAAAATCTAGTGATCGATGATGTTAAAATTATCTTTTGTTTGTTTCATCTGAAAAGGTCTTCTTTTTGTAAAATTTGCAATACCTTGAAAGATATAGGCTTCGGAACCAAGCAAAAACAATACCACAACTTTTTCTCATTAATTGAGTCCAATAATTTCTAATTCTATATCAGAGCAAATAATTGTCAGAGTATATCCTCCCACCACAATTCATTTCAACCGACAAGGTGAATTTTTTGATCATGTAATTTGACAAGAAAGAGTTAACAATTCCATGTTTCCATGGAACTGATGCCTGCAGTTTTGACACCACCAGGCACAGCCTAATTCCAATAATGCCATCGCTGACCTTTCTAACTCAATCCACATTTGTTATAAAAACAATTATCATTCGGAACTTTGCAAGCTCCACGTCAGCAGGAGGTGCGATTGGCGTGGAAGCTCCGTGATAAATGCCTGANGGAAAGAGTGCCTCATGTCACTCAAAGATGACCCTTCCTACTGCTTCAGGAGCACCGGTGACAGGCTCT
Organism: Ursus maritimus; assembly: GCF_017311325.1. Classification (NCBI taxonomy): domain Eukaryota; kingdom Metazoa; phylum Chordata; class Mammalia; order Carnivora; family Ursidae; genus Ursus; species Ursus maritimus. The sequence continues at coordinate 15,509,295 of NW_024426663.1, forward strand.
CATCAAGTTCATAACTTAACTGGAAAAGTGTGTAAAGGCGTATGGATTGCACATTCCAGCAACAGTGTTTTCATGTGAAGGTATTCATTTAACTTTCCGTAACAGCATAGACAAAAATGGCAAATGTTTCCTGGCATTTATATAAAGTATCTTAGCATTAATGCATTTGTATTTACCTGGGAATGTGTATTAGTTTGCAAAGACTGCAAAAGCACACCCTGCATTCTACTCCCTCTAAAACGTAACTGCCATAATCATAACAATCAAAGATTAAACTATTAGATCTGTGTAATATTCACATTTAAAAACTAAAACAGAAACCGATTATTACTGCAAACTTGAGAAACACAAAATTGAAATTTTTTTCAACAGCAGATACAGAATGCAATAAAAGTAACACTATTTCAATCTAATTTACCTTCCTAGACTGTAAGCTTTTCCTTTTATTGTAGTCAGCCCGTAAGCACACCACCTGGAATATAGTAGGTGTTCAAGAAACAATAAAAACACTGATTTTGCATTTGATTTATACAAGGATGAATGTTTTTCTGATCATCTTGGAATTAAGGAAATGACAGAAAATGTATATAAATGGACCACTTTATTCTGCATTGGGAAATTAATAACAAGCTAGAAAACTAATTTCGAAAAGACCCTTCCTAAGGAGTTGCCAGTAAACAATCTAAAATCTTTATATTCCAAATATTTCTACAGATTACATATGGGGAAAGCTGCATCTTAACAGCTCAGAAATCTTATTCCAGCCTTTATTTACATTTGTAATAAAAGCCTTGATAGGCATTTTTTTTAAACGAATCTATTGAACTACAGATATGAAATCTAGCAAAGTACAAGAAAGAATAGCATGACTCAGCCTTGCCGTCAGTTGCTGGAACTCTGAGCCACTTACAACTAAAAGCCAGGACTCGGAAAGCCCATGAATTTTATTTATTAATATTTCTATTTCCTCTACCTCTAAGATCAATCTGAAGCAATTACTATATCTTCTAAAAGCAATATTAGAAAAAAAGTTTCTCATTGAAGGTTTAAATTTCATATACGTTTGTTTAAATTCATGTACATATCTTGGTTTTGTTAACTGGGACACAGAACGCAGTAATCTATTTGCCAAGTGGTACTCTGGAATCAGTGCAAAACTATAATGACACCTTATTAAAATAGGCAGAGACCTCGATGGCATTTTTTAGTGTTTAATACTCCGTATCATCATGAGCTGCAGAAGTTGGCAGATAGAACAGTTATGAAACATTAATTCTAATTGCAACTAGATGAATATTTCTTAAGAACATTTAATTTAGAAAACTACTTTTCTTAGCAGTGCAAAACCCTAACTCATGATGTTGGTTATTTTATTAACTTAGAATTATTACCAACTTGAGCAATTACTATCTTGCTTAAATAATTCGTTATAACTAAAAAGAGGAGGTAAGAATTAGAAAAGAGGCAACATTTATTAAGCACCATATTAAGGTGATAGGCTAAGAATTCTGTGGCACAGATAATACCTGGTGTTATTTCCATTTGACAAGTAAGAAAGCAAAAGCTCAGAAAGGAACCTGCCTAATAATGTAGTTAATAAGAAATTAGACGGGGATTTGTAACTATGCCTGTTAGATGTCAAAACTGTGTTTAAATTTGTAGTAATTGACCAAGTAAACATTGTTGCAGATGCCTTCACAAGTCAAGTACAGTGGCTATTCTTCAGAAGAAAAACTGTTCTTATTCGTCATGTTGGGAAACACTTCACTAAATCTTTCTGAGCATTTTAATGTTCCTTAGATAGTCTCTGCTACGTCATGGTTTGATACTCTGGCAGACTAAGTATATATTAATGAGACTTTTAGAAGATTTCACATTTGAAGGCTAACTCGAAACAACTAATATTTCCTACAGTCTGTGTAAAAAATTACTGATTTAAAAATACAGGGAAAAAACCCCTTGATTTTTATTCAGAGCTGATATACTATTGTAGCAGTTTTCAGTTTAGATTATAAACCCAGTAATAAAAACACTCAGAATTTGTATCTTGTTAGAAGATCTATTTCCAAGATAAAACTAAAGTGTGCTGCTTTAGCTGATTAATTGCTGTGAGATCATCACTTTAGTTACATAAAAGCTTAAATGGAAGTTTTAATGTTTCTTCTCCAGCTGTACCACAGCGTAACTTATTCCCACCAGGAAAGCGACTCCAATTTCAAAAGTGGGTATTATCCACACCCTCTCTTTTAGTTTTACGATAAATTGCCGTTAGGGGAAAAAAACCTGCAAATTGAAACGTAAATTCATACTACACACTAAGATTTTAGATAATCGCAAATCTATTACTTAGTTACCACTTATAATCTTAATATTTGGCGAAACCTACTATGCAGCGGTATGTTTTCACTTACAGAACAGTGGTTACATGGAGTAGAAACAAACTTTGTACCTGAACTGTTAAAGCAGATCAAGGGATCAAACTGTCAAACTTGGCACATTCGCTGCATTTAAAAACCAAGAGAGTATTAGTATTGTAAATTTTAGAAATGTTTATTTTACAAACACACAAAACTAAAATGAGTATTTTAGCCCAACAGCCTACAGAGAGTAAACAGGGAGCTCCATGCTTATAGGTGCACATTTACGTGCGTGAGTATCCTTGCCATGATTCCAAACTCTTAAATCCCTGGAAGAGAGGACAAACATCTGGATTTCAAAAAATATTTAAATTAAAATGTTTTACACGTACAATATAAATAAATATCACTTTCAGATCAAGAAATAATAAAGATTAATGAAAGCAGTGTATACACCGAATGAAACTCTTTTTACTTTTGAGTCAAATTCTACAACATGGAAAAAGATAGAAGCCTACACAATAGGTCTGCAGAGGTTCTTTAAGTGCTTTTGAAATTTAGCAAAGCTGCAAATTCTGTGAATAAATAAATCAAATTAATATTTTTAAGAAGCTATGAGGTTCCATAAGAAAGGACAAAGCAAGCTAAGTACGTTTAGAAAGTTGACTCATATTTTTTGGCATCCTCACGAAAACTCCGTGACTGAACGGCACATCATTTCCAACGTCACCAATAAGGCCTCAGTGTGCACCCCAGGACACATTTTTAAATTCTCAGGCAGTTCCTTAAGAATATTTGGGAGCGTCTGCAATGTCTTTATATTTCTGGCATACAGATCCAATAGCCAGTCAGTGTGAGCACTGGTAGTTTCTTTATAATTCTTACAAGCCACAAGCAGCACATTTCGATGAGTCAACCCTTTGAAAGCTAAGAGGAACTCGGAAGATAAATCAAAAATTGAACAAAAATTTAGCAACATTCTACTAAGTAAAAACGAGCCAAATTCAAGTTGCTGGTGGTAAAAATGTTTCTCTGCTTGGGCATGAAAGTTCTCCACCGTATCTTCTATTTTTGTAATAGCAAATAGTTCTTCCTTGATTTCAGACGATACCACATAATCCAAGGGCAACTCTCCCTTAGAGTTCCTCTGCTGTAAAAGCACTGGGCCTGTGAAGAAGAAAATACACGTCAAAACATTTTTATTTCAGCAGCTTAACAGTTGTTTTCTCTATTTCCCCAAAGCATCCAGGTCTCTCTTTACAATTATATTTCGTACTAATTCATGTTGAGAAAATTAACTGGCCATACATATTGACTGCTTAATAAAGGTGCATTAAAAAAACCCCAAAATTCTAGTCAACGCCTAATTAGGTTGCCTAAAAACACATGCCTTAGTTCAATAAATAATACATAATTACAAATTCAAAAAAGCATATAAACTTCATAAATTGTCATCTTGAAATAAGAATTTCAGTGTTCCCAGAAGATATTAACAAAATATGTTCTTCAATCTGTGTAAGAGTATTAAAGGTATCTTGTAATTTCACCAAGGGGAAAGAGTACTACCTCCTTCCATTGCTAATAGGTAACTGCAACAGAGCAGACTGTAAAACCTAAAACCGTGCACAGACACAGACCGCACTTTTCATTTACCTTTGCGTATGCTCAGTTTTTAGTACATGTAACTGGTTTACAAAAAATCAAATGTTAACTGCTCTGAGTCAAAAGTCAGATTTCATCTTTCTGTCCTGGCTAAACCTATAAATCTACTTAGCAAACATTGCAGTTTATCCCCCAGGTAGTAAAGGATAATACGGGAGAGGCAAAACGACATGACTTAGTATTTGGTCACGTAGCACCGAGTACTTCGTGTCCCTCTGTCCGTCAAGTCCTGTCATTATTTATGCACTCTGCCATAAAGACGTTATAAGAGATGTAAGGTTTTAGTCCTAGAAGACATAATCAGAAGATCCTACATGCGACGTAAGAGCGTACAGTCAGAGAACACATCATAGCTGCAAAAACTCCTAATGATGAATCTGATGACACATATGTAATGGCCTAGTTTATAAAATGTGTTTAATATCAAAGATCAACCGCTGATAATATGTAATTCAATTTTACGGGAAAAAGAAAATTCTAAATCAAAATTAGGTCTCTTTTCATTATATTTCAAAATATTGCACCAAGTGACTCTTCTTAAAAAAAAAAAAATCCCAAACTATGGACAAGATATCAAAAGTAAACAAAGGTTTTAGAGACATAAATAAACTTCTGAAATTCTTTCAAGACTGAGTAACTCACAGAGAAGATGTGATGTAGTTAATATAATGCTGGTGTTAAACCATTTGATAGGTCCAAACTCAGGATATGACTAAGGCAAAGCTTAGTCTGTACAACTGCCAAAGGACCTCGGCAAATTCAACTACAAGTAGGTTTCTTCTCTTACGACAATGAACTCATACACGTGTTATTTTTCAACAAGAGCCCTGGAAAAATTCACTTTAGTCAGTATAATCCCATGCTCTTTCTAAAGAGTTGGACTTAATACAGTAATGGCTCTCGTACTGCTTAGATCATTTGAAGCAAGGCCAAATATTGGCTTGAATGTCACATACATGATTGAGTAGAAAAATAAAACACTTAGAGGAGATAGAACATCATGGTTTAGTAAACATATAATACTAAAAAAAGTGGAAGAACTGAAAAATATATTGATTAGGAAATGGTGTCAGTAAAACAGACACACTAAGGCCTTTAGGGGGCAGGAGAAGACTATAAATAACCAAAATGGTTAGGCTCCCAAGCTATACAACCTTTCACATATGTATATACTTGGGGGGGGGGGG
>NW_024426663.1:15514517-15582493 GCF_017311325.1 Ursus maritimus
GGGGGGAGATCTAAAGAAAATACACATTTTATTTTCATGCAGAATGAAATAGCCTTAATTACACGAGAAAATAATTTTAAATTTCCAGTTAAAATCCGCATAAATGAAAGTAACAGGAAATTTACAAATTTTTATTTCTGCACTATAAACTAGTCATCACTTTTCCTTTGTTTCTCTTTTAAAACACAAATCAGTTATCAGCAAAATTTAGCATAAAATTTATATTATTCAGTTCACATGTAAGAAGAATGTCACTGAAGAGGGGAGTGGGGGTGCTTTCTGAAATGCAGAGATCAAAATTAGAAAAAGCAGCAGATGAATATTAAGCTCAAGTTATCTCCATCACAAAACCCCTGCACAACAGTTACCACCATTTGAAAAAAATCTTTCCACTGTAACTTGAGTGCAAAATGTGAATGAAGAAAAGATATTCTAGGATATGTTTCTTTTTGAAGTCTGTAAAGAAATGACTCATTAAAAAACAAAAAAGATTAATCAAGTTAACAGTTATATACAAGAAATGAAACAAGAATGGAAAACCCAAGTAACCACAATGGAACTCTTTACATTCATTTATTAATAAGCTTTCAGAAATGGCTGGTTCACAAAGACATTACACACTTAAAGTAAAAGGGTTAATATTTAAAACCAACGCACTCAATTCAAAATATACTCTCATACACAAAGCGAAATAGGCTTTATAATTAATAAAAATAAACAAATATTTACATATCACGAAAAGGTATCCCTATTAAATAAAAGGTGATTTCATTCCGGGAGACTTTTTATCTTTTTCACTAATATGAAATAAAGGCATTTTTCCTTACACATCTCAAACATAAAATGCTATCCACCTCTGAGGGAATTCATCGAAAAACTGGATAATTTATCAAAACCCGCTTAGCATAAACGCACTCACCCCCCCGCTGGAGCAGCAGCTTGCCAATTTCCACATGTCCGTTTGACAGCGCATCATGCAAAGGAGTCACCCCGTCCACTTGAGTGAGCAGATCTACCTCTGGACAACGTTGCAAAATTTCCTGGACACACACTGTGTTGCCATAGTTACAGGCTTCATGCAAAGGCGTCCAGCCAGCATTGTCTAAATTAGAAATCAAGGCAAGTTTTAAAACAGCAAAAGTAGGACTTTTGGTAGCAAAGTATTGATATTCTGCTCCCTCTATCTGTGTGACTTTCTAGGTGCTTCATATAGAAATAACATGTTTTGATAAGAATGCCTAAGGTGTAGTCATATTTTTAATTGTAAGAAAAATAAAACAATTTAAAAATAATGATTTTGAGATCTGTCAAAATACGGACAAAAAATGTTTCTGTGCTATTAGTTATAAATCAATATATGATGAATTTCTTGGTTTTGTGACTGGTAATATTTTAAAGATATGTTAGGTAAATATACTTAAATGATTTTTCTTAATGTTGACAGAACACTATTTAATACCACAAACATTAAGACACTGGATCAGACTACAAAAATATAGAACTTACCTTTAACATTGATGTCTATTCCTGGCAAAGAGAGAAGAAGAATCAATTTCTCCACTTGGTTATTTATGCAAGCTCTATGGAGGGCTGTTTCTCCTGCCATAAAAAATTAATAGATTATTCCAGAGAAGACACGATATCAACTAAAGAAAATAATCAAAGGGCATGAACTAGGAGATCTGGCCACATGCCAGAAAATTATTTATTGAGTTTTCCTTTTGACTGGTTTAAATATCTCTCGCATTAAAAAAAAGGGGGGGGAGGATACCCACCAATCCATAGAGCTTCTGTTCTATCAGCAATTCAGCAATGAAATTCTACTGCAAAAGGTTTAATACAGGCATTGTCTCCCCCTAGCTCAAGGTTTAAAGCTTCAATCCCACTATAAAAGCCCCAAATGATCAGAGAACACCAAAAATACTGGGTTTTGCAGCAATAAAAGTTTAGAGTGCAATTGCCCTCTCTTAAATTTATTCATGAACCTACGTTAAATGTATGGCTCTTTTTTATACAGCATTTATAGCTTAATTCAAATGAATGTTTCTGGCTAAGCACGAGTGCCTCTACACACTCAAGTATAATTCAGAACTTCAAATCCATTAACAGATGGTTTGCTGCTTCTCAATAGGCTGTCTGGCTTGGCTACAGCAGCGCAGAGAAGGAGAAATGGGGGAATCTTAATATAAACACACACACACACAGAGAGAGAGAGAGAGAGAGAGAGAGAGAGAGAGAGAGAAAGCCCTAGTACCATTTAAAGCTGAATAAGAGTGACAAATGAAATGGTAAAGTTTTTTCTAGGAGGGATGCAATTAGTGCCTGCTGGCTAAAAGGGTCTATATCCATCTCTGTTGTAACCAAGATTAATAAGATGTAAGTGATAATTTGATGTAAAGGGAATTAAAAAAACTTATAATAAGCAATTGCTGAGAAAACAAATGAAATACTGAATCAAACCCTTTCTTGCTATTAAATACTAAGTAGCACATTTTCACAACAGTGCTCAATTTCATAGATTATCTCTGTAACTTCTCCCAAAACATTTCTTTTACATGCAAGGAAAAGCTTTTGAAGTTTTTTCTCTACTATTTCTCAGTTCTCTTCCTCCCTCCCAGATCCCTCTGCTGTTCAGACTAAAGTCATTCATATTCATTGTACTTTCTGACACAATAAACAAAGAAAAAGGACATTGTTTGTGTAGTTAATATCAGAGTTCTACTTTAATACATTTTTCACAGTTTGGGCTAAATGGGCAGCTATTTTGAATTCGTCAAATGCAATTATGAACTTTTATCATGTTGAGAGATTAGAAGGGCTTCACTCTTACTGTTTACATTTGGTGTCCTAATGATAATTTTTGTATTAAAAGAGCAATACAGCTCATTAACAGGAGACTCAGCAATTTCCTTCGGCCAGATATAGACTTGTGGAAGGTAACTTATATTTGTGAGTTAAGAGGTCACTAAGTAAAAGAGGTGCTGAAGTGAATTATTACTGCACTACTCTTGTTACTCCATCCTTTAGGTACTTAGGTTCCAGTATAGTTAGAACCAAAAGCCAAACACATTTCATAGTCTGGGCTCAATGCCTGGGAGAAAAGAGTCCATATGCTTAACACAGCTATGTAACATAGCCTACTCCTCATTCTTTGTTCACAAAATGTCTAGGACTGAAAGAGATGAAGACTGAATTATACTTTCAAATCAAAAGACTCTAATCCCAAGCTGCACAGGTTGAGGTGGAATAGAAAAGTAAGGCGGGCAAGTCTGGAATGAGCTCAATATGAGCTAATATCTGGAGAGGAGGGGGAGAAAGGAAGGGGAGGAAATATTCTATTATACTGAGTATTAAACAATCACATTCTCTGCATACATGACAGTTCAAAAAAAAAATCAGATGCTATCTAAGAAGGTATTTTCTGGACCTAGTCAAGTTCAAGGATTCATCAGGGCCAGTGCTTGCAAATACTGACTACAGCCATGAGAAGTTCGAGCATAAATTAACTCAGATACTTGGAATACCTTTTAGATTAGTCTTGTGAAAATTCATCTTTGTAACTAAAGAGGGGCAATTCTCCTTGGAACATGATAATTCTCCTTCTGACTTCTTTTTCAATCTTTTTAACGATGAGGAACATTTAGCAAGGTTCAGCTCTCTGAAAATAAAGTAAGAAAAAAATGAAAGCTTGTTTTTCACCAAGGCATGGCAGTCTACATTACATAGTGAGTACTTTTTAAAATCTAGCCTCCTGTTCATTTAAACCCCCTTATTCATTCAAATCTTTATTCCTTGTTTTTTATATTTATTCCAAATATGCAGAAACAAATTCTTATGCATTCATTTTTATTAAGCTCATACCCCCAACTGCCCACTGAAAAGTTTATGAATATGGAATGTCACGTAGAGGAAGAGCCCAAGTAAACTACATTTGGCAAAGAGAAAAAAGCAAAACGCAGGCTCCTGCTGCCCCTTCTTACTTTCATATTCTGATCCTACTCTTCCTAAAAACATTTTTAAGGTTTTCTGAATTTTTTGGGCATACTTTTAGAAAAGGTTTCGCCATGTGGGGGAAGCTATTGTAACAATTCAGAGTATCTTACATGCCTGCGGATTCTGAAATCCAATCTTTACTACATAGTAATAGTAATTTAAAACACAGGCAAAAATAGTGTGAAAAAATTTGAAAAACAGTTGTATTTCTTTTGGAAAGCACTTGATCTTAACACCAAGAAAACGTGTACCTTGAATGAAAGCAATAATGTTGATCATATGTATTTTTTTATACATCTCAAACCCAGTTTTGTGCTACTCAGTATAATTCAGACAACATTAGAGATAAGTATAAAGTTTAAGGAATGTGTCCAAAAAAGGGCTATACTAAAAACAAAAACAAAAACAACCCAAAACCAAAACCGAAAAACAAAACAAAAGTTGATATATAAGCATCACTTACGGTAACTCTGGCAGCCCTTCAACTTGTTTCTGTTTTGCACCGTTCAGCATCAATAAGGCTCTCTGAGATTCAAGGCAAGGCCGCTGTCCTATTTTCTTTGGTATCTGCATCTTTCCAGTCCCATGCACACCAGTCTTCCCCAAAGCTGGCAAATAGGAATATACCTGTTGCAAAATAGTATTATATTGCTTTCTCAACTACAAAGAGCTGGAAAGTAGTCAAAAGAAATTACCTGACTCATTTCACCATTAAATTTAGTTATATTTTCTTGGTTTTATCACTATGGTTGCTATCCTTTCTCATTTGAACATGATAAAATAATAAGAAAGCTCCTAGTTCCAGGTCATTTACATGACAGACAAAAAAAGAAAAATATCTTCTTGAAAATAATCATTTTTTCAGATTCACTTTTGATACCCTTTTAGCAAAGTTCTCATTTGGATTAGTCTAATGCCCAACTTGTTATGGTTCATTTGCATATTTTAAATATTTATGGTTTATGTATAACCGGTATTTGGTCATTTCCATTTGGTAATGCCTTCCTTCGACAGAAAACAACTCTGGAATAAGTGGAATAAGAAGAGCAAAAGTCGTGAAGGACAAGGACTGCTGTACAACAGTGTTTTCCCAATCCGACCAATAAACAAGGGTATTTCTCATTTGTTGAAGAAACTGCTAAAGAGAGCAGATATTAAAGATAGCCAAGATAAAACTGGAAAATCTTGACTCAAATGCAGCTTACATGTGTGTGTGTGTGTGTGTGTGTGTGTGTGTGTGTTTATATATATGATAAAAAGGAATAACCTTTGGCGTCGTTTACAAATTTTGTTTTTTAAATTACCATTAAATACTACATAAAAAGTTTTTGGATCTAGGTCTTTTCAAAATAATTATCTTATGTACTATGGCAAATGATTAGGAAACAAAGGTTTCTGTATTATTTTTCTGTTATCAATCCTTAATTACTCTCAAATAAGAATTAAAATTTTTATCACTAATCACACTTCATTTTTGAGGTTGAAAAATACCCACTCTTACATAGATTTGAAAGATCATATAGATTTCTATAAGCCTGAAAGATTTAAGGTTAACAAGCTCCGTCCAATTATTAGAAATAACAAAAAAATTTTAAAGTTGAATTTATGAACGCACTTCTTGGCAAGTAAAAGAATAGAGTGGTCTTACCATTTTCTGAAGAGAAAGTGGCTCAGAAGAAACACTGATGGAACTCTGTAAACACAACTTTTTAAAGACTGCCTCTGCAACAAACATTTGAAGCCAGGAAGAGGAAAAGGAACAAATGAAAATCTCTAATTCCTGCGAAGAAAAGTCTGTACAAAACGAGAGAAGTAAACAGTTACTGCTATACCCTATAAAAGTTCTGTCTACAGAATATTTTCTGCATGGGTTTTATTCATTCGAATAATGATTCCTACACCAGTAAGATTCATCCACATAATTTTAAATCCCCCAAAACGGTTAATACTCTTATTCCTTGCCTTTTAAGAAAAAAAAAAATTTTATGGGATATGTTCTCACATTTGAAACAATCATTTCTTTTTATTATTTTAAAGAAAAATCTTGAAATTAGATATATACACACATGAATAGAGAGATAATAAATGAATAGATAGGTATGGGATTTTTATCACTATATTTTCTGACTAATGTTAAAGGTATTTTCCCACAATAGGGTTGTGCCTTTGGCGAAGCAGTACTTGGGTTTTTTTAATGGACACGTATGTTATTTGATTTGAGCTGACAGGAAGAAAGAAATTAGACCCCTTCCCCTGACAACATCCATGAATCCTATCACTGCAGAGGAGGAATAAATGTAAAGAAAAGGAAAATTTACGACAAGAGAATGTATAAAGACTTCCTTAGAAGTTTGTACCCACTCTATTATAGGAAGTGGGGGGAAGGAACTATAATTTTAAATAACACCAAGAGCCTCAAATCTCTTTTTCCAAAAACCTCAAGTTCTCCAATAATATGGAGATGCATAAATATACAAAAGAACTGAGAGTAATGAAAAACTGGAACGACTATCTGCCATGTAAAATAATCTATTTGATGTTATGAATTCTCCAATGATACTCTCTGCGTAAGTAACAGAATGGATGATAAAGTGGAATATAAAGAATAAATAAGACCAATCAGCAAGACACTACAAGAGCTGAAATTAAAACAGGAGAAAAAAGTTGTGATATTATACAATACAGCGGAGTCACTATGTAGGGGAGAAAAAATTTTTCCTCTGCCCTTCCAGATTCTTGTGGCTGGTCTATTAATTAAATTGACATAGGACAGATTAACAGGAGAAAAACAAATTTAATTCCTTTCATATGGGAGCCTCATAGACACAAAAGGTTCAAAGACAGGTAACTGAGGTTTGTATGCCATCCTGAGTTAAGCAGAATGGGGGCGGGGGTCTGGGGCTTCGAAGGAAAGGAAGACAATTTTCAGGAAGATGGGAAAAGCACATGTTTGATAAACAAGTATTTGACATGCTATGCAGAGACAATGGAACACAGAGAGGAATCTGAACAAACAGGCTCTGCCAACCTTGCCCTAGCTTACTGCATCTATCTTATACACTTTGTAGTTATCTCTGGTGATAGCTCTCTTCCTGGACCAGTCCCTCTACCTAAATTCTTTTAGGCAGTTAAGGGAGTAATGAAAAGTTCTTCCTGAGTCTTTTGAGTCTTGATTGTTTTCAGCTCAAAATAACCCACATGTTAAAGTTGCACATTCTGGGGTGGCATATTCTGCTCCCCTTCAGTTCTGCCTTTGAAACTTCCCAAGAAGTTTCACATTCTAGAAGTTGAGGTGGTAGATTGACCCAGCATCTTAGTCCTGAGAACTGGTCAGTTCAGTTAGAAGAGTTGTCTCTCATTTCAGGAGGTAGTGATGCTGGTGGGCTCCCAAAACTAGGTCTACATTGTACAAAATATCAGGAATTTACTACGAGTTATTTCTACAAAAGCAAAAGAATAGCAGATGCTAATGGTTGGGACAGACTATAATACAAATCTCTTAGTTCTGAAGGCAGCCAGTCAAGATTTCTAGATGTCTGGCTCAAAACATCTTCAGATGTAATGAGGGCAGGCAGTGGCAGTCTGAAAGATTTTCATGGTTTGCAGTTTCCATGTCTTCTGGTGAGTTTTCTGAGTGACCACCCAGCAACAGGCATGAAGACAGTCCATGCACGAGCTGCTGTGGTAATTTCTCTGAAGTTTATATCAAGCTGTCCACCTTTTGCTTGCACAGCTTCAGGAAAAGGGCAGTTTCAGTTCTCAGAGTTTCCAATTCCGAAAGGTGGGAGAAAATTTATAAGTGTCAGTTTGGACAGTTAATAGCCAAATACTGGAGGAACTACAATTCAGGATCTAGTCCAGTTTACAGGCAGAAAACAAGACCTCAAAGACAATTCACAGCAATAGAATTTGATATCCATAAAAGTGTATTACTGAAACAATTTTTCTCTCTACAGTCACCTCCATTTAGTCAAATATAATCACAATAAGACTAAGTCATTTGAAAATGAAGTCTAGTTTCACTAAATTTGGCCTGATTATTTACATAAGCGCAGCAAGAATAGTTACTGATCATACAGGCTCTTTTAAATCTGCTTTGTTGGAACTTTTCATAAAGAATCTCAGGTTGAATTTGATTTATTTTTTTAAAGTTTTGTGTACTTTTCTTTAGTAATCTCCTCACCCAATGTGCCGCTTGAACTCATGACCCTGAGATCAAGAATACATGATCTTCCAACTGAGCCAAACAGGCACCCCTTAGATTGAATTTTTAGAAGATCTTGAGACTAGGAAGCCAAGCCAAGGTCCTGCCATCAGACTGTTCTACCTATAGATGTGATAAATTCCTCTTTTCTTGAGGTCTCCAAAATATCCAGGTTTCTGAGCCTGCCAGGAAGTGACTTTGTTTACCTGGTAAGGCTGCTGGGAACCCTGAAAGCAAGGTACCAGGCTGTTTTTCCAAGGGGATTTAATGGCTCCATGAAGTCAGCTTTAGTTCCTTAAAGCTGTCTGGTCATATCTGATTCTATGCACATTCTCAAATATGACATTCCAGCCAAGTTTTGGCAACACAACCAATGTTTCCAATTGTGTCCTGTTACAAGGAGAACAGATTCTTATTGAACTTATGCAAATAGCTATACTGCCATGAAAATAAGAACACTAAGAAGCTTCTGACTTCCAGAGAGATCAGGTAGGGAGAAAAAGTACGCGTTTCATCTTTGTTAACAAAGGATAGTACACTTTGCCAATTTGTTGTAAAGTTTTCTTAAAAGTGGAAAAACATAACACTTGACCCAGCAATGTTGCAAACAAAAAGTCATAAAAATTATGATCATTTTCATTAGTTCATTAAGTCCAATAAAATTAATTCTTGTTTATCTTAATCTTAAATTTGCAGTTTTATGAAGCTATGTTTCTCCATCAGAGTTCTGTAAATTCTTACCCAATGGTATGATCTTAAAATGATCAGAAACACGTATTCTAGAGTATTTGTCACAGTCCTTTCATGAATCTGAGGATGAAATGTATTCACAAAGGCAACAGAGTAGAACAGTAACTCTCTGTAAATAACAGACTCAAAAACGGTTGTGGTTAAGGGTCTGCTGAGTTCATTACAATGCAATTAACAAGAAAATTTGGTTATTTCCATAGCATACATCTTAAGATGATAGCTAGAATTACAAGTGATAACATTATACCAGGACATATCAGATATCTGGGAATTTTCTATTATTTTTGGAACACTTACATACACCTATACAAATACAACATAAAGAAGGCTTAAGTATTATTTCTTATTTGACAATGTTTCCCATGTGATTTAAACCTAATTAGTTTAGAATTGCTCATTTGACGAGGGAGAACATATCTTTTATAATATTCCAGACACCCCCTGCAAAATCCCAAATTTAATTCGAAGTAAAAAAAGACTTCATTTAGAATTTAATTTTGGGAAATCAAGAATATCAAAAGATTTTACAAGACTTGGTCAGACAGGATCATGAGCCACTGTGAAATAATTTCACAAAAGTGACAAAAACTTTACACTCAAATACAGAAATTTAGCTGGGAAAAAACAAAACAAAACAAAACCTTAGCTCTTTTAAGAGGAGACTGTTTTCTTAAGTAATCAAAGACTTGACAACGACAACATAAGAAATTATTTTGCCAATACAGAGAATCTTTGTTTTCTAAGCAGATTTTTTAAAAGGTGAAGAAAAACCTTTTACATTATCAAAAGCAAACAGATCTTCCAAGAAAACTGTCCTTTTTGCAGATCAAAGAATACTTCTGGTTTTACTTAAACATAAGTACATTACTGATATCAAAGGTTATTTTTAAAAAACGATAATAATTCATTTAATTCTAGCCAATTTGACCACACAAGGTAAAATTCTCTCTCCTTCAATTATGAAACAAGACAAAATTATTTGTTTCCCCTTACCAAAAACACATCTCCATACCTCATGCTTTCTCTTAGTCAAAAACTCAACTTATTTTCCTTGCATGCAGTTATTTCCCCTATTATTTCTAGTAGTCTTAATCACATACATTAAAATTCTTAACCCTCAGAAAACTCAATTTCTAGTGAAAATTAGGAAGTAGACAATTGTGCTATTACCAACAAATTTTGAATACATTCTACAATATCTAGAAGTATATTGTTACTCATAAACTTGCCAAAGAGACAAAAGACAAGTTTACTAACACATCAGATTATCTTTAGTTACCCTATAAAAGGGAACCTGAAGTGGATAAACCTTTATACAGTAATTTATGTTTCACTATTTCATCAATTTAGAAATGATCTAGGTATTCAATGAATTTCTGTCATTTAACTTGACTTAGCAAAACTCTAAGGGTTTTAAGAAGTTACCAAAGAGATTTGGAAAGCTGTTTAAGCACACATACCATAAAACATAATTATCGTAGAAAAAATTCACCTAAAAACTCTTATCCCACTTACATCTACCTAAATCACTTGCTCCCAACAATTATATTTAGATTACCCATGGAAATGTCGTAAGACATTGGACAAAGCCAGCCATCATCCCAACCTATTTTTCTTGCTCACGAATTTGTTTAAGAGATAAACCGGGGATGTACTGTATGGTGACTAACATAATATAATAAAAAATCATTAAAAAAAAAAAAAAGAGATAACATGAACTTATTTCACTAACAAACTTGGGTAGAGTAAAAGTTGTAGGTCTGCATTATATTCAATGTTGGTAATTTTAAAGACATGTTTATTGTAATTAAACCAATGAACTTAAACTAGCTTTAATACTAAATACTTCCCCAGATTATGTGGACCTAAAAGGCATTTGCATTAGTCTGATGTATTTCCGAGAATTTTAAGATTTAATCCATTTATATGGACCGTTTGTTTTTAGGCCAATTAAGTAGAGCTCTTTTTATGATTTTAGCAATACTATCCAGAGGCAGAATAAGATTACAGATCTAACACACACACACACCCCTGCAAACAGCCCTCACAGTTTTTGTTCTAAAATTTTAGCCATGAGATGGGTATGATAATGCAAAACTCACTAGTTTATAAAAGAGCAGTTGGATCCAAATTTTGTTTTGACAGTTGGAATAAGTTAAATTCACCTGCTCAGATGACTAAAGCTCTTCAGTATTTATGGAGATGATACTTAAAAATGATTTTTTATTAGCTTTATTTCCAAATAGTTCCTTTGTTTACTCCCTCGGATATTAAAAAAAAAAAAAACAAAAAACAAAAAACAAAAAAAACTTCTCCCTGAAGTTTGCTTTTCAAACAATGGATCTTAGAGTATGTGGCTGTAGAAAATTTACATCACAAACCCACTAAGTATCCAAGTTTTCTTCAAAATGGAGCTTTTGGGTCGTATTTGCCTAGGATTTATCAGAAATTTAGGGTGATTGCTATTTAAATTTTTCTTTTCTGAAGTGCAGGACAATTCTATCTTCAATGTCCGAATCTTTTACAATATCTACCAGCATTTTAAGATTTATAGGGAAGATTTTGGGGATGGTAATTGTTTCCAGGGCTTCATTTCTAGTTTTGCAAAGATCTGTAAGATAAGGACTTATATCAAGGAAAAGATTTCCAACTAAGATAGAAACCTAAAGATTGCTGTATCTACAGCTTCAGGGTTTAGTGCAATATATCTTGGTAAAGTTTCTGTAATGTTTTAAAACACAAAGGCCTTCTTCTGGATTGCACAATTCAACCTTGGACCAATTCATCTTAGCGGAAAAAAGCCTCTACTGTTGCTTCTATGAGACCCTGAACATCAGCCTTTAGGCTGTCAGCTGATCATTTGTAGGACAGTCTAAGAGATACTCTGGTTATCTGTTTCCTCAGAGAGGCGGATTTTTCCCCAGGCACCCATCTGGCTTGTCAGTTAACTACAGCACAACTATGGGTGGGGAGAATACCCTTTTGCAGCTAATGGAGGTCTCCCCTAGTGGGGTTGTGAATGGCCACTAATCTTTCTGTTCTCTAAATTTGCTAAATCTTCTGAAAGTAGAGGTAAGAGGGTTTTATCATGTAAAAGATTTGCTGGTGTTCCTGGGACACCAGGGGGGTCCAGTCCACACACATCCTCAAGAGACACTGCATAGGAAGGCCAGAAGCTGGCAGGGGCAGATCACAGAGCCCTGTGAAGTAGGAGGAATTTTAAGAAATAGTAAAGGGAGGCCTAAAACCCATTAGAGGTGTTGGTGTTTAAATTTACTTCCTAGCCGGCAGCATTTACACTAGTAACCAATACACTCTGGGCTTGCAGATGAGGCTGGAAAGCTCTACATAAATCTTTTAGTAAAAATACAGGTAGCTGGGTGTTTAAGGAATTTTGAGCGGACGACAGGAAAATTTGGGAAGTTAAGGGAATTTGCTGAGGAGATGGGGCTGGAATTCAAGATGTGAAATTTATATGGGATGTGGACTTTAATTTTTGTTCTCATTTCTCTTCTTTCCTCTTGTTAGGGAGTCCCTAAGGCTATTATATTCCTGTGGGTCCCGCTTTTTAAATCTGGTCTTTCCATAGGCACCAAAAAGACAACTGTTTAAGATGAGAGCTCTCTAAAATTTTTTCCTTTTAAATATAACCAATTATATATTTTTTTATTATAAAGGATCTATTGTCTGGCTATTGACATGAGGTATCTTATACTAATCTTAATAGCAACTCAAACCAGTAAGCCTTTTCGGGGAAAGACCCAGAGGCAACTTTCCACACTTAGAATCAATCTTTACCATGGACACAAGAGAGAGGGTACAGAAGATGCAGCCCCTGTGATCCAAGATCATTCAAAGAGTCTACAAAGGTTGTTACAGTAAAAATGGTATAGTGAAAACAGTGTCTCGGGTCACAGACATGCCAATCTGTGACAATGGGTAGATACTACAGGAATGGGACTTTTCTAGCAGTAACAAAACAACATAGGTTGAGATGATTAAGGCCTCTTAGGAACTGGGACCTCTCATGACAAATTACCCTCACAGCTTGCACAGTCAGACAAAGGGAGTGCTGTTTATGACTCTGTGTCTTGGAACCCCAGTCTATTCAACTGGTCGCCAAGAGGCATGCTGGTATGTACACCTTCCAGCTGGCAGAAACGATGGAAGAATATTCTCACTGGTCACAAAGCCAAGCTCTCAAGACACAGAACAAGACAAAAGGAACACCTCATCTAGTTTTTCTTATATGTACACTAACAGCCTCGGGTCTTTCAGAGACAGAGTAATACTTAATAGGGATGTTCGTCTTTGGGGATTGTGCGTTTTTGTTTTTGTTTTTTTTTTACAAAGTATCTCATGGCATAAAAATCGTCTTGAGGGGCGCCTGGGTGGCACAGCGGTTAAGCGTCTGCCTTCGGCTCAGGGCGTGATCCCAGTGTTCTGGGATCGAGCCCCACATCAGGCTCCTCCGCTATGACCTGCTTCTTCCTCTCCCACTCCCCCTGCTTGTGTTCCCTCTCTCGCTGGCTGTCTCTATCTCTGTCAAATAAATAAAATAAAATCTTTAAAAAGAAAAATCGTCTTGAGGTTGGTGGGTGACCTAGTGTCAATCTAACCTGCTCTAGTGCCAACTTATCCTAATATGGGAGTCACAGAGTTAGGTGGTGGGCACTCTAATAGCCTTTAAATGCTTGACCCGTGCCCCCGAGTTTTGCAGGTTTGGCTTCCAAAAGCCTTTACCTTATGTACATGTTGACCCCCAACAAAGTTTGTCTAAACATACACCTGTTTGATGAGAACCAGTCTGTGAGGCCAGTGGCTCAAAAAAGTAGGTTTATGGGGCTTACGCTTCTGTTATACCTTATGGTTTTCCTACTTACGAGAAACAACACAACAGAGGGACATAGAAAAACGGTGACCATCTCTGGGAGGAAAATGATCAACAAAAACCAAGACTACTCATAACGAACCTTTAAAAGAGTCACCTTACATAAGGAACTACTTTCAGAAATATTTTCTTCTGCTAATCCAAATTTAGGAAAGGAAAAAGAGGACTTTCACCATTCTTGTTTCCACCGGACCATGCAGGCAGAGATCTGGGACATTGACATGGTAAGAATTATCTTCTGCTTGTATTCTGTCAATGGTCCCAGGACCTCTCAGCAGGAGCAGCCCCAGAGCGAGCAGTAAAATTACTCTCTGTGTGGTCAACTGTAGGGGAGGAAAAATTTTCCCTCAACCCTTCTGATTCTTTTGGCTGGTCTATTAATTAAATTGACAAAAGAAAGATTAACAGGACAAAATCAAATTCCTTTCATACAGGAGCCTCACACAGACAGAAGAGGTTCAAAGACACCTAGGCAACTAGGGCTTTTAGGCTCTCCTGAGCTAAGGAAACTGGGGGTAGGGAGTGGGGATTCAAAGGAAAGGAAGACAATTCACAGGAAGGTGGGAAAAGCAAATGTTTGGCAAGCAAATGTTTGCCATGCTATGCAGAAACAATGGAACACACAGAGGAATCTGAACAAACTGGCCCTGCCAAGCTAGCTCCAACTTATGGCACCTAGCCCATACTCTGTATAGAAGGCCTGGCCCAGGAAGAAGTTACTTAAATTCTTTTAGGCAGTTAGGGTAAAAAGCTCTTCCTAAAGTCTATTGGTCCTCAACTGTCTTTAGCTCAGAATAACCCACATGCCAAGGGGACACATTTTGGAGTAGCATCTTCTGTTCCCCTATCACTACTAACATTGGAAAAATAACTAGAAAATGTCAATAAAATTAGCAAAATAAACATAACAGGTTAAACGTATTTTAAAAGTTGAACAGAATGATAAACTAAATATCAATATAAAGTGTAAAACTTGACCTGTGTAGTCAGAGGCTGATTTTCTTTAGGCTGAAAAGACACCAGACAACCAATTAAAGTCCTTTCCTGTTCAGATGCCTTACCAAAAGGCTATGGTTGGTATCCTTGTAGTCCTTGATTGTTTGATTTGTTCAATTGGGGGAAGGGGGTAAAGGGGGGGAAAAAGTGAAAAAGAATGGACTAAGTGGGTGGAGAATCTTCCCCCAGGGAACATGTGGCAATGTCTGATTGTCACAACTAGGGTGGGAGGTGTTATTGGCATCCAGTGGTCAAAAAGCCCTGGATACTACTAAATGCCCTACAACTCACAGTTCACAGGAGAGTCCCCAACAATAAAAAATTATCCAGCCCAAAATATAAAAAGCGCCCAGGCTAAGCTAGAAACTCTGCCTTGCCTAAAGACCTGAAGTTCCTGCCTTGACGCACACTGCCATATAGGCAAACGGCTCCCGTCAGATGTGAAGTAGATCCACGTAGCCCCACACATACAGGAAATTGCTGAATTCAAATAATCCTTTCCAAAAAGGCCTCAACTGCAATATAATTTATAAAAACTGAAAAAGAGAAAGGAGTTATTTATAACCTTTTGTTACAACTGACTCCTACAACCTACTAGAAGTATTATTGAAACTGTGCAAGCAGTATGATCATCAGATTTTAATCAACTTGACATGTTACATTTTATAAATTTAAGGTGTACAGCCTGTCACTTTGATACATTTATATATTGTACTGTGCCACTGAAGTAATATTATATAACATCATTAGAGTATAATATTATCTGTATTCATTATACTGTGTATTGGATCTCTATGGCTTATTTACTATTCGTCTCAAGTTTGTACCCTTAAACACAATCAATCTCATCCCCCCACTTCCCATTCTATAGGAACCACCACCAAAGGCAAAATAAATGTATAAGAAAAATAAAATTCCTTTGTAGCCCACTGACAAGTAGTTGAGACAGGCATAGTGACCTTCCTCCAGGAACTCAATTGCCTCAATGTTAATACTTTGCCAGAGGCGAAAGGCAACCTTAGCTAGACATTAGCCCAACTTCCAGGATCCTGTAAGTCTTCTTCAACATACAAAAATCCCTTTGGAAACTTCCTTTATCTCTACCCCCCCCCAAAAAGATATATGTTAGCAATCATCCTCCAAACATATAGCACATTGATAAACATCTGAAGGGTCTCATGACTAAGGTTTTACTAGACTTGTAGTGACTTTTCCTATAAACAGCTAGCCCCTCAAGATCCAAAACACCTTGCTTCCAAATTCCTTAGAGACTTACACCCTATCCTTAAACCCCTCCCAACTTAAAAGTATATAATCAGTCACTCCTTATAACCCCAGTGCAGCTCTTTCTGCCCATGGGTATTGTCTGTGCTTAAAAAAACAAACAAACAAAAAAACACCTCTTTGCACTGAAGAGGTCTCAAGAATTCTTTCTGGACCGTTCACTCCAGGACCCCAACATCATACCACATCAGGTTTACTGGGTTTTCTTTTGTTTTCACAGATTTGACTTTAAAGATTCCACATGTAAGTAATATCGTACAGTACTTATCTTTCTCTGTGTGACTTATCTCAGTATAATGCACTCAAGGTCCATCTAGGTTGTTTCAAATGGCAGACTATCCTTTGTCATGGCTGAATAATATTCCATTGTGTATGCATACCACATCTTTTTTATCCTTTCATCCAATGATGGGCATTGGGTTTTTCTCCTATCTTAGCTATTATGAATAATGCTGTGACAATGGGTGTGTGTAAACTCATCAAAATGCTGTTTTCACTTCTTCTGGGTATGAACCCAAAGGTGTTACTGCTGAATTGTATGTACGGTAGATCAATTTTAATTTTTTAAGGAACCTCCACATTATTGTTCATAATATTTGGACTACTCTACATTCCCGCTAACAGTGCATAAAGACTCCCCCCCTCTATTTTAAGCACATACTTGTCAGCTCTTGTCTCGTCTTCTTGATGATATCCATTCTAATGGGTAAGGCATTATCTCGCTGTCGTTTTGATTTGCATCTCCCTGATGATTAGGGATCCTGAGCATCTTTTCACACGCCTGTTGGCCATTTTGATGTCCTCTTCAGAAAAAGGTCTCTTTAGTTCTTCCGCCCAAATTTTAATAGATTTTTTTGTCTGCTATTAAGTTTTGTTAGTTCTTTATATATTTTGAATATTAACCCTTCATCTGATACATGGTTTGCAAATATTTTCTTCTATTCTCAAAATAATTCTTTTGAATATAAAATCTCTAGTTACACATTTAAAAAAAGCCTAGCATCACAGCATTTACTACAACCGATTGCTCTCTTAACATATCACCTCTAAGCAGAGGCAAAAACAAAGCAGAAATAACTTGCACTGTACAGTTCAAAAGAAATGATGCAAATGAAATTATTCATCCAGAAAGAGCATTTGATAGCTTAAAAAAAAAAAACAGAAAACACTAACTATAATGGATCCACATATTAACAGGTAATACATTTAAAGGGAATAATAAGTAACAGATGAACAACAGAACACAAGAAACTAAGCCACAGGACTGTAAGACCTTTAAGGGCAGGATCATTTTTGTATCCCTCACAGGTTACAGGTCACTGACTTGCAGAGAACAAACATTTAGTATTTGAAAGATGAATGGATGAATGAATGACTGGCAGAGAGCAATAACTCTAGAGAGCTAAGCCTAGTTCATCTTTTTAAAAAAGTTTATCACCTCATGCCACTCCCTTATTAAAATAGCTTCTAACTCCTCACTCTGCCTTTGCCTTTATTCACCCTTCTCCTTGCATCCTGCCAGCAGCCAGCTACCATAAGATTTCAAACAGGCCCCACTTTTTCCTTTCTCAGTTTCGGCAAATGTTGTGTTTTCCAATGGGAGATGCTTCCCTGACTCTGCCAAACTCCTACTTACCCTTTAGGTACTTCTTCCTCGACTACCTGCTATAAAGTGTGAGTTCACTCATTTCTACACCTAGTTTTTCTTGTTTGAAGCACTTAGCATTTTTAAATGATGTATTTACATTAATCTAATTGTAGTCTGCTTCTCCCACCAAAAGCTCCAAAAAGTTAAGAACCATGTTTTGTTTCCCCCTCCACTGTACATGGCGTTTTAGATCAACGCTTGGTAGAGTGGTAATAACAACTTGCTGAATAAATGAAGAGAACAGAAACATTTTGAAGAGATACTTAGTAAAATTACGAAAAATACAGATGGAAGAGATCTGAAGTATGCAGAGGGATTATAATAGGGATTTAAAAAATAAAAGTGAATAAAGGTTTGGAAAAACTATTTATCAGGAAAAAACGATGATGTAGCCTGAGAACGGCAAAAGAAGCTTTATTAAAGTTCTCTAAAGATGTCAAGTATTATTGTAGATTGCGATGACGTGTTTTTTTGCCACTAAAAACAGGAGAAAGAAGTTTAAGTTAAAAATTAGGAAACAATGCCTTGCTCTCTATCTTTATAAATCAAATTTTACTGGAACACAGCCATATCCATTTATATATTGTGTGTGGCTGCTCTTCCTACAGTTGCAGAGCTGAGGACAGACTATGAGCCCGCAGAGCCAACAACACTACATGGTACCACACACACACACAAATTTGCCAACCCCTAGCTTTAGCCAATTTACCAGGAATTTTAATTAGGCATTAAAAAAAAAAAAAAAACCCTTTCAGATCACTTGATCTTAAAAAACAGGGAGATAAGAAAACTTTCTGTTCAAAGTGTTCAGAAATAAAAGAGAATGGCATCTATATGGGTGGGTGGACATGAGATCTGATGGAAAGGAGAAAGGATTTTACTTACCTAGTGAAAGACCTTCTGCCTTATTTTCTACAAAACAAAAACTAACAACAGTTATACTAAACTAAAACTAATAGATTTGAATCTGAGTAGCATCACAATATGAATTCTATACTTTTGCACTAAGAAAAACAAAAATGTACTGTTGGCCATAAATGAGAAAGATGGACCATTATCTAAAACTGGATGTCATATAACAGTCAAACTGTAACATTTTTACTAGTGACTTAGGAAAAGCAAAAATGGTAACTAAGATAAAGAATAATGCAAAGAGGGGCGCCTGGGTGGCTCAGTGGGTTAAGCGACCAACTCCTGGTTTCAGGTCACGTCCTGATCTCAGGGTTGGAGGACTGAGCCCTATGTCAGGCTACCCATCTAGCAGAGAGTCTGCTTGGGACTCTCTCTCCCTCTCCCTCTCCCTCTGCCTCTACCTCCTCTCTCTCTCTCTCTCTCAAATAAATCAATAAATCTTAAAAAAAAAAAAAAGAATAATGCAAAAAAATAGTTTAAAAAGGGGGGGGATGGGGTGGAGTGGTGTGGGATGGCGGGGGTATTGATAGAGAAAAAGAAATGGTTCTTCACCAAAATAGCAACATACAAAAAGGACATTATTAGAACACCTGGTCCACTTGTACAGATGAAAGTATTATGCTACAAAGTCCATAAGAAACACTTTAATTTTGCATATTAGCTATAGAAAATCTACCACTCTCTTAAAGATAAACTGTTTACCTGATTTCTGTCCCTTGACAAAGGTAAAAAATCAAGACATACTAGCAACAAAAAATTAGGAAGATAGTAACTTGAACCATTTTAGAAATAAATTTTTAAAACTGCCAACCTGTAGCCAAATTAAGAAGCCTAAGGGACCAACTTTGTGTGCTTTGAGAAGGGTTAAAAAAAAAGAATTTCAACCATGGATATAGTTTAAATCTCATTTAGGGTTTTAAACATTAGTGATCAAACACATCTGTGGAAGCAAAGTAATCACTCAGTATGTCGGAAGAATTGTAATGGTGGGGCGCCTGGGTAGCTCAGTCGGTTGAGTGTCTGCCTTCAGCTAGGGTCATGATCCTGGGGTCCTGGGACCAAGTCCTATATTGGGCTCCCTGCTGGGTGGAAGTCTGCTTCTCCCTCTATCCCTCTTTCCCTCCCACCCCGCCCAGGCTCAAGCGCACGTGTGCACTCGCATTCTCTCTCTCTCTGGCAAAAATAAATGAATAAAATCTTTTTTTTAAAAAAAAGAATTGTAATGGTAACATTACATTAAGATTTAGCTTAAGTCAGTCACAGGCTAAAACTTGCTGGGTTTGAACTTGCCACGTGATAGGTGGAAATAATGGTGGATAACAATACCCTGCTTTAAAGTAAAGGGAAATTGAGAATATGAGAGAAACCACCATTGAAGCTGATGTATAGAGAACCCCATTAGTACAGGCTCTTATTTCCTGCATTTGGCTTAAGTACAAGATAAATTATATTTCCCTGAAGGTGACCCATACATACCAGAAAACAATACATGTAACTACACTGACTCTAAAGTCATTGAAGTCTCTAAAGCCACTGCTAATCCCGTCCTGGGTCCCCTAACTCAAAGTAGTTTCATTATGGAATAAAAACAGGGGAATCCTTTTAGCTGAATGTTTAGTTCTGAGGCTAGCAAATGATGACAGACATTTGCTTTTCTAAAACAACAACAGTAACAAAAGACCAGTAGGAATGGTGTGAAAGAAATAATAAGAAAAGATTCTAAAAGAAAATGGAATTTGAGCTAAGAAATGTTAAAAAGTCATGCAACAAAGGACAGCTACTCCACAAAAGGAACAGTAATCACCCCGCAGCTCAATGAAAACGAAAAGAAAAAAAAAAAGAAGAAGAAGATAAAATGCTTTAGATAAAAATCTTCTAACTTCAGTAGTATAAAAAGAGACCTCTCTTTGCAGAGGGCATCATCGAATAAATCCTGAACCTAGTTTTAATCCTGGATTCCTATTCTAGAATCTCTCTTCAAAGTATTAAAGTGACTGACAGCATATTCAAGAACTTTTTCTTTTACATAAAACCTAGATGCACTGAAACACATGTGTAACAAAAAAGAGTATTTGGCAATCTAAAATTTTTAAAGTATACAAAAATGATCTTTTATATTGGAGGGCCACAAACTCACTTGTTTTAAACAATACGTTCATTTTAGGAAGTTAGGATACAAGACAGAAAGACAGAAATAAAAAGATTCATAGTTTCCTAAATTGACTTTAAAGTTCAGGAATGTCCCTCAGGTCTTGGAAGCCTTCCTCACTTAGAAGATCAAGAGCGCGCAGCAGAACATTTCATAAAATGAGTTCTGTTATCACATTGCTTAAATAATATTCTCCCCCCCCCCCATTTATTTTAAAGAGGAAATTTTAAAATTAGAATAGATGACTGGTGGGAGAAGAAAGAGTGAGAAAATTATATATATAAGTTACTTATTTTTGCTTCATCCGTGCTCACGTGCTACATCACCAGACTCAATGGGTAACAAATAGTAGCAGCTTTTTATAATAAGGAAAGTTACACAGCAACAGGTACATGGGGCAAATGTTTTAAAGAGTGACTTAACCCGAATTAATCCAAGTGGCTTTATAACATAAATATTGAGTCCATGTCATTGTCTTTTGTTATTTATCCAGGAAGAGAGCTGAGAACTATTCACAAGGCACATATGGGGTAGAGTCCCGCATTGGGCTCCCTGCTCCTTTCACAAAAGGTAATGCTTTCTACTCAACTTGAATGATTACCAAGTATTAAAGGGACTAAAAATAGTTCTTACCATGTAAGATTCCAGAACATCATATATGAAAAAGCCAATCTATTTCTTCAATGAAAAGAGTATAAACAGATTTAAATTTGTCTAGTTAATAAAAATAAAAAATAAATTTGTCTAGTGAAATGTTTACTTGTATAGGGTAGTTTACTTATAATTTTTAGTTATATGATTAAGGAAAACAATAGTTATGTACATATATAATAATTTCTTTCTAGGTACTATTTTCTATAACATTCAATTATTATGAAATCATCAAATAACATTTTGAATAATAAATGATGTATATGGGGGTGAAGGCTCATGTAACATTTAGAAGAAAATAAGAATACAAATTACATATATGAGTTCAACTATATAAAAATACTTAGAAATTCCTAGAAAAAAAAAAAGATGAAAAAGTGTTTGTGTGAGAGCATTCATTAGGAGTAATTTTTACCTTCTTTATACTGTTTGTTATGTGTGTGTGTGTTCATACACATATCTACGTGTATGTGTATCTATGTATATATACTTACACAGGTGAGTGTATATGGAAGTATTTTTTTAAAACTTCATATAAATGTATATTAAAGATTACAGACTGTCTAAAGGAAAAATCACACAATTGGTCTAAGAAAAACATAATACAGATACACTTACCATCACACGAAAGGGAAACATAACTTCCTAAGTCATCAGACATGTGTCGCATAACATTTTTACCCCTCTTAAGACCAAGGAAGATCCAATAATCTATTGCTGCTCCAAGAATTCCAGTCAGTAAGTAAGCTAGTTCATGTTTGAAGACCTAATGTTAAGATGGGAAAATATTAGTAAAGTGTATTAAAATGTTTCTTTATCAGTGTTTATTTTGAATACTTGTTGAGGCAAAATTTAGTTTTTCAAAAATACAGGGCATGCTCATACTAAAAGGTATTCCTGAGAACCCTAACAAGCTACCTCCCTCACTCCATTCTCTGCTTTTCCTTCTTTCTCTTCTCCTTCCTCCCTCTATCCATATCTACTTCTTTATATCCACATGACAAAAACATTTAATAAAACCTCTGGGACTTAATATATGGATCGCTTATAATAAACTTTTAAAATAACATTATTCAATAGTGTTAAATGCTTTAGTATGGCAGTAATTCTATTACACTGAGGAGGAAGTATCTGGCTTCTATGGATTTCTGTTAACAGGAATATAGGATTATAAAAAAAGATAGACCTAGCCATCCCTAGCGTTTATACATAAAATTAATCTTTACATTTATCCAAATGGCATATGCCAGAGAAAGACTTAAAACACAATAAAAAGTTTAGCAGATAAGATTGTCCTTTTTGTTGTAAATGAAGAAACAGATTGGATCAAATTCTAATTATTAAATTGTATCAAATGCCATTACCTAACTTAGAGATGTATAAAGATCAATTTTTAAAGAATGAATACTGTTCTCTATTATCACTTCTATAATCAACATAAAATTTGTATAAAAAATATAGCAAGCATACAAATTTTTAATTATGGTAAGTGTGCTTTACCCTAATATGGAAAATATCTTTCTAACCCATAAAGTATGAAGGTAGAGAGGTACAAAAATATTTCTTAAACACCTCTGATAAAGACATTAAAACTAGTTGACATTTTCTACAAAGACATTAAGACTAGTTGAAATTCCTTTATTTTCAGTTATTTGTTCTTTAGACATGTTGGATGTATGAAAAAAAAAAAATCACCAAATTAACAACTGGGTAGAAAACATGTGAAAAGTTTTTAATAAATAAATATTATAGTATCCGAATAGATTTTGAGTGCTATGTTCTGCAACCATACTATGCCTAATATGGGATTGGGGACAGAGAAATCTCTAACCATCAGTGACTACTGGATTTATTTCTCCTGCCCTCAGCAGACAAGGTTCTTACGGTATATATAATATTTCATGAGGGCATCATCATTCCTTATTATAAGCAGCTCTTAGTTAAGTGATTTCAAAACTGAAGTTCTAGTTCTAGTTTGTTGTCCAAACAAGGGTAAATGGTCAAGCAGCACATATGTCAGCCCTGCCGAAAAAGTTTTTACCGAGGAAAAGCCCAGTCAGGATGCTTAGGTAGGTGTGCAAGTTCCCCACTGCTCTATCACACTGTGTGGCAATACACTGCCTTAAGGCTGGGCTGGACAGTAGAACTTGAGAGAGAGAGAGACCATGAAGAAATGGGGCTGAGGGGATTTTAAGCTGCATGATTAGGAAGCAATGCCTTTCCTCTAATATCATCAGAGGATACGATATAGAACCTTGACCACAGCCTGATCCTGCCAGGTCAGGATTTCTGAACGGGCATCAGCAGCACCCTCTCTCCTACCCTGATTGCAGAGCTGGGTTTAAGTCTTCCAGTGGCACCTTTATGACTTGGGAAGCAGCAGCAGGACTGGCTCTATCAGCTGGCTGGGAAGTACCATCTCCTTCCCTAGTACCCTGGTAGGGTCCAAATCATAAACTGACCAGAACTCACTCCCTTAAGCATTGAGTGTTAGCTACTCTTCAAAGCACTTTGCAGGAAGCCAAGTTCTTACTTTGTAA
Source organism: Ursus maritimus (assembly GCF_017311325.1). Classification (NCBI taxonomy): domain Eukaryota; kingdom Metazoa; phylum Chordata; class Mammalia; order Carnivora; family Ursidae; genus Ursus; species Ursus maritimus. The sequence continues at coordinate 15,538,536 of NW_024426663.1, forward strand.
AGCCAACATGGAGACAATCAATCACTCCGAGCAAGTTTTATTTCTTATGGTTCAACTTATCAAAAGAACAGGATATATAAATATCCTGTTTATAAATATATAAAACAGGAAAGTGAAAAGCTATATTTAAACTAAAAATTGATCCTATCAAGATCTACATCATAGAATGCTCCTTGCAGCAACATGTATATCTGAATATCAGCGATGACACTACTCAGGAAGGACGCAAGAAACTGGTAAATTTTGATTTCTCAAAATATTCCCCATCCCAAGAGCAGAGTAAATCAGGATCACTTCAGATCCCTGGTCCCAAGGCTCTGGAGAGGGAAAAGGAGCTTAGCCCACAGAACTAAGTCTCATATAAACTACAACTGAACACTTCATCAATTCAAAAAAACCTAAGAAAATCAACCAGTTGGGACCTTTCCCTTTCCTTACACAAGTATATGTATACACACCTGATACCACAAATTGGTATCAATATTGTCTATTATTCAATTTACCTTGATATTACTGTTATTAAACAGAGATGGGTAGCCCTTGCAATACTCACAAGGAATGACTATAATTTCCTTACCATGATAAGATAGTGTCAAAATTATTCTTATCTGTGTGACATTGCCTAAACTTCCTACTACCATATATTCATAATAGTAAATTTTTATTTAAAAAAACACTTTCAAATTAGGTTCTTGGATCCTTTTATAATATATTCTTATCTATGTCACTCACTATAATCAAAGGGCCAAGACATTGCGCTATGGATTGTACTCACTGCAACTTTAACAGTGTATAAAGAATGCTATCCTTTCTAGCATAGTGGCTATATATATACACACACATACATGATTTAGAAGTAGATTAGTGAGAAAATGGCAAATAAACCATCAAGGGAGAAAAGCTTTCCTGGAATACTGTAAAGTTTGCTAAAGCTCAAAGAACAGAAAACTCTGAGAATTAACAAAGAAATGAAAGACATGATGTGCATATGACACATATTTACGTTAGAACACCTTTCTAATGTGTTAAAGTCTATTATCAGACATTCTGTCAATACAGTTCTCTAGTATCTGCCAGTACAAGTAACCTCCATTTAATAAATTTGGTAATCTTCCAAAAATTGACTAGTGTATAATGTAGAACTGCAATCTGGGCCTTCTGACTACCGGGTTAGGGCTTTAAGCAATATCCCCGGCAAGAGATGACACAAGGCTCTGCTAGTACCTCTGTCAGAAAGATGCAAACATAATACACATAATGTGCCTCTTCCTGTTTAAACCACTGGCGTCTGAAACAAGAGCAAGTATGCTGCAATGGAGACTTGGCCTCTAAGCAAGACTTTACCCTAACAGGCCGTGACACCTTGCATAAGTTACTTAAACTCTTTAGCCTCAATTTCCCTATCTTTAAATACAAAGTAGCTTCCACTTCTACCTACAATGGTAGGGTTATCATTAAATAGCATTTAAGGACATCACAAAGAAAAACAGGACTAACCACCAAGCTTAGCAAAATTTGTACCTCCTTCATAACCTTGACATAGCTCACCTCTGCTCTTTGCCAAGGAAAGCCCAAAGCTTTCTCAGATTAATGACAATGAAATTCACTGCCTTTGTGTCACTCTGTAACATTTGCTGATTGACATTATGACAAAACAATATTAGCATAAACTGAGGACTTCTGTTTAACTAATGACTTAAATTGAATGCTTCAACTCAGCAAATCAAGAAACAAATGCTTTACAGTACAGAAAATGATGCCTGTGAACATGCATGGAATTCTTGAAATTGGAAACTGCCAAAAAGATTTAATTAGGTACCAGAATGAATTCTAGCAGATAAGGTAACACACACACACACACAAAACAGTTTTTATGAATTTACACAATTCAAATGTTAAAATACTGATTTGCTAAGTTTAAAGCTAGTTCTAATATTACAACTGATGCTATAATTTATTGCAGATTGCTTTACAAAATATGTTTAATTTATTTATAAATTTGAACAGAAACCTTCAAGTTAATCATGGATAAATCTATTATTTACATCAGTATTTCCTGAGTAAGTTCTTATCTTTGATGGTCCTTTGGTGATTTAGTATAATTGTGAAAAACGTCAGTTTTATCATTGCCTTAAGTTACAAATGAGCAGATTTATTTATTTAATCAAATGGATAAAAAAGAAATGCTCCATAATTAGAAAATATTTTCTATCCCCAATGATTCCATGGTCTAAAAAGTACATAAGAAGCAGATGTTAATTAATAAGAACGTTATCAGTTTTATCTTAGAAGTATTACACAAGTATTAAACTCAACTGGCAATGAAGTATAGATAGTTCTATTTATGTTGAGTATTTTCAATTTACATCTGTATAATCATATTTCGTTTTAAACGAGACACATGTACAAGATAATGGCTACTCACTTGGTTATTGCCACATAATACAACTACTTTATCACAAACATGCTATACCCAGAAATAATTCTCCCTTTTTTAATGGAAATTAAAGAAAAATTAGGGCCCTCAAAAGAATTTTCTTTTTGTAAGCCTCAGGCACTCCCTAAGGAGAATTTTTAAAAACCAACAAGGGAACTGTTTCTGATAATGGAGGCTTAAGTAATTCAAATAAATGACCTTATAAAAGAAAACTGAAAATGTTGAATACAGTACGTAAATACAATATGTAAAACATCTTCCAGAAAGATAACATGTTATGTAAAACATAACTTCTGGAAAGTTATAAATAATTGCTAAGCCAAGACAAAGAGCCAAATGAAGCCCTCAAAACTAGCTGACTTTGCCATCAGGACACTTGCTGACCCCAAAGAAAGACCTGAGAGACAGAAGTGTGGTTTCTGGAGCCTAGACGAAAAGGAGGATAAAAGCCATAGCCCAAGGCCTAATACACAAGAGAAAAAAACCATGTATTTGTAGCCCTGTACCTCACTTGGGACTAGCCATGAACCCTCAAACCTGGCAACAGAAGTTCTCTCTGGAGAAAGATATTTGGTGCATTTGTCATGTTACCGTTTCTACAAATAATTTTTCAAATGCGATTTATGGCACACAGTTAATGATTACTAGCTTGTAAGAGAATATAAAAAACACAAGAGAAGGAAATAGCAGAAACAACAGTTAGAAACAGACTCACAGGGGCGCCTGGGTGGCACAGCGGTTAAGCGTCTGCCTTCAGCTCAGGGCGTGATCCCGGCGTTCTGGGATCGAGCCCCACGTCAGGCTCCTCTGCTATGAGCCTGCTTCTTCCTCTCCCACTCCCCCTGCTTGTGTTCCCTCTCTCGCTGGCTGTCTCTATCTCTTCAAATAAATAAAAAATTAAAGAAACAGACTCACAAAGACTTCAAATATGACACACTCATACATAAACTATAAATTAACTATCACTGCCATGTTAAAAGACCATTAGTGCCTGACAAAAAAAAATCTTGAAAATTTTGGAGGGAACTAGAAACCATAAAAACATGTTATAGTAATTAGGAAGTTAAAAAGTCTAAAACTGGATAGGTGCCTGGGTGGCTCAGTCGTTAAGCGTCTGCCTTCGGCTCAGGTCATGATCCCGGAGTCCTGGGATCGAGGCCCACATCAGGCTCCCTGCTTGGTGGGAAGCCTGCTTCTCCCTCTCCCACTCCCCTGGCTTGTGTTCCCTCTCTCGCTTCTCGCTGTGTCTCCCTCTGTCAAATAAATAAAAATCTTAAAAAAAAAGAAAAAAAAGTTTAAAACTGGAAAAAATACAACAGTCATGTTTAACAACATATTAGACATAGATGAAAAGAGACTAGTGAACTAAAAATTACATGAAAAGACACTACCCAGAATGCTCCAAGTACAGAAAAAAACCTGAAAATCTAGATGAGAGGGAAAAAGCATAGATGAAAAGCAGAAGGTGTAACATGAGTTTAACTGGAACTAAAAAAAAGTTGAGCAGAGAAAACATTTCAGAAGAAATATGAGAAGATAAACTATGTAAGAATTTTCCTTGAGAAAGAATACTTATGCCCACCTGACACCAGAATTCTCCACCCAAACCACTATGTATCACTACGTACAAAGTACATAGTTTAAAAAAAAAAAAAGGGATAAATTCACAAAGTAGATTCCAAAAAGTTTGACTAAAGCAATTATTAAACTTGACATAAAAGATGATAGAGAGTAGGGTGCCTAGGTGGCTCAGTCGGTTGAGCATCCGACTCTTGATTCGGGCTCAGGTCATGATCTCAGGGTCTTAGGATCAGGCCCTGCGGTGGGATCCCTGCTCAGTGGAGAGTCTGTTTCTCTCCCTCTCTCTTTCCCTCTGCCCCTCCCCCTACTTGTGACCGCTCTCCCTTTCTCTCTCTCTCAAATAATCTTTTAAAAAAAAACATGATAGAGAGCAATGAAAACAGAGAAAACGCACTGTATAATCATACATGGAGTCAAAAGGAAAGTTCAGGTAATTTCAGAAGGCAGAAATCATTATAGGGCTCGTTTATTAATTATAATTTACTCTTAGAAATTAACAAAAAAGCACAGGCAAACAAAAGCCACTAATCATAACAAAAATACATCCATTTAGAAGCTTTAAAACATCTTAAATATTTCTTGAAATCAAAGGAAAATACATAAATGACAATAAAAAACATTGAAAAAAACATTAACAGCACACAAGATTTAGGTATCAAAACCTGTACATAAATCTCAATTTGTACACAAATGCAATTTATTTTGAGTATATTTATTAGAAATAAAGCAGAAAATAGAGTCCCAAAGGCGATTATTTTGAAGAGGAGAAAGCTGACTAATAGTAATTATGCACCCAAAACATGGCGCAGTATGTTGCTATGCACTTTACATATTTCAGTGCATTAAATTTTCCCAACTACCCTTCAGGTAGGTAATACACTAAAATCACTGCATGTTAAATTCCTAATGACAAGCAAGATCTACTTATGAAGAAATAACTAACAACCACAAAGGCTGTTTTAAAAACAAGTCAAACTTTTTATTTATACACACAAAAAATTGTATGGACTCAATTTTTAAAATCATAGGTTCCTTATGAATTGAAATGTGCAAAAGTAAAAAATCTAGAATGATAAGTGAATACATATTTCTTAGCACTAATGATCAAATAACTGTCCCTAGCTACTATATCCAAATGTGTGATGATGAAGCAGCCAGCCTCTAACGATCTTTTACCATAAAACTAAATAAACTATATAGAAAACAAGGATACATTTGGGTAGATTTTAGTTTTATTCAAATTGTTCAAAGAATAAAGACAAAAGAAGCATAACTCAAAAGATGTACTTTTCCATAGGTCATTATTTGTTTGTAAATCAATTCTACTTACATCATTAGACTTGCATTTTTCCTTGTGAGAATATATAGTCCACTCCAAAAGCATATTTACTGGTTTGGTCAAAAGCCCAGAGGCCTCATTTCCTGACCAAAAGATTTCAAGAAGAATTGCCTTTCCTGTTATTTTCAGACTCTGAGAATCTGACCAGTCATACAACCTAATGAAAATATGAATCAAAGTATATCTTTATGCCAACTTGATCACTATAGGTATTAGGTATAATATCTCTTGCCATAATACAAAAAGATCTAGTGGTTTCTAAATATAGAAAGGGCATAATATATAAAGATTACAACATATAGTTATAATAAAGAAAAAATATAAAAAAGGCCACAATTCAATATAATGACCAACAAATACACAGAGTAATCTAACTGCATGTTTTAGAGCATACACAAAACTTATCATGGATATTACAGATTCAATGTTAAAAAACATAGTAGGGGGGGAAATCCCCCAAAAAACTAATGGAACGTTTACTTAAGTGTTCAATTACTTAAGAATTATAAAAAACATAAACCCTGAATAATATAACAAAATCTTACCTATCCAAATATCGAAGCTAGTGAAAAACAAATATGTAAACTTAAGACACATAAAGAACATAAAAAGCTTTATTGACACTAAAGAACTATGTCTGCAACTGTGTTTTAAAAATAAATCTAAACTAGGGGCACTTGGGTGGCTCAGTCGGTTGAGCATCTGCCTTTGGCTCAGGTAATGATCCCAGGGTCCTGGGATCCAGCCCCATGGCAGGCTCCCTGCTCAGTGGGAGCCTGCTTCTCCCTCACTCTCTCCCTGTGCCGTTCCCCCTGCTTGTGCTCTCTTGCTGTCTGGCCATCAAATAAATAAATAAATAAAATCTTTTTAAAAAATACACAAATCTAAACTAGAAAATAAGGTGACTCGGGGCGCCTGGGTGGCACAGCAGTTAAGCGTCTGCCTTCGGCTCAGGGCATGATCCTCGCGTTATGGGATCGAGCCCCACATCAGGCTCCTCTGCTGGGAGCCTGCTTCTTCCTCTCCCACTCCCCCTGCTTGTGTTCCCTCTCTCGCTGGCTGTCTCTATCTCTGTTGAATGAATAAATAAATAAAATCTTTAAAAAAAAAAAAAAAGAAAATGTGACTCTTCAGAAGTATGTACATAAATTAGAAAAATGTACATAAAACAATGAAAATATAGAAACATTTTTCTTTGTGATTAAACTTACTTTTGGGTCAGATGTCGCACTTCACTTTCCACTAAATTAAAGAAAAATTTGAGCAGAGTCAGGTGGAGCACCTTAGTGCCAATAATATTTTTTGAAATTTGATGGCAAAAACTTTCATTGTAAAGGCAAGACCTGAAAAACATGAACCCAATAATTTGTGACATACAAACAATTCAATGAATATTCTGTGGACAAAGTATTTCAGAGTATTATTAGAATCCTAATGAAATTTCCTTCAACAAAATATAAAGCTAATCAATAAAATTTTATCAGTATATTTTCTTCATTTAAAAAGAAAACCATGTCAAGTATCACATGACATTGAATTTTTAGTAATACAGATCTAATGTCTCTATTTTTCAATGACTGTAATGTTTAATAGCTTAATAGTACTCTCTCTTTGTATTCTTTATTTCACCGACAAAGAACAAAAAATTATGTATTACAGTAAATGCTTTCAATTCAGATGACCGGCTATACTCTCAATTCATAGATACTCTCTATAGTCTATAGTCATCTTCTTACTCAAGATTTTTTGTTATTATTATTTAGTGAAATGAAGGTCATTGAGGACTTTTTTTTTTTTTTTTAAAGAGAGAGAATGAATAGTGGGGTGAGGGCAGAGGGAGAGGGAGATAGAATCCCAAGCAGGCTCCACACCCAGCATGAGCACGGAACCTGATGTGGGGACTCAATCTCACGAAAGAGATCATGACCGGAGCCTAAATCAAGAGTTGGATGCTTAATCGAATGAGCCACCCAGGCACCCCCATTTAGGGCTATTTTCTAAGAGTTTAAAAAATTTTTTATTTTCTTTCCATCTGCTACAGCAGTCCTGTCCAAGAGAACTTTCGGTGACAATGGATATTTTCTATTGAACATGTGAAATGTGGATTGTCAAACGAGGACCGAATTTTTAATTTTTTAATCTTAAATTTAAACATTGTCAAATATGGCTACTGGCTACTGGGTTGGACAGCAAAACTATATATTATTTTTTTTAAAGAGAACATACAATTACTCAGAAGTCTAGGACTAGGAAAGAGATTCTAGGTAACAATACGTTTTATAATAATCTTCCAACTTTAACTGCCAGAGATGGATACCACAGTACCTTTCATTTTTTAAAAAAAGCATACAACAGGGTGCCTGGGTGGTTCAGTTGGTTAAGCATCTGCCTTCAGCTTGGGTCATGATCTTGGGGTCCTGGGATAGAGCCCCATGTGGGGCTCCCCACTCAGTGGGGAGTCTGCTTCTCCCTCTCCCTCTGCACCCCCCAACTTGTGTGCTCTCTCTCCCAAATAAATAAAATCTTTAAAAAAAACAACCCCTATATTATGGAATATTTTAAATATGTTTAAAAGTAGACTAATATCCAGTTCATCTATGTGCTTACCACTTCCCTAGACATCTTACTCCCAATGAACCCAATTATTTTGGCATGAAATCTGGTATTACTATATATTAAAAAGTCTACTTTTAATTCCACCTCCTGTTGCATCAATTCATCCAAATATTTATTAAGCATTTATTATGTTCCAGGTATTGTATTAAGCACTGAGAATAAAGATCCTTAAAACTGAACATCCAAGTGAAGAGATGGAAAAACATTTATCATGCAAATGGAAATGAAAAGAAAGCTGGGGTAGTAATACTTCTATCAGACAAAAGAGACTTTAAAACAAAGATTATAACAAGAGAAAAAGACATTTCATAACCATAAAGGACATAACCCAAGAAAAAGATTGAACAATTACAAGTATTTACACACCCAACATACATCAAGCAACTATTAAACAGACATAAAGCAAGAAATTGAGAGTAATACAATAACAGTAGGGGACTTTAATACCCCACTTATACCACTGGATGGATCAGGCACAAATTCAACAAGGAAATAGTGTCACGGAATGACACATTGGACCAGATGGATCTAACAGATACATTCAGAACACTCCATCCAAAAACAGTGAAATACACCTTCTTCTCAAATGTACATAGACATTCTGTAGAACAGATCACAAAACAAATCTCAACAAATTGAGAAAGATTTAAATCGAATCATGCATCTTTTCCAACCACACGGTTGTGAATCTAGAAATCAACCACAAAAAGAAATCTGGAAACGACAAAAATACATGGAGGTTAAATAACATGCTACTAAACAATGAATGGGTCAACCAAAAAACTGAAGAGGAAAGAAAAAAAATACATGGAGACAAATGAAAATGAAATTACAATGGTCCAAAATCTTTGGGATACAGCAAAAGCCGTTCTAAGAGGGAAGATTATAGCAATATTAGGCCTATCTCAAGAAGAAAGATCTCAAATTAACAGCTTAACTTTACACCTAGGGAGCTAGAAAAGGAACAACAAACAAAGCCTAAAGCCAGCAGAAGGAAGGAAATAATATAGATTAGAGCAGAAATAAATGAAATAGAGACTAAAAAACCAATAGACCAGATCAATGAAACCAGGAGCTGGTTCTTTAAAAAGATGAATAAAACTGAAAAACCTTTAGCTTGATTCATTTAAGAGAGAGAAAGAGGACTCAATTTCAGAAATGAAGGAGGGGAGAAATATCAAGTTACAACACAGAAATACAAAGGATTATAAGAGAGTATGTAAAATTATATGCTAACAAATTGACGACCTAAAAGAAATGGATAAATTCCTAAAACATATAACCTTGTAAAACTGAATCAGGAAGAAATAGAAAATCTGAACAAAATGATTACTAGCAATGAAACTGAATCAGTATTCAAAAATCTCCCAACAAACAAGTCCAGGACCAGATGACTTCCCAGGTGAATTCTACCAAACATTTAAAGAGGATTTAAAACTTACTCTTTTCAAACTATTCCAAAAAACAGAAGAGGAAGGAAAGCTTCCAAATTCATTCTGAGGCCAGCATTACCTTGATACCAAAACTGGATTAAGACATCATACACAAATAGAGTGCCCCGGTGGTTCAGCCAGTTAAACGTCTGCCTTCGGCTCAGGTCATGATCTCAGAGCCCTGGGACAGAGCCGTGTGACTGGTTCCCTGCTCAGCAGGGAGTCTGTTTCTCCTTCTCCCTCTGCCGCCTCCCCCCTGTTCATGCTCTGTCTCTCAAATAAATAAATAAGATCTTTAAAAAAAAAAAGGCATCAAACAAAAAAGAAAACTATAGGCTGATAAGTGACGAACATAGATGTAAAAAATCTCAACAAAATATTAGCAAACTAAATCCAACAGTACATTAAAAAAACAATTCACCACCATCAAGTGGGATTTATCCCCAGGATGCAAGAATGGTTCAATATTCACAAATCAATCAACATGACACATCACATCAACAAGAGAAAGGTTAAAAACCATATGATCATTTCAACAGATGCAGAAAAAGCATTTCACAAATTAAAATATCCATTCATGAAAAAAACCCTCAACAAAGCAGGTTTAGAGGGAACATAACTCAACGTAATAAAGGTCATTTATGAAAAGCCCACAGCTAACATCATCCCTAAGGGTGAAAAACTGAGAGCTTTACCTCTACGATCAAGAACAAGACAAAGATGTCCACTCTCACCGCTTTGATTGAACACAGTCCTAGTCACAGCAATCAGACAAGAAAAAGAACTAAAAGGCATTGAAATTGGTAAGGAAGAAGTAAAACTTTCCCTATTTACAGATGACATGATACTATATATAGAAAACCCTAAAGATTCCACCAAAAAACTACTAGAAGTGATAAATTAATTCAATCAAGTTGTAGGACACAAATTCAATATACAAAGATGTGTTGTATTTCTGTACATTAATAATGAATTAGCAGAAAGAAAATTTGAGAACAATTCCATTTAGGAATGTACCAAAAAGAATAATATGCATACAAATAAACTTAACCAAGGAAGTGAAAGACCTGTACTTTGAAAACTATAAGACACTGATGAAAGATACTGAAGAAGATACAAAGAAATGGAAAGATACTCCATGCTCATGCATTGGGAGAACCAATATTGTTAAAATGTCCATGCTATTCAAAGCAATCTACAGATTTAACACAATCCCTATCAAAATATCAACAGCATTTTTCCTAAAACTAGAACAAACAATACTAAAATTTATACACAACCAGAGAAGACCCCAAATAGCCAAAGCAATGTTAAGAAGAATAAAACTGGAGGTATCACGGGATGTCTGGATGCTCAGTCAGTCCAATGTCCAACCCGATCATGAGATTGAGCCCTGTGCTGGGCTTCATGCTCAGCACACAGTCAGCTTGAGAGTCTCTCCCTACCCCTCAGCCCTGTCCCACACTGCATGCTCTGTTTCTCTCTAAAGTAAGTAAGTAAAAATCTTAAAAAAACAAAAACAAAATACGGAGGTATTACAATCCTACATCTCAAGGTTAATTACAAAGCTGTACCAATCAAAACAGTGTAGTACTGGCACAAAAACAAACACATCAATCAATGGAACAGAATAGAAAGCCCAGAAATAAACCCATAATTATATGGTCAATTAATCCATGGCAAAGAAGGCAAGAATATATGAGAAAAAGACTGTCTCTTGAACAAATGCTACTGGGAAAACTGGACAGCTACATGAAAAAAAATGAAACTGGACCACTTTCTTATACCATATATAAAAATAAACTCAAAATGGAATAAAAACCTAAATGTGAGACCTGAAATCATAAAATTCCTAGAAGAAAACACGGGCAGTAATTTCTGACATCAACTGCAGTAACATTTGTCTAGGTATGTCTCCTAAGGCAAGGAAAACAAAAGCAAAATTAAACTACTGGAACTGCACCAAAATAAAATCCTTTTGCCCAACAAAGGAAACCATCAAGAAAATAAAGAGACAATCTAATAATGGGAGAAAAATATATGAAAATGAGGTATCTGATAAGAGGTTAATATCCAAAATTATGAACACCTTAGACAACTCAACACCCAAAAAACAGATAATCTAATTAAAAATGGGCAGAAGATATGAACAGACATTTCTCCAAAGAAGACATCCAGATGGCCAAAGAGACACATAAAAAGATGCTCAACTTCATTAATCATCAGAGAAATGCCAATCAAAACTACAATGAGATTATCATCACCTTACACCTATCAGTATGGTCAAAATCAAACACAAGAAACAAGTTTGGCAAGGACATGGAGAAAAAAGGAACTCTCATGGAACTGGTGGGAATGCAAGCTGTGGAAAATAGTATGGAGGTTCCTCAAAAAATTAACAAATTAAAAAAAATTAAAAACTAAAAATTATGATCCAGTAATTCTACTACTGGGTATTTGCCCAAGGGAAATGAAAACACTAAACGGAAAAGATATATGCACTGTGTTTACTGCAGCATTATTTACAATAGCCATGGTATGGAAGCAACCCAAGTATGCATCCAGACATGAATGAATAAGGAAGATGTGGTAGATATATACAAAGGAACATTACTCAGCCATAAAAAATACAAAATCTTGCCATTTGCTACAACATGGATGAATCTAGAGGGTATAGTGCTAAGTGAAATAAGTCAGAGAAAGCCAATTACCATGTAATTTCACTCATGTGTGGGATTTAAAAAACAAAATAAACTAACAAAGAAAAGAAGAGACAAAATAAACCAAACTCTTAAATACAGAGAACAAACTGGGGGTTGCCAGAAGGAAGGCAGATGGGTGGATGGCTGAAATTGGTGATGGGAATTAGAGCGTAACTCATCATGATGAGCAATGAGTAATGTAGAGAATTGATGAATCCTTGTATTGTTATATCTGCAACTGAAAGAACGCTGTATATTAATTATAACTGAATTTAAAAAATCCTTTAAAAACAGAGTACTTTCTAGAAAGAAAGAAGCTGACATGAGTGAAAAACTTAACTGAAAGAAAAGGTCAAAAATTATGTAGTGACATGAGTTACAAGTTGAAGTATAATTAGGAGTTGGCCAGGTATTTGTAGGATGCAGGAATNCAGACACATTTAGGAGGAGAAAACATACGAGTAAAGGAATAGGCAATGAAAAATAGTCACTGGGCACATTTGGGAAAATAATGAAGATGAAAATGGAGACACATACAGCATCTAAGTCACGAAAGGTCTTACACATTTTGCTAAGGAATTTCAACTGTCTCTTATACATGATGTGTAAGTTAATTGAAAACTTTCATCTGGTAAATGACAACATCACTTTGGAAAGAGTATACTGAGGTACTCTGGAAGATAAATTAAAGGGAAAAAGCAGAATCAAGATCAATAAAGCAGGTATTGCAATAGTTTACATAAGAAGCAATGAGAGCTTGATGACGGTAAAGAAAGACAATAAAGAAAGAAACAGATCTGGAAATTAGAAAGCATGTCAGCCACATAACCCATATATCCTCACATTCTATACCAATGCTGGGTTAGTACTGTTGCGTTAAAATTGTGTTTACATCTCAGTCACCTCCAAAAGTAAAGGAACAATGTTCTCTATTTACCGTTTTATCCCCAGAGTGTAGCACAGTGCCTGACTCCCAATAAGTACTCAATAAACATCTGCTGAAAGAATGAATAAATGCATGCCATCTAGATGATTAGCTCACTTCAAATATATCACAACCAAGACAGAAAATGAAGCTTTATGAATCTCAAAGAGATAACCAAATGTTTAGCCTTTGCCTGGCTAGTCAAGTACCTTCCTCTCGCTACTATGGAGCCCTAAAACTGAGCACTTGGATAAAAAGAAAGTATTTTCTAGACAAAAGCAGGCTATATCAGATACAGGGAGCTCAGAGAAGAAAAACAATTCATGGATTTGGTAGAAAGAGAAAAAGAAAGGATTTCCAGAGAAAAATTTTCAAGACAAAGGAAAAATCTAGGAAGATGATATGCAGACACACAAAAGGAATGACTATCTAGGAAACAGTTTCAAAATTCAGATTTCTAGGGGCGCCTGGGTGGCTCAGTCGTTAAGCATCTGCCTTCAGCTTGGGTCATGATCCCAGGGTCCTGGGATCGAGCCCTGCATCAGGCTCCCTGATCAGCGGGGAGCCTGCCTCTCCCTCTCCCACTTGCCCTGCTTGTGTTCCCTGTCTATCAAATAAATAAAATCTTTAAAAACAAAACGAAACCCTGAAACACCCAAAAAACTCCAAAAATTCAAATTTCTAGCTGAAAAAAAGTAACAAAAAACACTAAAAGAGATAATATATATAGTTACACTGTTTACACTTTTGATTACCAAAATTTGATAACCATATTCAATAAATTTTAATTAGATTTTAATATCCATACATATTGTTACGGAAAACAATCAAAAAATAAAAACAAATAATGATTTGGCTTTCCTATTTCATGTATTCATTAAACTTTTTTTTTTTTTTTTTGGTAAACTAAATGACAAATATGACCAATCTAGATTTGGCCTTTTGTTTATTTTTCTTTCTTTTTTTTCTTTTCTTTTCTTTTTTTTTTTTTTTTAGAGAAAGGGAGAGAACACATAGGAGGGAGAACAAGAGAGAGAATTCCAGGCAGGCTCCACACCCAGAATGGAGCCCAACATGGGGCTCGATCTCATCACCCTGAGATCATGACCTGAGCTGAAATCAAGAGTCCAATGCTTAACCCACTGAGCTGCCCAGGTGCCCCTAGACTTGGCCCCTTTTTAAGTTTTTAAAAAAATACAACACACATACTATACACACAGATTTTTCTAAAATGAAATTTACTTCTTTCATTTATATCTAAAACATACACAGCCAAACTGTGGGAGATGAAATTTAACATCCTCACATGTCAAATTCCTTACCTGATAAGCACTTCTATTAGAGACCATGCTCCTTTCATACAAGTTGGGCATTGAAACAGCTCTAAGTAATATCGTGACATGGCTGGGGACTTCCAAGGAGGATGTAGGTGAAGAAGAGCTGACAATATATGAAAGTATCGGCCAGAAAATGTATCTATGTTATCCTGTTATTTAAAAATAAACAAATTAAACACTATAGCTAAAAGTATACTTTGATCAGTTACTTCAGTCTAAAACTGTAATAACTCTGACCTTTCTTACCAAATATATGTGTTTGGACAAAGGAGATCAAATAGAAGTTATCATATTTAGCTAGTAAAATACTACAACTGAGAAAGGCACATTCTAAATATGTATCTATACATTAAGTAATCCCAGCTATTGAGACTTACATGAAATGTCCATTTTACTTTTCATGATTATAGTGAGATTAAGAGTTCCCAAATGTGACCTGAAAGGAATTAAAGGTATGAAGCTTTTCATGTAATATGCTTAGTTATCACCAACATTACTCTGACATAGCTTACACCTGTTATTTCTTCAAATTGGCACTGTGATGAAGAACGTAATTAGAAAGCTACCTTTGAAAAGCCGTTCTCACTAGCTTTCAGTTTAAGGAATATGTTTATTGTCTATGTATACTGTGAATAAAAATGATTATTATCACTGTACAAATGGCTTTCTAGATCATTGTTATCAGATTTTTATGTTAGATACTTTACTGCCACAGAAAAACAATTGGATAAATTTTTCCCAAGAGAAAATTATCTTGGAGATGCTAACAAAATAAATTAAATCACGCAGAGTAGTACCTAGAAAATAGTTTAAAAATGGAAACGGGCACCTCAGGCTTGACCTCACTGGGGCCGATCAAAGAGAGCTGATGCCCAGTCCCATAATCCTTATGGGGGGAGATCCACGCTCCCACCTGGACAAACACAGGAAAACAAGCCTTCACAAAAGTGCTAGCTGAGCTCCCTGATGGGATTATTCAGAATGAACTCCTAACAGAGATAGTACTCATTTCCCCTCTGCATCTTCTTCTGCATCAACCGTCCTGAAGATGCACCCCCCTCCTCCAGAGTAGTACTAGAATATACTCCTCCCACCCCAAATCAGTCTCTGAGGGACTGCAGAATGACTCCGTTTCCTTGGTGCATTCATAAAACAGTTCACCCAGTGAAGTCAAGGAAGATTTCTGACAATGCTGCTCTGCTTTTTCTGACATCCTGCACCAGGTAATGGTGTTTTTTAAGTCTTATGACATTTTCAGCATAATTTCACCTCCTGAATTTGGATGAATTCTGGGACATAACCGAGATCAGGCTGTAGATGTCTAAGACTGAAGGCCATGGACAATACCCTGGTGAATTTACCAAGGCAAATAACCCCTGTGAGACAATCCTATAGCACCCAATCAATACTTTGCTTTTGTGACACCCAGTCCCTACTGTGTAACTTCAAATTCCTATAAATCCATTAAGGTCCCATTTTGTCTCTCATTGCTGGGTTAGTTGCATTATGACTACTATCTAATAAACTGAATTTTTAATAAATGTTCTATAGTAACTCCAAATACAAAATATACCCCCCCACAAAAAGTAAAAATAAAAAAAAAAAAGAAAGAAGAAATTGTAATAAGCGGGTACTGCATTTCCTATTAAAATGAGGAAAAAAATACTGAAAAGAGAAATTAACTGTAAATATATAAAAAATGAGAATGTTCATATTTTAACATTCTCCTAAAGACTATAAACTCTTAAGACTACTCTTACCTGTAAAATGTTCTCTAGTAGAGCATGAAGAAGGCATACAGGGGGGATATAGTGTGCTTGTAAAGAGGAAAGTTCTTCAATTGCTTCTTTAAAAAACTGTCCTTCTATGAGACTTTCAATTAAATTTAATACACCTCTGGGAAATTCAGCATTTTTAACCTAAAAAAAAAAAAAAGATTCTATGACTCAAAGAAGAAAAAAATTCTGGGAGCAAATCTTGAATTAGTAAGGAGACTTCAAATTTTCTCATCTGTAAAATGAAGGTAATTCTGTCCTCAAGACTTCATAGGATTGTTATGTGGTTCACAAAAAGATTATTTATATGAATGTGGTTTTTAACTATAAGGTACTACAAAAATACACATTATTAATTGATTTATTACTCTCTGTTGTCTTAAATAGTAAGGGGAAATACTACCACTAAAAGAAAATTTGAATAGGCATTTGCAAAGCATGGCTGATAATGAGGAGACCTCAGGCAGAGCTACAACTACACATAGTTCTTTAGGGGCAAAATTATTTTTTGGTTTTCTTTTAAAAGTATAAGCAAACTATACCCATTAAGATACACTGAATATATTAAGATGTCATCAAGCACAGTATTTGCTATAGTGTCACAGAATCACTCAAAGGATGCACATTAATATAAACTCTAAGAGTTCCATGAAATACATTCCCCTTGGGCAAAATATTTTTAACGGCAAAAATAACTACATTGAACTAGCAGAGAATTAAAATACTCTGAAAGAATACATAAAATAAATTTTAAAGGAATGAATAATGATACAAAGGAAATAATATACTTTAAAAAATATTATCCTGAAAATTTAATCTAGAAGTAGTAATTATGAAAGCTATGAAATGTGGTAACAGTGGTACATAACTCATCCATGATGAGTACAAGCTAAGTTTTTAATTCTTGTTATCAGTTTGTACTACCGTATACAATTTTTTTGGAGCTTTGACAGAATATTATTTTTCTTTTTCATTTCTGGTTAGAGAAAATACATTCCAAATTTGATAGGAGGCTTTGTTATGCAAACAACACATTCCTTTATATCAAAGTAACTAAAAACATCAAAACACAAGCTTATGTATTTGACTCCATCACCACCCTACTCCAAGCCCCTTACCTCAATATTGTATACTGGTTGTTTATCTATTCTAATGCAGCTGTATCTGATAGCCTACAAAATAGCAACCATATTACCAAAATTAAGCATGTTTTTAGGTAGAAAAATACATTTCAGTGTACAAAAAATAAAACCTTGGGCAAACTTACACAACAGACTCAGGAGCACATTAATAGCCATAACTGATCTGATACTGATACACATTTACTCAGACTATTATCTTCCATTATTTTAAAGTAATAGCACACTCATGAGTGTGAACATTCTCTATTTTCTCTTTCTAAACTAACTTAAAAAATAAAGTCATATTCACTTTGAAGAACTGAAGACGTCTACTGCCCTTAGTATTTTAATAATTAGAAATAAAAATGAGGAGAATATTTTGTTTAAAAGTCCAAAGAAAAAAATGTGGTCATGTTTTCTATATAATAACATGCAGAATCTTCCTCTATTGTTTAAAAATACCTATAATTGTGTATTTGTTTAAAAGATTATACTGGAAAAATACTTGTAACCAACATAAAAAGAGATAATATTCTGATTATATAAACAGTTCTAGATACAATGATATAAAATAACCTAATGGAAAACTGAAAAAGAATATAAGTAAGCAGGTAACAAAGAAATAACACAAATGGCAAGTGAAGGTATAAAATATACTCAAACTTACTACTGTCAAAAGAAATACAAATTAAAACAATGATAAAGCTCTGGCTTCCACTTAGGAGGTAGAATCGAACACCCATAACCCTCGGGGAAGGGAATAGGAAAACAAAATCTTTACCCCTGGAGAAGGGAAAGAAAAGATCAGGGTCCCAGATCATTAGCAATCCCCTACCACTGGGGGCAGGGCAAGATCACTGAGAAAATCCTTCCCCCAAAACTCTAAAGGGCTGCCTAAGACTGAGGCTGACCCGGAACACCAGAAAAGGGCCGCATTGTCAAGTATCAGGCTAGCAAGCATTTTACTTTATTATTTTATTTTATTATTATTATTTTTTTTTTTTAGAGAGGAAGACAGAGAAAGAAAGTGAGAGGGAGGGAGAGAGGGGCAAGGGGCAGAAGGAGAGGGAGAGAGGGAGAGAGAAAATCTTAAGCAGGCTCCATGGAGCCTGACACCAGGCTCGATTTCACAACCCCGAGATCAAAGTCCGAGCGGAAATCAATAGTCAGATGCTTAACCAACCGAGCCGCCCAGATGCCCCAAGCTAGGGAGCATTTTAGCATGAAGCTACAGCAGTCTATAAACACCCAATTCATCTGTAGTTTCACTGAGCTATAAACGGCAGAGAATTCGGCTTATTAAATGTACAAAAACATTACTGTTCATAACAAATTAATAAACAGAAAATTTTAAGACACATTAACGTAATAATGAGTTATTACTATTATTATATTTTGGTTCTACTAGAGAAGGATACGAAACTACAGAAAATTTTAGTATGCCAAGTTCTACCTGAGCTCTATATATGTGCTTCCTTAACTCATTTTTTATTTCAGCAATATCCACATCTGTTCTGACATCCTTGGTTTTTGATTCTTTGGCATGATCAGCAAAAACAGAATTCTTCATTTCTTTCTGCATACATGTAAAAGTACTTTAGACAGCGTACTAAAGACAATATCACCACAAACATTAAGTATCGTAAGTAACAGAATACAAGAAGAACACATTCATGAAGGATTAACTAACCTCAACAAAGATCCTTACAATCATATTTTATAAAAATTACACAATGAAATAAAAAGTTCAAAAAAAGCAAACATTTTAATTTGGAAAGTTTTACCTAGGGTAATATTCCTTCTAACCTGTTCCCAATCTTTCCTGGAATCTTTCCCCCAATCCCTTTGTTGCCATGGTCACACATAACATGATTCATTATTTATTTACCCTTATCATTTTTCTGAAGATCCTTCTGAATATATGCATATATTCAGTTTAGATAAAATCAAGTTATACTCTAGAATAATGAACTCAAGAAGGATCCCATTCAAAAGACAAGCTATCTTATTAAAAATGATCTATATTATACCAGAGACAAGCAAGACAAAAACTAAAATAGATCAGACTGTATTATCCAAACTACATACACATGTAGTCTTAACGTATTTTTTTTTTATTTTACGAATTTTAGCCTCTTTTTTTCAGAACCTGTGTTTCTTTTTTGTTTTTGTGACATTCAGGCAAAACAATAATATATTTGAATATCCTGATTATTAATTCAAATTTCCTTGTGCATGCATGTAAAAAAAATACTGTCCTTATAAACCAAAGTTAATTACAACATTAGTTATGAATATCACACCAGATCAACTGAAGACCATTTTTTTCATAAGACGTGCAGGTTATGTTTGACACAGCAAGCAATTATAAAAGTAAGATTATATGTCTAGACTATATTATGGAAGCCAAAGAAAATTAACTGTTTAGCTTAGCTTACAAAGTTTTACCTGATCTCTATATATGTGCTTTCTTGAGGTACTTTTAATTTTGCTATGTTCAATGTCTTTCCTGGAATCTCTTTCATTTTCTTTTTTGCGTTTTTTCCTCAAAGTATAACTCCTTTGAACATCTTCATCCTTTTTCTTAACTTCCTTCTACAAGTATTTAGATCACAATTAAATCTCAACATGAATGATACACGTTACAAAATCCAAATAAACTCAAGAGTATGACTTATAACACAAGTATACACCGTTAAAAAAATAGTTTTATAGAAGAGGAAATCTCATCCATTGTTAAAGTGGGTATACATTAGTAAAACATTTTGTAAAACCGTTGGGCATTACCTGTTACAGTTAAATATGCACAGCCTTATTATGACCCAGCAAAGCCACCCCAAGGAATATATCCTAAGCTAGAGAAACTCTTGAACATGTGCACCAAGAGTCGTGTAAGAAAATGTTCACACTGTTCATGCCACATCTGTTCATAACTGCAAAAACCAAGCAAGCTAACACGAAACCCAAATTTACTTATATCAGTAAATAAAATGGTTAAAGATATAGCTGGGAATCAATTGATCAATTAAGCATTATATATAGCACTAAAAAAAAAAACAAGTCATAAGATTATCAATACCATCAACTATAAAAAGTTCATTAACGGGCAAAACTGAACAATATATTGCTAGAGAGGAGTACATAACTGGCAAAACTATAATGAAAAACAAGAAAACAACACAAATACAAAGACAGAGGTCACTCATGGAAAGAGAAACAAAAAGATACTGTTTAGAAATGACACACAGTAGGATCTTAAAAAAACTTGTAATGCTCTATTTCTTAACCAAGCTGGAGCATACGTAGCACTCTTCCGTCTTCTTTTTAAAATCGTACACAGATGCCTTATAAACATTTTTGTACATGTAATTCACAAGAAACAATTTTATGAATATCTTTACATTTGCTGGATTTAGAAAAGAGTTGTAAAATATAAATTATTTTTCATTTGGAAGGTCTTACCTGACTTCCACATGTGTGCCTTCTTAAAACATCTCTCATTTTAACAAATTTCAAATCTCTACCGGAATCTCTGACTTTTTCTTTTTTGTGATGTTCAGTCAAAAGAGAACTAACATTAACATCTTCATCATGATTTTGCATTTCTTTCTACATGTATGTAAGAATACTTCAGTTAGACTGTGGATGAAACACAGCCTTAACACAACCAATGCGAATCACAACAGAAAAACCCACTCAGGAAGGCAGGTTTTCTAAAACGTACATACAAGATTAACTATAGTAAAGAGTCCTGAAAATTGTATTACATCTTAGTTACATTAAAATGAAGCAGAGAAATGTAGATTTTTAGTTCAGAAAGGTTTATATTGAGTTCACATATACATTTCATGTAGGTACTTTTATTAATACTTTTTCTTGGAATCTCTGCTTCCCCCCCGCCCCATTTGTCTTACGATTAGTCACAAACAGAATTTGCTTATCTTCATTATTTTTCCAAAGATTTAAGAAAAGATTTTTAAAGATTTTTATTCATTTACTTGAGAGCGAAGGAGAGAGAGAGAGAAAGAACACAGACGGAAAGAGAAGCAGACTCCCCGCTGAGCAGAGAGCCCAATGCGAGGCTTGATCCCAGGATCCCAAGATCATGACCTGAGCCAAAGGCAGACACTCAACCAACTGAGCCACCTAGGTGCTCTTATTTTTCCAAATCTTTCTAAAAATAATTTTAGACTGTAGACCAAATAGAATCTCGCCATTATTAGGCATACCAGATAAAAAATCTCAAAAAATCTTTTTACAGAACATATAGTTATAATAAAAAACAGAATAAGGAGTATTAAAACCATATTGTTTATTCATTATACAAAGTTATATTATATATGCATTATAAATACATTCATTATATTAGTTACAGGCATACAATATAGTGATTCAACAATTCTATACATTACTACTCAATGCTCATAATGGTTAAGTGTGCTTTTAGTCTCCGTCGCCTATCTCATCCATTCTCCCCTCACCTTCCCTCTGGTGACCATCAGCTCTCGATATTTAGGAGTCTGTTTTTTTGTACAAAGAAACTTATTTCTAAAAATAGAAATTTCTACCTGAATTTTATATAGTGTTATACTATATAAATTGATATATTTTCATAATTTCTGTATCTTTCATGTAATCTCCATTTGATTCTTTTTTCCACGTTAAAAAAAACTAAGTTTATTTTAGTAACTCCCATCATTTTATATTCTTTTCTGAAAGTTAACATTTTTATACTGTGGCTTATGATGCATTTTTCTCAGATAGATTAGCTCAAAAAGCCTCTTATTAAGACCATGTATATGTAGTTAATCATAGAAAGCAGCAGTCTTATAAGTCACATAAATATCAACTGTACTTTAGAAAAGCCAGAAAAGAATTGCATTAATATTTTAATCTGTTGTAAAGTTTTATCTAATCTCTCATATATAATTTAAGGCACTGGTGAGTTCAAGAAGTTCCAGTTCTTTAAGTTTTCTTTGTACAATTTTTGACAATTGCAGTAAAAGCAGAATTTTTAATTTCTTTCTACTCACGGTTAAAAATATTTTAGTTTAGGGGCACCTGGCTGGCTCAATCAGTTGAATGTCCAACTCTTGGGCATGACTCTTGGTTTTGGCTCAGGTCGGCTCACGTCATGATCTCAGGGTCACTGTGCGCTGTGCGGGGAATCTGCCAATTTCCCTCTCCCTCTCCCTCTGCCCCTCCCCACCTCACGTGCCCTCTTTCTCTCTCAAATAAATAAATAAATAAATCTTCAAAAAAATTTTAGTTTAGCCTAAGTAATAACAACTATGGGCCAATGATTTGGTAAATCAACTGAAGAGTCTGTTCTATAAAACACAGTATGAAATTCAGCATAATTAAACATTAGCTATTCTAGGGTAAAAGTAATAATGCCTTTTTTTGGTTACTGCTATTTGAAAAGTTTTACATGAGAGCCACATATATGCTTTCTTAATCCACTTTTCATTGCTCCAAGTTCAAAGTCCTTCCTGTTTGTTCTCCTTATTAAATCAAAATAGAATTCATTTGTATCATTTAAAAAAATTTTGTTCAATATGCAGCAAAATACTAGACTTCAGATCATGAATCACGAATATACATATTGCTGACAGAGAAGAACCCTTTATAAGAAGTACAGTTATATTAAACATTCAGGGGAATTTTAAGTAATTCTCATGTGTTGAAAACATACTACATATCAGGAACTGTGTGTTTCCATATGCATCTATGCATTATTTCAATAAGAGTCTCAAAAACAGAGACACAGGGCAATATCTTGAATAAGCTCAAATCACAGACAATAAAACACAGAGCTGGGTTCAAATACTAGCTCTGATTTCAAAATTCATGTAATTTCTACCATATATTGCCTCTCAAACAATTATGTAAGAACCAGAAATGTACATTTTTTTGGCCCATGAAGTTTTACCTGGGTTCTACACATGGTCTCTTTTAAGGCACCTTTCATTTCAAGAAATCTCGTATCTTTCCAGAAATCTTTGTTTTTTTCCTGATTGCTATGTTTATTCCAAACAGAATGGCTCTGGGAATCTTCGTCATTCTGAATTTCTTTCTGCATGTATATATAAATGGTTCAGGCAATCAATGAAGTATAATTTCAACAACATGTACTTCTTATGTTATCCAACTTTATCTAACTGCAAAAGAAGGTAAAATCTCTTCCTCTAAATCAAAAGGTACTAAACAGTAGTAAATTCTTTCAATGAAAATAATTCAAAACAAGGGTCCTGAATAATAAAGTGATTTCTGTGTATCTTCAAAAAATGTAATGCTTTGTTGATCTTTTCATGAATAATCCTGAACAGAAATATTTTATCTAGTTCCTGTCCAAGTTAAAGGTACAATATAGATAAAAAAGTTTCAGATTATAGATTATTTCTGATTATTTCTGAGCTTTTTACTGATAAGACTTCTCATCTGCAAGTCTACTACCTGCATACAAAAAAAGGCTTAATAGAAGAATTCACAGCTCTTATTTTACTTGAATAGCAATGAACAATTATTTTCACCTATCTCAAATATTTCAATTTTTCTTGCCAAGAAATCCAAACTGAATTCACAAACCACCTACCAATGATGTTAAAGACAGCTGCATATATACCCACACAGAGAATTCTAAAAGAGATGGGAGTAAAAATGAGTTCATGACATATACCACAATGTACTTAAGGCACTACCTTTACAAAGACATAAGAGAATCACTGTCTTCCTAGGAACAACTATGATATGAGCTGAAATGTGTAAGGCCTCTGGTGCCATCTTGGGTTCCCTTTCACTTGTACTGGGATTCCTATGGAGATATGAGTGTCTTTTAGCAGGCTGCAATCCTCCAATCAAAGAACAATTCCTGACTGTACCTGATTGACTTTTTTCAGTTATTCAAGAAATAAAACCGAAAACTAAGAAAAAGGAAGATTTTTCTTTCTTCCTATTCCAGGCATCAAAGAAAGAATTATCTGAACGTACGAACAATAATTTCTGTTAAGGACAACTTGAAGTGGGGTAAAAGTGAGTTTCTGGCTTTAAATTTCTGCCCACACACAATACACACTAAATGTAATTAATAGTTTCCATGTTCTGTTTTCACCACTAAATAGTAAACACTTTGAAGTCTGACATGTGGTCTTACTCATTTTGCCTAGTACACAACACAGTGCCTGGTACATCAAAAGTCTTCAATAAATATCTATAAACCTGAACTAAATAGATTCTTAATTCTGTTACTCAGGAGCTTTCCAAAAAAAGTATAAGCAGGTTAAACAAAACTTTTTTTAAACAATTGCTTGTTAACTCCATCATTTTATATGGCAACTCTCAGAGGATACTTCAGAATCCATCTAATGAGAAATGTGATAAGCTGTATGCCAAAGTGGTAGAAGAAAAGAAAGACATTACAATGAAGTTAACTGTTTTCCTCTCAGAAGTAAGCACAAAATGCCTTCCTTTTTGGAATAAATAGTTATGGACTTCCAGCTGCCTAATCCAGAATTTATATAACAACATATTCTAAAACAAATGTAAGTTATAGAGCATCTGCTACTCTTACTTGATATACTATTGCTACCCTCCAATATATTTCAGCAACTGAATCTGAAGGCTGTCAAATTACTGCAGTAAAATAAGACTATGGATAGAGCATATCATATTTTACATTTTATTCATTTCTTTCCATAGAAAAAAAGAAAATTCAGATACTTTTACTAACCTAGTTAAAAATGGCTTTCATTCTATTAACAGTTAAGCTGTTCAGGTACATAGATCAGATAGGATGCTTTTGGCTGTAAATAATAGAAAACCAACTCAAAGTAATGTAAATGAAATGGACGTGTTATAACTTCACAGCACGGTAATGTGGTCCAGTGCTAAGACAGGTTTCAGGGTTTGCTAATCGAGCAACTCAAGTATCTCTGCAAGGATCTACATTGTGTCTCTACATTTTGGTATCTACAGAGTTGGTTTCATCTCAAGGATACTTCCCCCTCATGGTCAAAAATTGGCTGCTAGTAATGATTTAGATTACATTCTTCCATGTTTACATCTAGCAGGAGCCAGGCTGCCAGTGGCTATCTCTTCAGAAGGATGAAGAAACTTCCCAGAATTTCCTACATACTACTTTTCATGTCCCATGGATCAGAACTGGTTCACATGCCCATTCCAAGACCAATCATTGTCAAAAGCAACAAGATCATCTATAGTCCAAACAGATCCATTCCTTGAAATAAGGTCAAATTCCCAATCTACATTGCTGCTACTCAGTAGGGAGAGGTTATTATAGAATGACGTATTACATCTACTCTTGGAAAACTCAAAGATACTCATAAGTTCTCTATTAATTTAACATAAAATGAGAACTCATGTGCCAGGCTTTATGAAAGAAGATTCAGATAGAACTATGGAAAAGAGAGGTATCATCTTGATGACATGGTCCTTTTGGTTTAGATGGGGAAAACAGATATTAACCAAGTCATTGGCTAGCTGATTCCTTGAAGAGGCATCATTATAACTGCAATTTGAATGCTGAACAGAAGGCAGGCAGGCACGGAGAGTGAGTTTCTCTCCTTTTCAGGGAGAAAAAGTAGCTTTTGAGGAGACACTGAGGTAGGAAGTAGCTTAGCCTGTTTAAGAAACTGGGAGAAGGCAGTTTTGTTATACTACAGTTGAGCACAGAAAAAATTGAGCAGGATACACCTGAAAGGCAGGACTGAGAAGAATTCTGTGGGGGAGCTTTTAAGCCATGTTAGAAGTTTAGGACTTTATCCTAAAGGCAATGGGAAGCCATTGGAGGGTTTAAGTAGGACAGTGACAAGATTAGAATTGTTTTACACAGAGCATTTTGGCTGTTCTTTCTGAATGCAGTAGAATGGACTAGAGCAGAAAAAGGTAAGAGTAATCAGTACACTACCAAGAGTTAAAAGGTAGAGTAATTAAGAGTCTATTCTAGGAGGGGAGGGGAAAGAGGATGAACTCAGTATGATGTTAATATAGGAAGCAGCACTGTGATTTGACTGGTATTTAAGACAATAAAATCAACAGGACTTGGTGATTGACAAGGAAGGTTTCAAGGGTGATACCCAGGTCTCTAACATAAATTATTAGATAAAAGGTTATAGTATCGATTGAGATGGAAACTATTAAGGAACCAGTTATTCCTAGAAGATCAAGGTGTATTTTTCAGACATACTGAGGTTTCTCTACTTTGAGCTGACTCTTCTTAAAAATTTCTTCTAGGACTGCTCCCATTCAAACAACTTAAGAAGTGGTCTCTGCACTAAGTGGGAAGAGGGAGGTAAAGGAACAGGACAGGAAAGTATTTCTAAATCCTTATAAATAGCGTCCTCTTTTTTTTTTCCCCATGGGAAAAATACCCACAAATTCTTAAATGATACCATATGATACGATGGTCCACTGCTATTTTATTTATACTCTGACATTAAAATGCTAAAATTAGTTTGTGGTAAATATCATTAAAGCACAGAAAACTAAAATAGAGACACAAAATAAGACAAATTTTAAACACAACAAGCAAGTTTTTTCCATGTTTATCAGAAATATTCTCAAATATTTAAATAATTGAGAGCAATTGCCTTTAAAAATATGTCACTTTAATTATAGCCGACCCTTGAACAACGTGGGGATTGGGGCACCAACACCCTCCGGAGTCCAAAATCTACACATAACTTTTAGTCCCCCGCAAAACTTAATAGCTTACTGTTGCCCAGAAATCTTACCAATAGAATAGTTGATTAACATATATTTCATATATGGATTACATACTCTATTCTTATAATAAGGTAAGCTAGAAAAAAGAAAATGTTATTAAGAAAATCATGAAGAGAATACATTTATAGTACTGTACTGAATTATAAAAAAAAATGTTTATAAGTGGATCCATGTAATTCCAGGGTCAACTATACTTATCACTGTATTTTTAAACTTCAGAACATATTTTAATTTTTTTCAGAATATATTTTAATTTTTTTCAGAACATATTTTAATTTTTAATGTATTTCACAATATCAATATTTTATAAAATGAACACTGAAAAATGTTTTTTATTTATTTTACTTACCTCTAAAAGAAAATCCCCTAGATACTGAATTGGATAAAATGGAGCCTTAAAATGGTCTTTTTCTTGCTCAGCCTTGATTCTTGCATTACTAGCAATCACATGAGTTATTCCACTAGGTGAACTTTTTGGTAAAATAACATTTGCTTTTCCAGCCTCCAGAACTCTAAATAAAAATGTAAATAGTACAAAAAGTATTTTTTTTAAAGCATATTCAGCAAATTATAAAAATCAGTTACTTCCTAGGAGTAGAACTTTCTGAAAGAATGAAGTTCCCGAGTTATTTGAGTGCCATGGAGAATAACTACTTAAATTATAACTTGCTCAGAGATGGTGAAGAAATCACGCTCTTCTTTCTACTTACCCATTTCTTGATACGGAAAGACTTTTAAGAATCAAGAATATTGAATTTATTCCCTAAGGAAAAGTCACCTCCATAAGCCAAAAGAATAATGAAAGAAGTTTAGGGAAGTAGCTACCTCAGAAGGCAACATACCTCCAAGGAAATCATTCTAAACCACAAAAAAGGAACTATAGTTGCCAGCATTCTTTTAAAAAATTAGTTTTTGATTAACTAACATTTAACATCCCAAAAGTTTCATGAAAGTTCTGCTTGTGCTTAGGATTTAGAAAGCCATAAGAGAACACTGCATTCACTTAACAATAAGAAAAAGCCAAATAATCTCAAAATCTTAACTTTTCATGAACCCATCAGAGAACTGAGTTAACAACCAACCAAGAAACTTAATTTCCCTAAGAGTTATAATGATAAGCCCCTTTGTGAAGAGACTGGACACTCAAAACTATTTCATTTTGCCAGGGTGCAGGAGAGAAGTAGCTGTCACAAAAGTAGGTAAAAATCAAGTAAAATTCTAACAAATTGAAGGGCCATGTGCAAATACCATGACAACGTATAATATCTAAGAGTCACTGACTCAAAGAAAGTCTGCCCTCACTTGCAAGCAGAAAGATTAAGGGCAGAAAACAGATTCCTTACTGGGTGGCACAAGCAGACCAGTGAGGGCTGGCTGCCCACCAAGAGATAGACATTAAACCTGGTCCACTTCCCTGGATCCTTCTCGTATATTAAGCAAACGTCCTAAGTCATTTGGGTAAGGTAAGAAAGTGATATACTTTCAGAATCCAGGAAAAGATGCACTGCTTCTGCTGGGAGAATACAAATAAAATCCATGTACCCTGAGAAAGGGGCAGAAAAATCTCCTGCTGCATAGCCCAAAAAAGGATCCACTGTTTCTGGACGAGACAAAAGCCATCTGTCTCTGGACAAGGAGCAGAAGAAATGCCATTCAAACATAGGTTCCTGCATCCATACAAAGCAGAAATCTAATACTGGAGCAGAGGCTAGAAATTCTCTCTTGCCAAAACCCTGCCCACAGATACAAAGCAGAATTAGGCTGCCATGGGGGACTGAGACACAAATATTGAGAACGTCCTAATCCCAGAGAACACGAACACAAAGAATGCTTAAGACTGAAGTCTATCAGCAAAACCAAAAACACATCTTACTCTTACCCCCAACCTAGAGATGAGTAACAAGCAAGAGAGGAAGAGAATGACAAAAAAGTCCTTCTGTGACCAGCAGTGCAGGGACTACTGAAAGCTTAGAGTGAAGCAAACACATCAATTAAAATCCCACCAGCACACCAGGACCTGGGCTAAGCACAAAGAAACTGTACTCCACCACAGGAGTAACCAGAAAGGATGCATTGAAGGTAACTCTACCATTAACAAAATCCAAAACCTGCTCAAAAACTGACAAGATTAACTCAACTACCCATACTAACTGCTTTACAGAAAAAGTAAGCCCATTTTTGGATATAAATACTTATCTGAGCCTCTATTGCTCTATATGTGATATCTATACAAGCAATAAAAAAAATACAAGACATACACAAAAAGAAAACCAAGCCACTGTCAAGAGATAAAGGAGTATAAAGCACAGAGAGATAATCCATTTGTTGAAATTATCAGAAAGTGACTTTAAAATAACTATGACTGAAATGTTTGAAGATACAAAAGAAAAAAATGAACAAATTGCATTAAGAGATCAGGAACTGAGCACTGAGTACATAAAAATGGTAGAAATAAGTTACTATATTAAAGAATAATCTCTTTGACCAGCTTATGAACAGACTGCATGCAACTGAGGATGGAATCATGAACTTGATGACAGGTCAATAGAAATTATCCAACTGAAACACAAACATGGGAAAAACAGTTAAAAACAAAGCAGAACATACAAAAACTGTGGAAAAGAATTAATTGGTCTAAAACACAGGTAATAGAGCACAAGAAAAAGACAAGATGATGGCTGAGAATTTTCCATAATTAATAAAAGATAAAAAGCCACACGTCCAAGAAACTCAGAGAACTCCATGCAAGTAACATGAATAAATAATAATAAACAAGACACACACACATCTGGAAACATTATCAAGCTGCTAAAAACCACAGGTAATATATTTTTAAAATTTTAATTTCTAATTGTTCATTACTAGCATATAAAAACGCCATTAATTTTTACGTAGTGACTTACTACTCTGTCATCTTGCTGAATTCAACAACTACTTCTAATAGCTTTTCTGGATAAATTATTTAGTATACATCCATATCTTTTGGAAATAAAGACAATTACTTTTATTTCTTTCTATCTAACTCTATGTCTCTTATTTATTTTCTTTGACTTATTGCACTGTCTAGTACCGCTAGTAAAATGCTGAATAGAAAAGGTCAGAGTGTGGGATGCCTGGCTGGTTTAGTCGGTTAAGTGTCCGACTCTTGATTTAGGCTTAGGTCATGATCTCAGTGTCTTGAGATCAAGCCCCACGTCCGGCTCCAAACTGGGGGTGTGGCCTGCTTAAGATCCACGCCCTCCCCAAGTCCCAGGAGCTCTTTCTCTAAAAAAAAAAAAAAAAATGGTCAGAGTGAGCAACCATTTCTTAATTCCTAATTATGGAAGAAAAAAAAATCCGTGATATTAAATTTATGTATTTTTACAGTTGTCAGTTGCTCAGACTGAAGACACAAAAATTTTTAACAAACTATCTGCAGTTAGAATCCACAATTATTAAAAATGGTAATACTTTATGATGAAGTACAGTTTATCTCAGGAATACAAATTTGGTTTAACATTTTAAATTGATCAAAATAATTTACCATATTAACAGAATAAAGGAGAAAAGCCAATCATCTCAATAGATGCACATAAAAACTTTCAGAGCAATCAATCCATTTATAATACCATCCCAAAACATGAAGTACCTAGGATTAAACTTAGCAAAATATGTACAAGATTTGTACAGTGAAAACTGTAATACATTAATGGCAGAAATTAAAGACCTGGAGAGATAGGGAATCTATAAATAGGACAATTCAATATTGTTAAGATCACAATTCTCCCCAATTTGACCTATAGATTCAATACAATCCCAATTAAAATCCTAGCTTGCCTTTTTGTAGAAATTGACAAGATGGTTCTAAAATGTATATGGAAATATAAAAATTCCAGAATCACCAAAACAGTTTTGAATAAGACAAAGTTGGGAGGTTCACCCAACCTGATTTCAAGACTCATTATAAAACTACAGTAACCAAAACTGTGTGCTTTTAGTATAAGGTACACACAGATACCAATGGAATAAGAAGCCCACAAATACACCACACAAATATAGTCAAGTGATTTTTGGACAATAGTGCCAAAGTAATTGCACAGCAATTGAAATCTCACACATTGTTAGGAGGAAATGTAACATAGTACAACTACTTTAGAAAACAGTCTGACATTTTTCTTATAATGTTAAATACACAACTGCCATCTGAGCCAGAAATTTCACTCTTGGTATTTACCCAAGAGAGAGAAAAAACAAATGTACATGAAGACCTGTACTCAAATGTTCATAGCAGCTTTATTTATATTAGCACAAGTGGGGGGGAAAAAAAAACCCGAAAACAAAAAATAAATGTCTATCAATGGGTGAATAAACAGATAGCGATACATCTGCAAAATGGAATACTACTCAGCAACAAAAAGGAACAAACTCCTAATACACACAATAACCAGGATGAATCTCGGAAATGATGAGTTAAGCAAATGAGACTACATCAAAAAAGTATGTATATAGAATAATTCCACTTACATGAACTTAAAAAAAAAAAAGACAAATCTAATGTATAGTGACACGAAGGAAATCAATGGTTGTCTTGTATTGGTGGGCAGAATTAAATATGTAATGACAAGAACACTGTAAGATTACATTAATGTTGCAGATCTTGACTGTGTGAGGGCGTAATATGGGTGTATAAATTTCTCCAAATTTATCAAAATGTATACTTAAAATGTGTGCATTTTACTTGCCTATAAATTATACTTCTATAAAGGTGACAAAGGGCCTTTGCAGCCCCCTGAAAGTCACTGCAGTCTTGGAATATAGTTTACCTAGTAAGAATTTAAAAAAATATGATGTAAAAGTTAGAAAGAAATGAAATAATGAAGGAAACATTATGAACCATGAAGACTGCACTATATAAACCCAGAAAAAAAGCCTTTCTGATAAATACTTATAAAAATCTAAAATTGCTTCAAAACTAAAAACAAAAATCTTCCAAGTTTTTTATTTTGCTTGAATTAGCCAAAAGAATTAACATGGAAAGTTAAACAGAGACCCAAGAATAACTTAAAGCAATACTATAAAATAGATTTTATTCCATTAGCAACATATGCTTAATTAAGTACAGAATGGCTTAACTCAGAGATTAAAAAGTAAATCACCATTGCTCATTTGGACGAAATCAACAATTTCAAAGAAACACAAGAAGGTATTCAAGCATATCAAAATTCTTTGTTCATTCATTGCTTAGCTTTTATGAGATCTCATCTTACCTTACAAGAGAATCACTTCGTTTATCAGCTCTAACAAGGAGAACAACTTTCCATCTGTGGAAGGCTCCTGGAGCACCAGTGCGTTTCAGTTCTTCACGCCATCTTTTAGGTGCAGATTGCATTTGAGGTGAATAATGGGAGTCTTTTTCAATTTTATAGCCCCATTCATAAGTTGTTTCATCAAGCCATCTGCCACTTTTGGCACTGTGGATTATGTAGTCCTTAGTTAGTACCCACTTTCCTAGAAAGCAAATCAACTGTCGGTAAAAGAATTCTGGTTCCAATGAATGGTCAACAATAAAGACCAAATATCAAATAAAGTTTGACCTTTTTCATCATGAGACTCTTAAGCTACAATGCAACATTATCTTTGAATTATGTTTGTTTTCCCAAAATTTTGGTAGAGGTCTACAATGTCACTGAACATTGTATGCAATCTTTCCCATAATGCTTCTAAGTCTAAACATTACTAAATTAAATACAATCCTAAGACTCACTAAAATAAATGTGGTATTACTTAAGCTATGTCTACTATTACTATTCACTGTTTTGGCTGAGATTTATATTATTCTTCATATGCTAAAAACTTCTTCAATCATGTTTATAGCAATGTTACACTTTCTAAAACAAATTTATTGAGGAAGAGAATTTTTCAGAATATCTAATAACATGCTGTAGTTCCTTTATCTGGGCATCAGTAAAATTTTCTCAAAAGCAGGGACAATATATGCTTTCATTTGCAGAGAAAATAATAAAACCAAGTATCTTTCTGGTAAATTACTCTAAAAAATAATAAATTTACTGAGTTAAACAATACTTTTTTTTTTTTTTTTTTTTGGACAATCAGTGAACTAATGATATGCTAGCTCAACCACAAAAGAAACTATAAAGAAACATCAAGGGTGACAGAGAGGGAAAGACACTAAGTTCTAAGTTGGATTTATGAAATTTAAAAGCTTAGAAAAACACAATAGGGGGATCACTGCTTCATATCATGAATCGGAAGGGACACAGTAGAAGAACAAAAACAGATTCTTTCCAATGACAGATCATAGAAAACAAACTTATTTGAGAACAGCTGAGACTCAGACAAAAGCATTATGGGCGGGGGGCATTGCTGTGCCCAACTTTTTTGTTAAAGATTTTTTCTGACATAAAACACTTACACTAAATCTTTGGTTAAGTAAGTATTCCTGCCTCTTTGGTACATTTTCATGTGTTACAAAGCTTTACTTAGAAAAATCAGACAAAAAACATTTTAACAAATATTTTCAGAAAAATATTCAGCTAAAACCACATTTATGTTTGATTTAATAACGATACTACCTATCTTTAGCAGATTAAGCTACTTTTTTTTTTTTAACATGAAGATTTTTTTTTTTTTCAAGGGAGAAAGGTAGTTAATTTACCTGCTGCACAAGCTGCTAAAAACTTTTCACTCTTACACAGGCGTTCAGCTATAAGATGTGTACAATTTTTGTATTTCTGGAAGGAAAAATGCAAATGAAAAAAATGTTACTAAGAGTTCCTTTATAGCACATTCACTTTATTCTTATAATATCAAGAGAGCATTTTGTCATTTTTAGATCAGCATTATTTTTCAAGTCTATCTTAAATATTTTATAAGTTTCTGTACTCACCTCACTCTTAATAAAAGTGCAATCTAGTTTTAAAAGCAATTTGCCTAGAGCTTCCTTTTCTTCCATCTTAAATCCTGTCATTTGGATGATATGCTTTGGAGCACCATCTTCCATCTAACATGTATACACATAAAGAAGATAACATATGTTAAAGATAATATTCACAGGATTGACATTACTTTTTCTTAACTACGAGTGCTAAAAATAAAAAAATAAAACATATAATGAATTAAACATACAAGGCTTTACTGTAAATACCAATGTTAAGACTGCTTATGTGCAATAGAAATTGATTTATAAAGCTATCTTCCTGGGGCACCTGGGTAGCTCAGGTCAGTTAAGCAGCCAAATCTTGATTTCGACTCAGGTCATGATTTCGGGGTCCTGGGATTGAGCCCTGCATCTGGCTTGGGCTCAGCGGTGAATCTGCTTGAGTATTCTCTCTCTCCCTCTGCCCCTCCCCACTCACATGTTCTCTTTCTCTAAAATAGATCTTTAAAAAAAAAAAAAAAGTTATCTTCCCACAATGTGACTGTAAATAGATTTTTTTTTTGGTGGTTTGAACATTGAATGTGTTCCTACGTTACTTGACACTAAAACACACTGATGAATGAATATAATACTTCAGAAAGGATTATTTATATAAATATTAGCATAGTAATACCAGCTTCATTTTAAAAGCACTGTTTTTGCTAATAGCTTCTGAAACAAGCACACCGTGGACAATGAAACCTAATCAAATTTTATAATAATTTTTAAAATATTTGTGGACAAATATTGAAGAGTACCTAAGTCATTACAAAAGTTGATAGAACGCATGTTCCCAAAGCATTTACACCAACTAACTTAGTATGCTAGGTACATTATAATGAACCTGGATTCTATTCCCAATCTGTATTTCTTAACTCTGCTATATGTTAATTTTATCACCTGCAAAAGCGGCAGAAAAAAAATCACAGTTTTCAAATTTATGTAAATAGAGACCTTAATCCACATATAAAGGTAGTTCATAAAGCACTTGTATTTGAAGTGGCACATTTATTAAGCAAGAAAGACAACCTCACAGTAGTTTTAATGAGAATACAGGGTTTTGTTTGTTTATATGACATTAGAACTTCAGAACTGATAGCATCTTAGAGAAAATCTAGTTTCTTTTTATAGATGAGGAAAAGGACTATAAAAATCGGTAATTTTCCACTTCTCTAACAATTTTGTCACTACAGCTGTAGATTAGTGTTTAATTAATGCTAAAGAGCAAAAGCAGCTGAACTCTTTAAAGACAATTAAAAGGAAACTAAAAAATTATACCTGTTTAAGCCCAGGAATAGTAACAGACAACTGGTGACAAGTGTTACATAGAACAAGACAAGTGGATAAAGACAAGAGCTCTTTATAGAAATTCTATTGTCCAAGATCAAATATATACAGATAGATACTAAAAACATATGAAGCACATACATATATGTGTTTATGTGAAGACTGAGATTCATTTTTGAGTAAAACTTCAAAGAAAGTCTCACTATGAACAATTTAAGACATTACTCAGGGTTAAGATGAACCTTTATTTTCTTTGCTTAAGGTTTCTAAGAGGAGTAACGTCAGCCAACAATACACCTGGTTTCTCTACCCTTCATCACTCCTTGATCTGGGGGGAGAAGTTACTTGAGAGGACTAAATGGATATGCTTTGATGGATAAATCAGCATATTGCAAAGACAGTTCATATCAATGTTTTCTGACATGTCTTAAGAAGCTGCCAGTAGTAGTCCAGCAGGCTCATGAGTAAATGAATTCAGAGATTATGTATTACGAAGCACACAGGAGTTGCACAAAGCTACCTCCTCCAAACCAATTTTAATTCAGTAAAAAAGCTGTTATTTTGACCCCAAAATATCAGACTTTCTTATTCCTCTATTGGCTCCAAAAGAAGGAAAGGGATATAATGCATTAACCCTCTAAAATCCTAAAATTGAAGATGCAGAACATAAAGAAAGTGTCCATAAGGATAAGACCCCTCAATGAAACATTTTTTAAAAGTTAAAAGGTTCTGGGGCGTCTGGGTGGCTCAGTTGGTTTATCAGCCAACTCCTGATTTTGGCTCAGGTCATGATCTCAGGGTTCTGGAATTGAGCCCCAAGCTGGGCTCCACACTCAGCAGGGAGTCTGCTTGAGGATTCTAGCTCTCTCTCTCCCTCTGCCCTTTCCCCTATTTGCACAATGCATGCACTCTCTCTCTCTCTAAAAAGTTAAAAGGTTCTGACACAAAATTATATAATATACATAACAGAGGTTGGCATTCTATGAAAAATCACTCATGTAAAATACTATCATCAGTACATAAAATGTAAGTGGCTTCTTGCAGAAGGAATTCTTTCTTGTATTAATCATCAAATTTTTCAACCAATTTTATGGGATATATGACATAGCTCCTGAATGATAATATCTATTAATATAGACTAGTAGTATATAAAAACTTTACAAAGAATATGCTGTTACTTGAAATAATGATTTAGTCTGATGCAAAACACATACTAACACATGTACAATAAAGCTGCAAGTGGATTATAAGGCATATGACCACAATAAGAAATGTTGCTTCTATTAATTCTAGGGGTGTAAATAAATCCTTTAAACAAATTTCCTTTAGAAATTGGTAGGTCCGCCTTGAAAACAAAAAGCAAAGCTGGAGGCATCAGAATTTTGGACTTCAAGTTATATTACAAAGGTACAGTGATCAAAACATTAAAGTACTGGCACGAAAATAGACACATAGATAGATCAGTGGAAGAGAAAAGAAAACCCAGAAATGAACCTACAACTATATGGTCACATCATCTTCGACAAAGCAGGAGAGAATATCCAATGGGAAAAAGATGGTCTCTTCAACAAATGGTGTTGGGAAAACTGGACAGTAATATGCAAAAGAATGAAACTGGACTACTTTCTGACATAATACACAAAAATAAATTCGAAATGGATTAAAGACCTAAATATGAGACCTGACACCATAAAATTCCTAGAGGAGAACACAGGCCCTAACCTCTTTCTAGATATGTC
This sequence comes from Ursus maritimus, assembly GCF_017311325.1. Classification (NCBI taxonomy): domain Eukaryota; kingdom Metazoa; phylum Chordata; class Mammalia; order Carnivora; family Ursidae; genus Ursus; species Ursus maritimus. The sequence goes on from NW_024426663.1 coordinate 15,575,488, forward strand.
TCCTGAGGCAAGGCAAACAAAAGCAAAAATAAACTACTGGCACTTCATCAAAACAAAAAGCTTCTGCACAGCTAAGGAAACAATTAAAACTAAAAGGCAACTTAGGAATGGGAGAAGACATTTGCAAATGACATATATGATAAAGGGTTAGTATTCAAAATATATAAAGAACTTATCAAACTCAATCCCCCCAAAAAATAATCCAATTTAAAAATGGGCAGAAGACATGAATAGACATGTTTCCAAAGACGACATCCAGATGGCCAAGAGACACATGAAAAGATGCTCAACATCACTGATCATCAGGGAAATACAAATCAAATCTACAAGGAGATATCACGTCACCCCTGTCAGAATGGCTAAAATAAGAAACAACAGGTGTTGGCGTGGATGTGAGGAAAGGGGAACCCTCTTGCTCTGTTGGTGGGAATGCAAATGAGTGGAACCACTCTGGAAACAGTATGGAGGTTTCTCAAAAGGTAAAAATTAGAACTACCCTATGATCTGTGAATCACACTACTAGGTATTTACCTAAAAATAGAAAAATATATATATTAATTCAAAGGGATACATGCACCCTGATATTTAGAGCAGCACTTGTCTACAACAGCTAAATTATGGAAACAGACTATGTCCATCAACTGATGAATGAATACAGATGTGGTATATAAATATACAAATCCACACACACACACACACACACACACACACACACACACAGGAATATTACTTAGCCATCAAAGAGAATGAAATCTTGCCATTGGGAACAAGATGAATGGAGCTAGGGAGTATTATGCTGAGTGAATGAAGTCAGAGAAAGAAAAATACCATATGATTTCATTCATATGTGGAATTTAAGAAACAAATAAGCCAAGGGGGGGGGGGGGAAGAAAAGAGAGTGAGGCAAACCAAGAAAGAGACTCAACTATAGAGAACTGTTTGTTACTAGAGGGAAAGGATAGGAGATGGGTTAAACAGATGATGGGGATTAAGGACTGCACTTGTGAAGAGCACCAGTTGATGTATGGAAGTGCTGAATCACTATACTGTACGCCTGAAAACAGTATTACACTGTAAGTTAACTAATTTAAATAAAAACATTAAAAAAAATAAAAAGGAATTAAACAAAAAAGAAAATGGTGGGTCCTTTAAGAAATATCAGATGAGTGAAATTCATCATATCTGTGAATATCATCTTGGTATTCTAATGGAAAGGCAATCTAATTGTTTTTTCTATTTCTGGAAAGCCACTCTTATCAGAGGACACAAGTTTTTAAGCATATTTACATTACTTACTATATTTCTTTTATGCATATAAAGTTTTAAAAAGCTATTTCATAGGCTATTTCAAGAAATGCTGCCAAAAAAGGTAAGTTTAATTAGCTTTAAAAACCTATAGTCTTGGGAAACCTGGATGGCTGGGTGTGGAGCTTGCTTGGTATTCTCTCTCTCTCTCCACCTCCCTCCCTCCCTCTACTTCCTCCATCCCCCCTCCCAACCCATGTGCTCTCTTTTAAATAAATAAATAAAATCTTTAAAAAAAAGTAAAATCTTATCTGGCTACACTAAAATACTAACATACAGAAACTACTGTTAAATAATTGGAATATACATACAGAAAGCAATGAAAAAAATCAAAGTAATGCTATCATCCAGAAAGTTTTAAAAGTTGTTCTTTATGTTTTATTCTTCTGCTTCCTGATAACTAAATGTATGTTATATAGAACTATAAGGGAAAAAAGTTATCATACTATATTCCTCTTTTAGGTCAAATTAATTAACAGCTATTTTACAATTTGAATGTTTAGTATTAATGACATTTTAATACATTTTGATGTATAAATTGTTAAGTGATTTGGGTGTGTATCATGCAAACTTTTTATCTTAAATCATATTGTCTTTATAATGGGGAAAAAACACCCACGTTGTATATTTAACAGCATTTTCTGTCAAAGCAAGAGTCCACAGGAAAATGAAAGCAGGACCAACTGTGCTTAATGGTAGAAATCAGGAAAGCTTTTTAAACGCAGTTTCTTTCCTCTAAGGAACAATTAAATATGAAACTAAACAATCAAGAGGAAAGGGAAGAAATAAAGGTGAAATAACAGGATGTCCTGATTCAAACATTATGCAAATACAAATATTAAACAAATCAGGGGCACCTGGGTGGCTCACTGGTTAAGCTGCCGACTCTTGGTTTTGGCTCAGGTCACGATCTAGGGGTCCTGCAATCCTCCCCGTGTTGGGCTCCAAGCTCTGTGGGGAGTCTGCTTGGGATTCTCTCCTTCTCTCCCTCTGCCCCTCCCCTGATGTGCAGGAGCACTCTCTCTCTCTCTCTCTCTTTCTCTCTCTCAAATCAACCATTCATTTGAGAGAGAGAGAGATAGCTAGAGAGAGCACAAGCGGGAAGGAGAGGAAGAAGCAGGCTCCCCGCTGAGCAGAGAGCCCAATGCAAGGCTCAATCCCAGAACCCTGAGATCATGACCTGAGCTGAAGGCAGACACTTAACCCACTGAGCCACCCAGGTGCCCCGAAGCACAATGTCTTAAAAACAAGTTCCATTAACCTAATCAAATAGCGTCCTATAATCAAACACCTACTTGAAATAACAGTTTACGATACATTTGGCAATGCTTTTTAATACCACATCTTACGACAAACAAGCTAGATCTAATTCATATATATATGAAAAAATTGATAGCTGTAAATATAGAAATAGAGATCCATGGATAGAGTTATTTATATTTATAAAACTGGCAGTGTAATGGTTCTTCCTGTGACCCCGCAGGATTAAGAAAACAAGAAGTAACAGCCTGATATGCCTGTGTGTGATATATTCGGGGATATGGGGATCAAGGCTAACTGCTAGAAGTCTTTTAGCACAAGTAAATAAGTAAATACACTGCAATACAATTCTATCATTGGTATTTCCAGGGAAATTATAACTTTTTCTAGGACTTAGGGGGGCGTTCCTTCAGGTATTCATCAGAACATACTATCCTAACACAACAAAAGAAAAACAAAAATGAGAGCATTCACTTAAAGTTAAAGGCTTTATCTTTACTGCCAAAAAGTGAAAAATTATGTATTAGATTCTTAGTTACAAGAAAATGCTTCTGTTGTAATTTTTAAAATGTTGTAGTAATTAAAAAAATACTTAGTTACTTACCTCGAACCATATAATACACACAACTAAGGAGATAATGACTGTGAACAGAGCTGGCATTTATGCAGAGAAAGCAACTGTCTCTGTGGTGTGGACTTTCCCAAAATATCTCCCACATGGGCCTATCCCTGATGCCTGAAATTCCTCCGCAGTTGGTGCTAGTTAGAAATGCAAATAAACCTATAGCACTCACCATAATTAAGAACATTTTATTATGTACTAGCTTTTTAGGTCTTATGAATTCTTTACAATATGACACATAGCTGGAACATGTTTGAATATGACACACAGAGAATGTTGAAAAGAGAAGTCAGGGAAAAGTAGAGGCAGGAATACAGATGAATGCAAAGGTCTGGTTCAGGAGGGAGGATAAAAGAACAGGGTCTAACGGTTAACTGAAAGAAGACAGTGCTGCAAAAAACAGGGGCAGGGATGCTTACCAAGGATTGTGGCAGGAAATGCTCCTCTGCATTACAAGTGATTTTATGATCAGCCATAGGGTCTCACAGAACTTTGAAAACATAATGCACCCTATAAGTTGTATGCTAATAACTAAGATAAATAAAGGATTTACTAAAAAGTTTATTTGCATTTAAGAACTAAAAATTCCCCCAAAGTAACTTTTACTGTCAATTGTAATTAATCCATGACTACAGAAAATTTAAAAAACACTACAAAGTATACCGAAAGATTAAAATCACCTGTAATCCCTGCACCCATTAATACCACCGTTAACATCTGGAGGCGGGGAATGATTTATGTGTGTGTGTGAAAAAACATATATAACAAAATTGAGATTATTATATAGTTCTGTATCTTAATTTTTATTTAAAATTACATTGTGATCATTTTTCCATTCCAGTGAATATTCTTCATCGTTTCAAGGCCACCAGGTTGAAAACTAATAGTTTCTTAATGTTATTCTAGTGAACTACTTGGATTTTAAACCTACTTCTACCTTGATTTTAAGTCTAAAGAAAATCATCTTTAAAAATTCCCTTTTCTCAAAAGGATATATCAGCCCTTGAAAAAAATCAATATTGCTGCTTTGAATTCAAGAATTTTAAGATTTTCATGGTTTCTCTTATCTAAAGCATTTAACTGGGAAAGTAAATAAGTGAAAATGGTCAAAGTGTTGATCTCTGTTTTAACCAATATTGCAAAAGGTAGATACAAATCACTGTATTCATACTGACTAAACTACTGTTCGATTCTGAATGCTGTAACATCAAGTGGAGTTTAGGAATTCTGTATCCTCCTGGCCTAGGAGCCAAATTAGGCCTTTGGCTTAATTTCATTCAGCTGGCCTTTGGAATTTTTTTCTTAAAGATGTAGCATCCATTTCCTGCCTCATCCTTGAAAGATATGGAATGTGTGTATATATATGTAATCATTATACATATTATTGTACATATTGTACATACATATGTAGTTATTTGATTGAGGTCTCCACTGGCAAGACCTGAGGAATACTCTTACTTCAATGGCATTATTTGGGAAAGGAACAGTCATGCTCAGTCTCTTTGAGGAGAGGGAGGAAATGGAGCAGTTGCAGCCAAGTGACTGTGGTGAGGAAGAAATGACAGGTTAAGAGGACTTATGGAGATGTTCACTCTATCCAGTAACATACAATGAACAGGCTGAACTGGAGATGCTACTTTTATGGATAAAGGGGCCCTTAAGGAAGCAAGATGAACAAGAGAGACACTGTTCAGGGAAAAAAGAATGGATAGACAGTCTATGTTGGTTAGCCATAGGGGATGAAAGTCAAATCTGCTACGAGTTTGTATCAGGAACTCTATTACTTAATTACTTACTTAGTAGGAACATAAGATGTAAGGTTGAAAAAGCAGGAGTTCACTTTTATTGAGGACCTACTACAGTCTACGCAGCACACGTTAGTTTAAATGCTGTTTACCCTTCTCACACAGATGAGGATACTGGGGAATCTTACCGATTAAGAAACTAGCTCAAGGATACACAGCTAGGAAAATAGTGAAATCAAGGTTCAGTGCAAACACCTGCCTGTTTCTGAAAAAGTTACACGCCTTTTCTACGATACTACTTTGACTTAAATTTCAGAATTTAGTCTAATACTTTTAACCATATTATAATTTCAGAAAGTACTCTATCTTAGCTAGCACGAGAGAAAAATACACTGCAGGTAAAGGAATCTACTAGGAGGGTGGGGAGATATTTAGACGAGCAATATTACTGAAAATATTTAAACAATTATAAAAATAACACTAATGTCTAAAATTTCAAAGCATTTCTAGGAACAATCTTAAGAATGCCATTTTTTTTCTTATGAAAAAGGAAATTGTTCATTATTTTCCTCTCAAAATAGATCTTATATGAATTAATCACTAGACTAGTTCATATGGACTTCATCAAGAATAACAAAACAGCCTACATCAAAATAATTTCAATATAAAAAGAGTAAAAACTAAGTCAACTTAAAAGTTTCAGGGATATTTTACTTTTAAGCAGTAAGATGTCCTTAGAAGAAATAGTATATACTACATTGTGCAGCATACCTTTTCCATTAGCATATTTATGGAGAGTCAATTACAAGAGTTACATAATATTCCATTATAGTTACATTATTGAGAAACAGGGTTCATCACTTTCTTTAGGTTTTATTATTCAGTCTATATGGAACTGTTCATTTTAAATATTGTTTAAGCAGTGAAAAGATAGAATAACTAATCAGAAAAATACTAATTAATAATGCTATATTATTGGTTTTCAAAAAAACCAACAGTTTTTGGACATTAGTGAAAACTGTGGATACTGTTAGGAAATCATAAAAGGTTTGAATTTTGATTATGAAAGGTAACTACATTCAACCACTGTTTCAATAACTGTTTCACATGATTTATGCTTTCTACTCTAAGGAGGAAAATATTAAATCATACAACTGAACCCAAGTCAGTAAGGTGAAAAAAAATCTGGATTTAGAAAACAGATCTAAAAGAGGCTGATTTGTATTATCGAAGGTTAACTGTCTTCACAATAATTTATACATTCAAGTATTCAAAACATCCTGGTTCATTTAAATTAAAAATATTCTTTAAGTTAGACATAATCAAATTAACTCCCTTATAAAAATCCACCCCCAATACCTGCAATACAGGTCAAATGTTCCTAAAACGGGAACATCTTGCACATCAGTAGACACTTCTAGGAACTGAGGCATAACTTAACTACATAAACCAAAAAGTTCACAAGGCACTCTGTCATACAATAAGTATGCTGTAAATTCCGTTTAAATCTTCATTTCCAAGTTCTCAAGGAAAAAAACCTGGGGAGTGGGGATAGGATAGTCATTCGCCAAAAAAAAAAAAGAGCTTGTCGCTTCCAAAACCAAGCTCCATCTAATTTCTGGGTCAAATCCTGATAGGGAGTATCCGTGACAAATCAATTTTTTTTTCAATATTTAATCTGAGGCTTTGGAAGTGGAAGAAATCTCAGAATAATGATTTAGCCTTGTTCCCCGCCTTCAGGCTACTGAGACATTATAATTCCCAGGAACATACACCCTTCTTTAGGGAAAAGTGTGTGTATGTTTAAAGGCATACAGTAGCCGCAGAGATACAATCATTGCCACTTGGATATGTTAAAAAATTCTACCAGGGAGAAAAGAATGACACCATTTTCCCCGTCACTGGTAGGTGGGCCTAGGGGATCCCAGCCACCTGCACTGACGCTAAATTATTTAAAGCAGCCAAGAGACTCCGCGAGTGGCGTCCCAGTCGGTTCTATGGAAACGAGAGACGCGGGCGGCCTAGCGCCTTCCTGGCAGGGGATCGACCCGCAGAGCTGCGCAAACAGGAGGCG
>NW_024426663.1:15582592-15593422 GCF_017311325.1 Ursus maritimus
AGCTCAGCGAGTCCGGGCCAGTGGGAACGAATGGTGGCTGCGGAAGGCAGGAGAACCAAGCACCGCCGGCGCTCAACCCCAGCCCCTTCCCAATCTCAAAGCCGGGAGCCACAGAAACTTTGGGGGCATGTTGGAAACGACCCCAGAGAGTCAGGGTACACTGTGTCTTCCAAGCTGAGGCCCTTTACCTTCCCTGCCGAAGAGTCTGAGATGCTTCCCTCGGGTGGCGGTGGTGATTGGGGAGACGACTGCCGCTGCAGCACTCGCAGCCTCACTAATCCGGGCTCTGGGAAATAATTTCCCGCCGCGCGCTAGGCGGCCCCGGAAACTATTGTAGCATTTCCGGGTGGTTGTCAGTGACGCTCTCGAGCCGTCGTCAGGGTGGTCTGAGCGGGTGGCTGGCTGGAATCTGGCGGGCGGGCCAGGCTCCTGCTGTATCTATGCCAGACGTGGGAGAGACTGGTAAGTGATTTTTCTACGTTGCCTCCTGGGCCTGATATTTCCGGCCGGTCGGGGCGCCGTGTAGCATCTTGGCAGGACCAAGAAGTGAGCGGGAGAGAGTTAAACCAGGAGGTGTCTGTATCCAACCCATGGCGCTTGATCCCCTGCTGCTGGAAGAGGCCCTACGACTTCGGTTTACCGCCTTCTCCACTAGCCAAATCCCTCCCCAGCTTGGAACTCGACGTCGGATCCCCAAGTGAGGCCGAAGACCATGTATACAGCGACTTGTAGTGCCAAGTCTTTTTTCCAGTATTCGAGGAGTATCATTACTCTCCCATTGTCAGGGTTTAGTTACCCTTGATTGCCGAGAGCTAATTTACCATCCTTGACCTGAGTACTGTTTCCATTGCCCTGGGTCGCACCTCTTAGGAACGTTTTAGACTTGGGATGAGGGAGTAGTTGTGTTTAGAATTAAACGTTCCCGCCGCTGTTTGAATTGGGTAAGAAGGGGCTTTGTTTTCCTGACTACCCTGAGCTAATGGGCTTTACATACACGTTTTAGTTTTTGGAACCTGTAATCAAGAAGTAGATGTACTTTCAGAACGAGTGCTCGTGCTCTGCTCCAGGTTTCTTAGATCATGAAGGATTCAGGAGAATTTGGGAGGGAGGTCTGAGGTAACCACAATAGTTTTAAGGAGAAAATTGCTTCGGACGGAGGGAGAATGTGAGAAAAGGTGTTTTTCCAAACGAAGATTTGAACGAAGTGATGTAGGGAACATGGCTACTTCTCTCTTGTGTAATGCAGTTTCTTCAGGTAAGTAGTTTCCCCACCCCACCTTATATTTAAATCATCACTTTTCCCCCTAAATGGCAGCTAATTTTGATCCCCCTAAACAGCCAGTTCCGAAAGAGTTCTCGAAATTACTCTACCATGAAGAAAAATGGAGTGTGTTCAATTTAAAGCCCCTGATACATTAGCCAAATTCCTTGTTACCTTTTGAGTAATGCAAACTTATTGAGGACAGCGCATTGCTATTCTAATTTTGTTGGATAATAGTTCAGCTAACTTTTACAATCTTATTTGGTCCCAATTTTGCAATGTTTATTTAATCTGTTATTTCTCCAGTTGAAAGGATTGTAAGTAATTTAAGGGAAGTTACAGGTTTTTATATAGCAAGTAGCTTTTTAGACAGGCAGTATTTTTTTTAATTCTTGCTCTTGATTTGTGTTCTTTCAAATTAATATAGCTAACCACTAATACCACGAATAGCTATGGTTTGCCAGGCACTTTACATTCCTTAAAGTTACTACTGTCCTAGAAGTTATGCTACTCCTATTATGCAAACATTTTATACTGAGACTCAAAGACATTGTAACTGAGACTGAAAGATGTTCTCACAAATTATATAATTAAATGACACAATTGAGATTTGAACATAGTTGACCGAACTCCAAACTTTGGCTCTTTTTACTGTTCTTATAAATATCGCCAACACAAATCATTCTTTTTACTCTGGTAAAATTGAATAGGCAATATGTCACATTCAAAAGTGAAATCGATAGCAAAACTAAGTATAAAGAGATTTTAGGGATGTGTTAATGGGTTAAGGAATTCCTTAAATTAATGTATTAAGGATTAAGGAATGTGTTAAGTATTTAAGATATTACCATAGAGTAACTGTGACATATGAGTAACCCATTTTTTTTTCTTGGCCAGTTTTATCATCATCACTTAAATATAAATAATCTCAAGACCATCAATGTATAGGTGACTCTAAGTCCAGAATATCAGATGTCTCTTCAGTCAGCTTTGCACACAAGCGGACACACACACACGTGTGTATATGTGTGGAGAAAAAGAAAAATGAGTGAATGGTCACAAACTTCATAAAACTGAACTTGGTAATGCCTGTAAGGAATTGTTATTTACTGGTTATTAGCAAAACTGTTATATTTCATTCATGTAACCCTCAGGCAGATGGTGCTTATCACACATTTTAAGGGAGTATCCTTAATTAAACATATGCATTCCAGCATTCTATTTTATGTAGAGAAGTAGAAATAGCCTAATTGTCAGGGAATTTACTAAAATCTCATTAAAATGACCAGTATTATAACATAGAACTTAATTATAAAGAGTATCTTGCATAGACACAAGTATATATATACACCTAGTCTCAAATACTTAATGTGCATTTTTTTTTACATTTATTAATTTCACTGTCCCAAAGATATTTGCTTTGCATATCCCATAGGTAGATCTCAGCGATGTTTTGTTTCCAGTCAAATTTCAGTGCTTATGAAGATCGAGATTGTATCTGTTTTCTCCATTATCTCATATCCAGCATTTAGCTCTGTGTCTGGCATATAGCAGGGGCTCAATAAACATTTATTGAAGGAATGATGATTACTTTTTAAAATGTAATTTATCCATAGAGAAGTATTTGTGCGTTTTTTAAAAAGGGTCTTACCATATAAATAAACATTTATCATTACTCACTTTGATGCTGAAATGTAATGTCCACTCTACATTCATCCATAAAATGCTATGTGGTCACCTGCAAAGAAAACTGGACAGTGAGATAGGCGATAAGAGAATACCTAGCATTTATTGTTGCTTACTCTCTGCTATGTAGTGTTACATTTTATCCTCACAGAACTATAGGGTAAGTATTATTATCCTTGTTTTACAGATGAGAAAACTGAAGCCAAGACAAGCTTTGTACATCGTTCTATGTTACCACAGTCATTAAATGCCAGAGCTGTGATGTGAACTGTTGTTCACTTCAGAGGCCATTATCATAACCGCTTTGCTATACTGCCTCCAATTGGATTTTAATCCTGGCTCATCTACTAACTAGGTGTATACTCGGGGAAATTTATTTCTCTAAGGATCATTTCTCAAATATTCAGATGAATACTTAGGAGTCAGCTAACTTCAGAGGATTTTACAGCTGGAAGGGACCTTATAGATCAGTTAATCTGACCCCAAAGGTGTTATAGATTAAAAATTTGAGAATATACAAAACAGGAAAAAAATGCCCATGATTCTACTCCAGCCACAACCCAGCACCTGCCTATTAGCTGTTCCCCCCCACCAGTCTGTTCATCTGGTTGGGGAGCAATCCTTTCCTTCCTAGTGAGTAGACACCTATGACTCAGGGCTCAGGCCCAGTTGAAAGTGGGAGAGGACCCTGAGGGGCCATCAAGCTTCCTATTTTGGGGACTCCACCTTGAGAGGACATGGTGTGGGGATTGGTTTATAAACACCTTGTTCTAATAGGGTGGGAGCTGGGCCCTGGCACCTAGTGGAGATGCATTGGGGGTTTTGGTTTGGCTGGGGGTAGGGATTCTCTCAGGCTATGAGGTCTTCTTGTCTCCATGGCTCCTGCCCCTTTCTGTGACTCTGAGCAACCACCTGCCCCTCTCTGAGCACCACTTTCCCCATCTGAAGTCGCATAGTGGGTTGGGTAGGGGACACTTAGCTCTCTCCTCCCATTAGTGGCTCCAGGACCTCCACGATGGAATCAGTCATGGGTCTCCTCTTCCTGACTTGCTTGTGCTTAGATCCCTAGTATTGCCCCTCTGGAAGATCTTCCCCATGCATATCTACAGAAAAAACAAACACCAAAAACAGCACCCCACCTGTCTTCCGATACTTGAATACACTGCTGAGTTACTTCGACATCCAGCTCCGACCGACATAGAGCACGCTATTGCTAGGCTGTGTCATTTTAAAGGCTGGGAAACAACCAGGAATTAATCATTAGAACTGATGATTTTGCAGACTGCTGACTCACCTCATCAGGTGACCCTGGTTAAGGAAAATGTTTGAGTGGTGCAGTCAAAAGACTGCAGCTGAATCGAGATAAAGGTAAAAATCAGCAAAGTAATATTAAAAAGCCTCTAGAAGTGTGAAAAGAACACTGCTTTCCAGCTTCAACTGCTGATATGTTATTGGAGACAGGTTTTTGAAACAGTGCTCCAGCTATTTATTTCCCTGTAAGCTTTGGTTAAAGTACAAGTAAATAAGGAGAGAGGTGGCTCAGGAAAGAGTAGTGTATCTATAATATGTATGTATATGAAACATATATAGCTGTTTAAATCATTTGTGGATTCTTTGCTGAATAACATTCTCAAGAAAATTAGCTAAAACTAAACAAAGACATTGTCATTTTGATTAATTAGGGAGAGCAGTATAATGTAAAGCAGCTGAATTCAGAGAAGACCTGCATATGAACTCAAATTCATGAACTTAAATATGATTTGGAAGGAGTTACATTCTTTGAGCCCCAATTTGTTTATCTGTCAAGTGGTAATATCAACTTTACAAATTTAATAGGATTAAGTTTGATAGTGTGTGAAAACACACAGGAATCAGAAAAAGTGTTATTAGGGATTTGTCTAGTTTTGTTGTGGTTTACTGTAATCTAATTGCTTTAAAATAAGGTGGGGGACACCTGGGTGGCTCAGTCGATGAAGCGTCCGACTCTTGATTTCACCTCAGGGCTTGATCTTAGGGTCGTGATTTCAAGCCCTGTGTTGAGCTCCACATCCAGTGTGGAACCTACTTAAAAAAACTAAGGTCTGGGGCTCCAACTGGGAAGTCAAACTGTTCAAATCCCAGGTCTGTCACTAGTTGCGTGACTCTGGGAAAGGTACTTTTGTGCTCCTAGTATTTCCTTATTTGTAAAATGGAAATAGTAATAATGTGTTCAGAAGCCTGTGTGAAGATTAAATAATGGTGTGCACAGTTTAATATGGTGGCTGGACTTGGAAGTGCTTTCTTTGTTCGCTCAAATTCCCAGAGACGCAGATGCTAAGAGGGGATTAGATGTGCTAGAGGTTTATTGGGGAAAAGGCCCCTGAAGGATAAAGGAGAGGGAGTAAGAGTAGGAGGGAAGTGCCTTCAGGCCTCAATGCAGGTCAGACAACCTGTGAAAAAAGAGAAGGAAAGGAGGAAGGGAGAGAAGAAGAGTGAGAAGAATGTCAAACTGCCGCACTATTCGAAGAAAGCTTCAGCGGGCCAATGGGGAATATGTGTTCCAAAGTCATCCGTTAGAGGAATCCCATGTTCCCACAGTGCTCAATATAATGTTAGCTATTAGTAAAAACAATTGATAGTTGTCACATGCTGTAATTTACAAGTGTTTAAATTTCAACTCTTGACTTTTACTGCCGGCCCCAACCTCTAAGAAAGGTACAATCCCAGCCAGCCAGTGACATCATTAACATTTGAGGCACATGTTCTTAGAGGAACAACTTCTTATATTTTATAGTATACTTTCGTTAGCCAGAGAGCAGCTAAGGAATCAAAAGTTCCAAATAACAGTTGGAAATAAAACATTAGCTAAGCAACTGATTTTTCAACATTAGGTAGTTAAATAATATGCTGTTTAAATTTCTAAATTCAGGTAGCCAATAAATAAACAGTCCCAAAAACCTGAGTAGTGTTAATATCCATCGCTTGACTATTAGCCCAAACGTGAATATCCCTTTTTCTTCCTCCCAAAGATACCTCTGTGGTTAAAAAGGTCATGATATTAGACTTTTGTAGATCACCCCTAGCCTCTTTTGTTGTTCTTACTAAGCAATTGTAGACATCAATCAATTCAATGCTTTTCAAGTGGCCAGTTAGAATCCATCAATTTGGTGAGTACTAGCCTGTGTTTTTATTTCAGATGTATGTGACTTTAGGATTCGAATATAAAATGTGGTCGTTACTGTGAATTAGAGTCGAATTTTCAAAGCAGGAGATTTAGACTAACTTTTTTATCTTACAAATGAAGACTAAAAAGGTAGTTTAACTTGCCCAGATAACTCAGGAAACATGTGACCTGAGCCAAAAGTTAGGTCTTAAGAATCTAAATTTAGGGCTCTTTTTGACCATGCTTCCAAGAAAAGACTTATTGTTTGCTCTATTTAGGGGACATAATTGCTCTATTTTCTAGTTGGTTAATATGGCCGTCCTTTTCTGTCACATTATTTGTTTGCTAAGATTTACTGAAAAGGCTCTTCTCTGACCGTTCAGTGTCAGAGCGGTTGTACAGCTGAAGTTGTTTCTAGCAGTTAGCAGCCATGCCACGTCACCTGAATTTACTTTCCATTTTCCCTTTGGGGAACTGCAGCTAATCCAACAGTGTAGGTCTGGAGTTTACCTAATTTAAACTGAGGAGTGATAGGAGCTATTTTGGGGAGCATTCTACTGAAGAAGTCTTAATTTTTACTAATACCAGTGAATATTATTCTGTGCTTCATTGTCATGACATTCTTTACCCCTGTTCCTTGCTTTTTTAGACTTCAGCTCACTAAATAATATTTTTTAAATGCAATTGGTGTATAATCCACATGATAATTTATTCCTTTATAATTTCGTAAAACATCAATTACTTCCTTTTCTAACATATATTCGTAACTGCCCTCAAAAATGCCTGTGGGCTACTTAGCTCCTCAAGGATGAACTCTGTCTGCTAATCACAGATTTGACTGGGAAAGAGTTTGGGAGTGGGGCTCTTTGTAAATGGAGCCCTCCTTCCATGCCCTGTTCTTACATTGCCTTCTCGGCCCTGGTATCAGTGAGGCTGCCTAAGTTTATTCCTTTGATATACTTTAATCTGATCATGATCTTTCTTGGACTTTCTCATTTATCTTCCTCAGCAGTTCTCAAACTTTTAGTTTAGGAGTCCTTTACACTCTTAAAAATTACTGTTGACCTCAGAGTTTTTATGTATGTAATTCTATCTACTTATATTTATTATATTATTATATTTATTTATATTATATATATTATATTATAAATTAAAATTAACTTTTAAAAAAGTAGTTAATTCAATAATAAAACCTTACATGTTAACATATAGAGCCTTTTAAAAAATGATTATATTTTCCCAAAGAAAGTTTTTGTGGAAGAGTGACATCATTTCATGTTCTTGCAGTGTCTTTAATGTCTGGCCTAAGGAAGAGAGGTGAATTCTCAGATCTGCTTCTCTAATCACACTGTTGTGATGTGTTGTTTTGGATTGAAATAAGTGAACAAAATCCAAACTTATACAGATATAGTTGGAAAAGAAAGGAGTATCTTAGTGACCTTTTCAGATAATTGTGAATGTTTTTCTTTGATCCTCCTATACACAAACTTACTAAGTGGTGGTTTCTTAAGGTTTAATTGCAATGTGATATCTGAAACCCTATCAGTGGACTTTTTGTAATCTGTAACTTTAAAATGTCCTTGGTCCATCTTGCACTTTTAATGACTCTTACAATCATGTGATTTTGTTATAAATGCATTGGTCATGTGGAAATATTGACTCCTTGAGCTAAAAGCTGATCTTCCAAATCTTAATGCATTTCATTATATGTTGTCAAAAAATCCTACTCGTTAACATTATCAGCAGTCGCATCAGGAAAATTTAAAAATATTGGGAAGCTGTCCATCTGACAATATGTGAATTGCCCAAAATTCTTATTTTTGCTTTGAAAACTCTAATTTTATCATTGACAGCAAACTGCTGTTTAAAGTTTTCCTTGAAGTGAGAGCTCACTCAATTTGGTTGATTTTGAAAAAATGTGTGGTGTACTCCAAGGTTGAGCTAATAACATTACTAATTTTTACTGCTCATTGAAGACATTTTTAAGTAAACCTGGCTTTACTTTTTATTGTAGCTGTGTGGTGGTGAAAAAATAAGACTACCGTGGTAAGCAGGATAATATCCCCCCTCCCCCAGATGCCTACATGCTGATCTCTGGAACCTGTGACTGTGTTAGGCTATAGTACAAAGGGGAATTAAAAGTTGCTAATCAGTTTACCTTAAAATAGTGAGATTATCCTGGATTATCCAAATCGGTCCAGTGTAATCACAATGGTTCTCAAAAGTGGAAGAAGGAGGCTGAAGAGGAATTCAGAGTAATCCAATATGAAAAGGATTCAACCCACAGAGCTAAATAGAAAATGAGGGAAGTGGGCCATGAGCCAAGGAATGAGAGCAGCTTCTAAAAGCTACAAAATGCAAGGAAACAATGCATCCTCTTCAGAGCTTCCGGAAAGGAATGCAACTCTCCTGACCATTTCCTTTTAGCCTGGTGAGACCCATTTTAAGACTTCTAACCTAGAGAACTGTAAGATAATATATTTCTGTGGTTTTGTGGCAGTGAATTTGTGGGAAGTAATTACAGCAGCAATAGAAAACTGATACAACTAATACAGTTTGGAGACTGCAGTCTGGGCCTGGGCATTATTGCTTTTGCACTATTAGTACAAACGTCAAACCTAGTGAATGGCGTATGTCTTATTATTATGAAAATAGTTTTGAACTTTTGAACCCCGTGAAAGAATACTGGGACTCCATCAAAAATCTGTGTACCACACTTTGGCATCACTTTAACTTTTCCTTTGTGCTTCCTCTGTGTCAACAAGAGGTACTAAGATGTAAAAAATTAAGGCACAGAACAATCTTAATGAAGATTCAGTTTTAGGGCTCCTGGGTGCCTTACTCGGTTAAGCATCGGTCTCTTGGCTTTGGTTCAGGCCATGATCTCATGGGTCATGGGATCCAGTGCCCTCCTCCCCCAGTGGGGAGTCGGCTTAAAGATTCTCTCCCTCTGTCCCTCCCCCCACTCATGTGAGCACACTTGTGCTCACTTGTGCTCACTCTCTCTCTCTCTCACAAACAAAATCTTAAAAAGAAGATTCAGTTTAGTGGGTTGAGAGTTGTAAGCAAATCAGTGATTACAGATAGCACAGAATGACTGGTTCCCTAACTAGTATACTTAAGTGAAGTAAAGAGACCTAAAACCTGTTTTCATGTGCTTTCAGTCTAGTGGGAGATATTACCAAAAAAATTACAAAATGCAAAGTGCTAGTAAGGAAATATTACCACTGATCGGATGAGAGAGAGATGTTTACATTCCCACTAGCAGATTAGGAGGGTTTTGGTTTCTCCACATCTTCTTGGATCCTTGTTACTGTCTGTCTTTTGATTATAGCCATTCCGGTGAGTTGTGGTCTTAATTTGCATTTATCTAATAATGCTGAGCATCATTTAACTTGTTGGCCATTTGTATATCTTCCTTGAAGAAATGTCTATTCAAATTCTTTGCCATTTTTAAATTGAATTACCTGCCATTTTATTGTTGAGCTGTAATAGTTCTTTATAGATTCTGGGATGCTGTTCCCTTATCAGATATTTGATTCGCAAACGTTTTCTCCCATGCTGTAGATTGTTGTTTCACTTTATTGATGGTGTCCTTTGAACCACAGATTTTTAATTTTTATGAAATCCTGTTTACCTATTTTTTTTTCTTTTGTTGATTATGCTTTTGGTGTTTTATTTAAGAAACCATTGCCTAACCTAAGGTCAAGGAGAGTTTTACCAGTGATTTTTAAAAAAAAATTTTCTATACTTCAGTGCTTATATTTAGGTGTTTGATCAATTTTGAGTTAATTTTTGTATATCTTGTGATGGAGGAGTCTGACAGTTCTTTTGCATGCTGGTATTCAGTTGTCTCACCAACATTTCTTGAAAAGACTTACCTTTACCTATTGAATTTTCTTGAAATTCTCATAAAAAATGAACTGGACATGTATGGGTTTATTACTGGACTATAAATTCTATTCCATTGATTATATATCTATCCTTAAGCCTATCCTATCACACAGCCTTGATTACTGAAATTCTGTAGTAAGCTTGGAAAAATGGGATATATGAGTTCTCTTTGTTTTTTTTCAAGATTGTTTTTGCTATTCTGGGTCCCTTGCATTTCCGTATGAATTTTAAGATCAGTTTGTTAATTTCTGCAAGATAAGCAGCTGAGATTTTGATAGATATTGCATTCATTCGGTACATTCATTTGAGAGGTATTGCCACTTTAACATTATTATATCTTTCTGGAGCACCTGGGTGGCTCAGCTGTTGGGCGTCTGCCTTCGGCTCAGGGCATGATCCCAGGGTCCTGGGGTCCAGGCCTTTGTTGGGCTCCCTGCTCAGCAGGAAGCCTACTTCTCCCTCTTACACTGCCCTTGCTTGTGTTCCCTCCCTCACTGTCTCTCTGTCAAATAAATAAATAAAATCTTTAGAAAAAAATTATTATATTTTTCAGTCCATAAGACATGGACTTTTCATTTATTTAGGTCTAAGTCAGTTTTTTGAAACGAGGTTTTGTACTTCGAAATGAATGTCTTGTGCCCCTTTTGTTAAATTTTTCCAAAGTATTTCCTTCTACTTGTTGCTGTTGTAAATGGAGTTGTTCTCCTAACTTTTTCAAATTCATTTCACTTCAGTGCTAGCATATAGAAATACAGTTGATTTTCATTTATTAGTCAGATGTCTTCCAGACTTTGTTGAATGTATTTGTTAGCTCCAATACTTTTGATTTTTGGGTTTTTTTTTTTTT
>NW_024426663.1:15593432-15645839 GCF_017311325.1 Ursus maritimus
TTTTTTTTTCTTTTGTTGATTATGCTTTTGGTGTTTTATTTAAGAAACCATTGCCTAACCTAAGGTCAAGGAGAGTTTTACCAGTGATTTTTAAAAAAAAATTTTCTATACTTCAGTGCTTATATTTAGGTGTTTGATCAATTTTGAGTTAATTTTTGTATATCTTGTGATGGAGGAGTCTGACAGTTCTTTTGCATGCTGGTATTCAGTTGTCTCACCAACATTTCTTGAAAAGACTTACCTTTACCTATTGAATTTTCTTGAAATTCTCATAAAAAATGAACTGGACATGTATGGGTTTATTACTGGACTATAAATTCTATTCCATTGATTATATATCTATCCTTAAGCCTATCCTATCACACAGCCTTGATTACTGAAATTCTGTAGTAAGCTTGGAAAAATGGGATATATGAGTTCTCTTTGTTTTTTTTCAAGATTGTTTTTGCTATTCTGGGTCCCTTGCATTTCCGTATGAATTTTAAGATCAGTTTGTTAATTTCTGCAAGATAAGCAGCTGAGATTTTGATAGATATTGCATTCATTCGGTACATTCATTTGAGAGGTATTGCCACTTTAACATTATTATATCTTTCTGGAGCACCTGGGTGGCTCAGCTGTTGGGCGTCTGCCTTCGGCTCAGGGCATGATCCCAGGGTCCTGGGGTCCAGGCCTTTGTTGGGCTCCCTGCTCAGCAGGAAGCCTACTTCTCCCTCTTACACTGCCCTTGCTTGTGTTCCCTCCCTCACTGTCTCTCTGTCAAATAAATAAATAAAATCTTTAGAAAAAAATTATTATATTTTTCAGTCCATAAGACATGGACTTTTCATTTATTTAGGTCTAAGTCAGTTTTTTGAAACGAGGTTTTGTACTTCGAAATGAATGTCTTGTGCCCCTTTTGTTAAATTTTTCCAAAGTATTTCCTTCTACTTGTTGCTGTTGTAAATGGAGTTGTTCTCCTAACTTTTTCAAATTCATTTCACTTCAGTGCTAGCATATAGAAATACAGTTGATTTTCATTTATTAGTCAGATGTCTTCCAGACTTTGTTGAATGTATTTGTTAGCTCCAATACTTTTGATTTTTGGGTTTTTTTTTTTTTAATTCCTTAGGGTTTCTACGTACGAGATCACGTCATCTGTAAGTGAGGATAGTTTTACTTCTTCCCTTCAAATCTGGATGCCTTTTATTTACTTTTCTTGCCTAATTGCCCTGACTAGAACTTCCAGTACAGTGTTGAATAGAAGAGTTAAAAATGGATCTTCTTGTCTTATTCCTGATGTTAAGGGGAAAGCTTTCAGCCTTTTACCATTAAGTATAAGGTCAACTGAGGGTTCTAGTCCTCGTTTGTGGAGTGTCTTTCACCATGAAAGGGTACTGGATTCGACACATTCTTCTTTCCATCTATTCAGAGCATCATGTAGTTTTTATTCTTTATTCTGTTAATAAAGTGTATTACATTGATTCATTTTCTTGTGTTGATTCAACCTTACATTCCTGTGATGAATCTTACTTAGTCGTGGTGTATAATTCTTTTCACATCTTGTTGGATTCAGTTGGCTCTATTTTGTTTAGTGTTTTTGCCTCTATATTCGTAATGGCTATTGGTTTATAGTTTTCTTGTAATGCTTTTGTCTAGTTTTGGTATCTGGGTAATACTGGCATGAGAGAATGAGTTGGGAAGTGTTCTCTCCTCTTCTATTTTTCGGAAGAATTTGTGAAGGATTGATGTTAATTCTTCTTTAAATATTTGGTAGAATTCACCTATGAAACCACCTGGCCCTAGGCTTCTCTTTGGGGTAAGGTTTCTGATTATTTTCGGTCTCTTTGTTATAGATCTATGCATAATTTTTTTTTTTTTTAATTTTCAGTCATTTCAGTACTTGGTGTCTTTCTAGGAGTTTGTCTATTTCGTCTACATTATATAATTTAATGATATACAGTTGTTTATAGTATCCTTTTATAATCTATTTTTCTAATGTTAGTAATGTCCCCGCTTTCATTCCTAATTTTAATAATTTAAATCATCCCTCTTTTTGGGAGGGAGTCAGTCTAGCTAAAGGTTTGTTAACTTTGTTCACCTTTTCAAAGATTCAACTTCAGTTTCATTGATTTTTCTCTGTTGTTTTTCTCTTCTCTTTTTATTTACTTCAAATCGAATCTTTATTGTTTCCTTCTGCTTGCTTTGTGTTTAGCTTGCTCTTTTTCTATTTTCTGAAGGTTGAGGGTTAAGGTATTGATTTTAGATCTTTTTCAATATAGGTTTTTAGTCTGTAGTTTTATTTTCTTGTGATGTATCCGTTTGGCTTTGTTAGGGTAATACCGCCATTATAGAATGAGGAAGATTTCTTTCCTTTGTTTTCTGAAAGAGTCTGTGAAATGTTGTATTATTTCATTTTTTTTTATTTCATAGAATCTACCATTGAAGCCTTTGGGACTTTGCTTTTCCTTGTGGGGAGATTTTGAATGATTATTTCATTGTCTTTACTTGTTTTAGGTCTATTCAATTTTCACATTACTTCTTAAGTCAGTTTTGGTCATTTATGTCTTTCTAATAATGTGTCTATTTCATCTTTGTGTCTAATTTGTTAGCATAAAATTATTCATTTTGTTGTCTTACAATCCTTTTGATTTCTGTGGGTCAGTAGTGACATTTTCATTTGCTATTTTGGTAGTTTGTGTCTTTCTTCTTTCTTTAAAAAGATTTATTTATTTTAGAGAGAAAGAGAGTCTGCACGAGTGAGAGGAGGGGCAGAGGGAGAGGGAGAGAATCTTCAAGCAGACTCCCTGCTGATTGTGGAGCTTATGTGGGACTTGATGATCTCACAGCCCTGAGGTTATGACCTGAGCCGAAATCAAGAGTCAGTCATTTAACTCACTGAGCTACCCAGGTGCCCCTGTTTTTTGTTCTGTTCTGTTTTGTTTTGTTTTTTAATTCTTGATCAGTCTTGGTAACAGTTGGCAATTTTATTGATCTTTTCAAAGAACCAACTTTTGACTTTATCTGTTGCTTTTCTCTTTTCTGTTTCACTTATTTTTGCTGTAGTCTTCTGTGTTGCCTTTCTACACTGCTTTTTTTTTTTTTTTCCGAGGTTTGAACTTGAGTAAGACATTTATAAAAACGTAGACAGCGGCAGTGTCCTCCCAAGCCCAGGTGCCATTAGGCACAGCACAAGAGACTTAAAACTCAACAGGGCGGAAGGCTGGACACTTAGGGTTTGGGAGTGTAGGCACCCCACATTTGGCTCAGGGATTTGGGGAGTAGAGTAAATAAAACCTACTTGGAAAAGAATTGGGGAAGAAAATTGCCTTCTGCAGGGGGAGGGACAGGAGAGATAGGGCCAGGGGCAGGAGCATTTCACATCACTAACCTAACTTGGAAAACTGCAAGGGACCATCTTTAACTGGTCTTAAGAGGAAGGCCTGATGGATGATGGGAGAATCCACAGAAGGGAAAAGGAGAGTGCACGTGGCTGGGAGGGGGCAACAGCCCCTTCCTTTTTGGGCACAGAAGGCAGCCAGGACACCAGGTCCAGGCGGTGACCTCACAAGGGCAGCGCAGTTTTTGCTGCTTACAGATCCCTCACTTGCCCTCACCCAGCTACTCATTCTGCTCGCTGGCAGGTATAGGGCACTCTCCTGCACCGAGGGAGTGGATGGCTCTGCAGCCTGGGGTCCTGCCTCTTCTGTGTCCCCTCTCTTGGAGGCAGCACTAGCCTCTACCCCCTTGGCCTGGGGCTCCTGGCTCTCAGGGGGGACAACAGCCTTCCCTTCCTGGGCTGTGCCTTCCTCGCTGCAGGCACTGATCTCCCCCTGCACCTGCTCTTTGTCTGTGGATGAGGAAGCAGATGAATTATCCCCACCCTCCTTCAGATTTCTCTTGAAGGACAGTCCACTCAATTTGAAAGTCTTCTTGAAAGAGAATTTCTTCTTCTTTTTGGGGGTCTTCTTGGCTGGGGCATCCCCCTTGACTTCAGCGCCCTGGCTAGGCGGTGCTGGCTTGATGGCATCGCCAGTAGCCCCTGCCGCCTCCTCTGTTCTGTTCACAGGGGGCCACTACCCTTCACCCTTGGGGTATAAGTCTCCACTGCTTTTCACCTGGCCATTCTCCTGTCCTTTGGCCTTAGCTGAGGAATGCCTGCTGCCTCCTTGGTGGTAACGTTGCCCCATGGAGCTCTGGAGCTCTGGCTGCCCATGATGGGGGGTCTTCTGGGGTGCCCAGAGCCACTCTGGGCTCAAGCCACAGGGTATAGTTGTGCCAGGTGGGCCTGGTCGGTGGATGGGTGGGCCTCGCACCTGAGGGGGAGGGGGATGGGGTAGGGAGGAAACGAGCTGCACCCCCTCCGGCACTGGCGCCAACCCGCAAGCTGAGCCTGCCCACGCTACAGTGCCCTATACACTGCTTTCTGTATATCCCATAAAATGTGACATGTTGTGTTTTGACCATCATTCAGTAACAAATTTTTTTAATCCCTGTGATTTCTTTTTTGACTTATTTAGAAGTGTATTCTTTAACTTCCAAATGTTGAGGATTTTCCAAGATTTCTTTCATTTATTGATTTCTAATTCTGTTCTACTCATAGAACATACTTTTTATGATCTTATTTAAAATTTATTGAGACTTATTTTATGACCTGGTATGTGGTCTATTTTAGAAAATATTTTTTGGCATTTGAAAAAAATGTGTATTGTGCTATCATCGCACGGCTATATGAGAGTTATGTTGAATAGGTGAATAATATTTTCTAATACTCTTGCTGATTTTCTCTTCTATCAGTTTTTGATAGGAGACTATTCAAATATCCAACTAACACATTCACATTTGCTCTATGTATGTAATTATTTGACCTAAGGAATACATGACTAGCTTGTTTCTCTCTGGTATCCATTGCACATTTTCTCAACCTTAGCCAAGAATATGTCTGCCCCAATTATGACCATGACCTTGGACTAATGGAGCTGTTTCCTCTCCCTGCTTGCTGATTTCTAAGATCCTCACTTCCACTGAAACACTGTTGGAGGTGAGCATAACCCGCCACTAAAGTTCAAGTTACCCCCTTTGACTTCAGCAAAGATGTTTCCAAGTCTTTTTTTTTTTTTTTTTTTTTTAGATTTTATTTATTCCTTTGAGAGAGAGCACAAGCAAGGGCAGCAGCAGGCAGAGGGAGAGGGAGAAGTGGGCTCCCTGCTGAGCAGGGGGCCTGATGCGGGGCTCGATTCTACAACCCTGAAGGCAAACACTTAACCAACTGAGCCACCCAGGTGTCCCCAGATGTTTCCAGTCTTAATGATGTTCCCCACCCTGGAAGAACCTCTGTACTGACTGAATTGGTGGTTGATGTTGATGAGAGAGGCCAGACCAGAATGTGACGGGGTCCCAGTGTTCTTATCTGAAGTTTAACAGTCTTCCAAATAAGCATGCTTCTCAAATTGTTATATCCCTTTGGTCAATTTCCAGAGCACTGAAATGATTGTATTTGTTAATTTTGTCTGGCTCTTTAGTTTCTTTTTGAAGAATATTTGCTGTTTGCACTCAGTCGTAGCTGGAAGTCCTACTTCTGGTTTTGTATTATGTATACATTGTTTTTCTTTCTTTTTTTTTTTTTTAAAGATTTTATTTATTTATGTGACAGAGAGACAGCCAGCGAGAGAGGGAACACAGCAGGGGAGAGGGAGAGGAAGAAGCAGGCTCCCAGCCGAGGAGCCCGATGTGGGACTCGATCCCGAAACGCCAGGATCACGCCCTGAGCCGAAGGCAGACGCTTAACGACTGCGCTACCCAGGCGCCCCTATACATTGTTTTTCTTTACTCTCTGACAGTGATGGAAAATTTACATGTTCTATTAATTACTTTTGTGTCTGTTTTTCTTGGGGTAAATTTTGTTTTATATTGATCTCCAGTGTGGAAACAAAAAGAAGATGTTCTTCAGATGCCCAGTGGTTCTTGGCTGTGCATTCATACGAGAAAAGAGAAATTCAGGTATGCTGGACGTCAGCTAAAGGCCTGAATGAGGGCAGCTTTTCACTGGGGGCATCCATACCCATACTGCCTTTCCTCGTTTTCCAGACTGTTAATTCATTTCTTCAAACACAGCACTTATCCCATCTACTTATTTTTTTTTTCTTATTCACAGTCAGATATTTAACTATGAAAGACAAAGTACATAGTTGCTTGTACAAAAAGGTAGGAGAGGGAAATTCAGGGTATTTTAGCTTCACTTCTTACTCCACGTTTCTGTCAGGGATATCAGGTCATTCCTTTAACTGCAGCACACGTTCTAGAGTTTGACTTTTCCTACTGTCTTTTTTCCATGAATGCTCTTCCATCTGTTACTTTGTGTACATTTGTAATGGTGACTTTCTCAATCTCTTCATTGTAATGGTTTACATCCTCTCCCCCAACCGACACATACCTTTACTATCTTTTAAGGGCGCCTCTGGTGGAGGGGGGAGGGAAAATGCATGCTGATTGATCTTCCTAACCAAAAATAATGTCCACATATTTTTAAATTTTTTTAAAGTAAACTCTACCCCAACGTGGAACTCAAACTCAGGACCCCAATATCAAGAGTCGCACGCTTCACGGATGGAGCCAGCTAGGCACCCCATGTCCACATATTTTTAAACAGTTGCAATAGAATGCATGCATGCTCTCTTGGGTCCTGTTTTCACTTCACCATTTCAGCATTTCTGCATTGCTGTAAGTCTTCGTAATTACTGTTTGTAGTGGTACATGAGCACATTTTTAAAGAAGCAGTTTGTTGTGTTTTCATGATTACAGTGGTTATTACATTTTAGTTACTACCTCCTCTTTCTTTACCCTTTTCTCCATCCTTGCCATCATGCCATTTACCTTTCCTCAGGTAACCAATGATAACAACATTGACAGTTTGTGAAGCAGGAAATCTTTGGAGCAGACCGGCATCATCATCAAAAAGGCGATTTCAGTTATTCATGGGTTTTCCAAGAAACCCTGTGATTTTAGCTATGAAGTGTGGATGACATGGTGTATCTCTCTAGTGGCATCCTAGCTTGGCATCTTCATCTTAGTTCTTGGGTGGAACTGAGCCATTTCTCCCTTTATAATTCCTGTTTCCCCTTTGTTCAAGTTCAGTTCCCAGAATGGCCAAGTTGACTATGAGGGTATTTCTGATGAAATAACGACTAGAAGTCGGTTTGAGTTAGTGGATGTTAGTAACATGTACGCGCTTGCGTATTAACCACAAGAGAAAGGCAAGAAGTCTGAGGACAATCAAGAAATGTCAAAAGAGGGGCGCCTGGGTAGCGCAGTCATTGGGCGTCTGCCTTCGGCTCAGGGCGTGATCCCGGCGATCTGGGATCGAGCCCCACATTGGGCTCCTCTGCTGGGAGCTTGCTTCTTCCTCTCCCACTCCCCCTGCTTGTGTTCCCTCTCCCGCTGGCTGTCTCTCTGTCAAATAAATAAATAAAATCTTAAAAAAAAAAAAAAAAGAAATGTCAAAAGAAATATTTGGAAGCTTCTTCATAGTGGTTTTCTAGTCAATGGAGGCCTAACCAAGAGATCAGTTTTGCTGATTAAAGATAACAAGAGTCTTTTCTATTAAATAATTCATTTATTGTTTAACTTTTTTCTTTTTGTAAGACAACATAAAGAATTAAAAGCATAGGTTTTGAAACAAAGAAGTAAAACTCTATTTGTACATGATGTAAAACTAAAGAAAAAATATAAGAATAAGAGTTTGGCAAATATCCTGGATAAGAATATCAGTATACAAAAATTATACAAATACATATTTAAACAAAAAATTAAAATGCTTTTGCAAAGAGATACTGTTTATGCTAACATCGAAAATATGAAGTCCCTAGGAATACATCTAACATAACAACAGATATGTGAAACTCCCATGGGGAACATAGTAAGGCATGATTGTGTGACAATAAGAACTCAGTAAGTGGAATGATACACCACACGCATAGCTTGCAAAACTCAACGTTTTACAGATGCTCAATTTAATCAACACGGTCTCAAATTCCTGTCGCATTTTGATGGTGAAGGGGGAATACTTGGCAGTAGATTCTAAAATTATATGGAAAGACAAAGGGCCAGTCGTCAAGAATAGCAAGAGTGTACTGTGATGGAGGGAAAGACAAATAGACTGCCGAAAGTGTGGTCCATGGCTCCACAGTATTGGTGGCATTACCTAAAAGCTTCTTAGAAATACAGAATCCCAGGCTCCAACCACTGATCAGCTAGAAATAGATCAGACTAAAATAGAATCAACTAAATAGAATCAGAATCTATTTTAACCAGATAATCCAGAAGAGTGAGAAAAAAACTGGTTTTAGTAAACTATCCTGGAAACTAAACTGGTAACTAAACAGGAAAAAAGGAATTGTATCGAAAGGCATTGCTTGTTTTATGTGCTGCATCCCTCCTTTACTGTGTATAATCTACATTTATTCAGGAACGTTGGAAAAATCGGTGGAAAGGAAAGGAATGTTTTGAATGTACATTTTCCTAGGTGCCTCTGTTATTCATGTGCCTATAATCTATGGATCATCTTGTTAATAAGCTTTTCTTAGATACCCCAACTTTAGCATGTCTTTATATATTTCCAGCAACTCTCGACTCATGCCTGTATGTCAGAACTTAATGATAGCACTGTCACTACCAATGTAGACAAGTAATGTGACTATACCCCCTCCATTGTGACAGTGTTAAGTTTTATCTAATTATTTTATAGGTATATTTTGTATCTGTTGGGGAAAAAAACTCAGCTGAAGATAATAAAGAAAGAGCAGCTCTTTTACTGACCACTTGGAAGGAAATAATTTTCCACTTATTTGGGATTAGAAGACCAGCTCATTCTTTGAGTCTTCTGAAACAAAATTAGGTAAGAAATGTTTTTCTTTATATTTTGAATAATTTGTTCTCTGCCTGCTTGGTCTCCTTGAAGGCTTCTATAATTCTATGCCTTTGGCCTCCAAGAGAAATACAGTTAGCATTTTCCTTGAGGAAGTTACTGTGCCAGCCAGCTGTCAGCCTTATGATGGACCTGATCTCCACTGTCAGGGGAAGCACAATTCAATTTTAAACTAAGTCTTCTGCACAACAGTGCAGCAGGGCTGCCAGCATCTCTTTTTATGTACCTTTCTTTGAAATTCTGCCTTCTACCCAAACAGTATAGTTTTATTTTTAAATCCTTTGTGTGAGATAAAACCACCACTAACCGACTTTGCTTGTCTTTAGTTAAAAATCAATGAATCGAATGAAATAATCTAAGTATTTCTGCTCCTCTTTCTCATTTCTAGAAAATAAAGTACCCCTGCTTGTTTAACTTATGACTTGTCTAAACATGTTGAAAGCATTGACTATAAGGCATAACATTCAGACTCTGAAAGGGAACTGTGACAAGTTCAGTCTAAAGGGAAAAGAGGAATAATTTATAAAAGGTGCTGCAGATAATGATGCCAGCCAGTTATTTTAAAATGCATCCATCTCACCTTTTAATGAATTAGATTTGTCAACAGCAGATGTTTTATGCACCACTTCTAATAAAGTGGCATGCTAGGAATGCAGCGCTTTGAGGTTGGCTTCTTCAAAGCTTTAGGAGTATCTTCAATTCAAAGATTTTTTTTAAATAATAGATATTAAAAAGTATATTTAAATAATATTAAGGTTGTGACACAAACACCAAATGACAAAATTCAGGAGTTTCAAAGCAGACACTGACATGCCATCACTGTATTCGCACAGAAACTGTTTTTTTTTAAATTAGGAGTGCAACAGACTCATTCGGGGATTGTGTGTCATTTTAACTTTAAATTCTCTTGTTGTTTTGGTTGGTGTCACAACCTTAACATCAGCTTTTCAAATAGGTTTCTACATTTCCTTTGGTTGGGTCATTAAAAAATGCATATGATAAATCTAAGAGGCAGAAATAGGTCACACTGAAGTGGAATTCCTTGCTTCTCTGCTGTGGAAAGACAGGTAATACCTGCCCCGTGAGCGGAAAAGTTAGCTCAGGCATTTTCGTAAATTTCTGGTTTTTCAGGAATTTGATTCAGACCAGTATTCACTGAAGCAACAAGGCATGAGATATTGATGTAATTCTGTTCATAACCTGTTCGTCTTGTGCCTCTCATCCTAACCATTGGATCATGTTGTTTATCACCTCTCCAGATGTTGAAAATCACAATTCCCATGCTTGATATTTTTTTCACTAAAAGTACAAGTTAACCCTGATGGTTATTTCATTTGAACAATCCTTGTTCAGTGTACTTGAGTATATGTAAAGCCTGCCTTAAAACTTCATGTGGTAGTCCTTTATAACACACTTCCATGCAGATTTTCAGGGGTGGGGGGCGCGAAATCTTCTTTTTTTAAAGTAAACTTGTTACAGAAAGTAAAATGTAAAGTAAAATCTGATATGTTGTGTTGTGTGTTAAAAAATGTTCTAGTACCCCACCGCTCATTAAAGGAGCAACCAGGAGCATTCTGCAGGGAAATAGCAAAAGGAGAAAGAGGAGGGAAACAGTAATCTATTCACCCACATTCCTCTCCTTTCCAGGATTCTTAACTGTCATGATCTCACAGCTCAGGTCTGCAATGTCTATGCTGAATCTAGTTTTGTTTTTGTTTTTGTTTTTCTTTAAGATTTTATTTATTTATTTGACAGAGAGAGAGAGAGAGAGAGAGAGAGCATGTGAGCATGAGCAGGGAGGAGGGGAAAGGGAGAAACAGGCTCCCTGTTCATGACCTGGGCCGAAGGCAGACACATAGCTGACTGAGCCACCCCAGTGGCCCTTTGCAGAATCTAGTTTTAATTTAGAAAAATAAACATATTAGAATCTGTCCCATAGTTGTCTTTTTCATCACCTCTGTTAGAGATACGAAAGATTAAAAGAGAAGCAAATTACCTATTGATCTTTTCTTGCTGACTCAAAGATACTGAGGAACCTAAAATACCCATGTCTCATCTCCTTCTTGATTGAACCACCAGGTTTTACCCTTTCTGGTTTTTATCAGTGACTGAGCAAATATTAATCTTTGTTTTTTAGTGTACTGCACTCCATTCCCTCTATCTTTATTTTTCAAGAGTGTTGAATTTTAGAAATTTTTAATAGTTTTCACTTGAGATGATGCTATGAAATTTTATCTTCACTTCTAGTCCGAACTTTACTTTTCCTACCCACTGGACCCTCCCATATCACATCATTATTAAATCATCACAATTCCGACAAGTAATATTCTTTCTAAGCCCATTTTCAACAGCAAGAGGGAATTATGCTGCATTGTGTAGTGGTTTGAAAATGTGTATATTTGTGAAGGTTTGGGCTAAATCCTTTAAATTCATTTAAACTATACTAGTGCCTTATTTGAACAACTTTTTTTCCCCCCAGGATAACAAATGGCCCCCACCTTTTTTTTTGGTTTTATTTTCAAGTAATCTCTACACCCCAGTTGGGGCTCAAACTCAAAAGCCCAAGATCAAGAGTTGCATGCTCCACCAACTGAGCCAGCCAGCCACTCCTAAGCAGATTTTTAAAAATATGATTATTGTTCATACTAATACTAGTTATGATTTCGATTTGATAAAAATGAAAAGTTTTAAACAAAAATGGCTGTTTCAAAATTCAGAGGAAGCTATTCAAATAAATGAATTAGAGCTCACTGTATACCTGCGATATAAAAAAGGTTTCTGGCATAGAAACAAAATATTCTTTTTAAATATTATAGGCCAAGCCAGCTTCATGCAAATTCATTTAGAGCAGTTTCAGATTTATGTATTTAATAAAGCTGGGTAGTGGATCTAACTTATGTATTTTATGTCCTTCGATGTACAGTGATGTTCTAGTGACTGCCTGGGAAAGAATGATGAAATTTTATTTAGTGTTCCCGCTGTATCAGTCAGTTCTATAAGTGACTTTCTAATGGGTTACAATATATGCTTTTAATAGTTTTCTGTAATATTAAGTGTTAATATTTATCGAGTGCTTTCTATATGCCAGCAACTATTGTACATATTATCTATGGATTTTCTCGTGTAATCCTCATAACAACACTTTAATTATATCGCTATTTTACAGATGTGGTAGAGGCTCACAAGAAGGTTGCAAAACTAGTAAGTAATGGAGCTAGAAGTCACACACCAGCAGTGCGACTCCAAAGCTTGCATACCAAACCCTCACTACCCAAAATGTGGTCCCTGGGCCACAGGGACCCATTACCTGGGAACTTGTTTAGAAATGTAAAATCTCAGGCTCCACCCCAGACCTACTGAAAATCTACACTTACGACAAGATTCCTAGGTTATTGGTTCATTACATTTGAGAGCATGGTTCTCTCCTGCCCTTATATACAGAATAAATTTTTTTAAACTGATTTCTATTTTTTTCTACAGTGTCACACTGAATTCTCATGTTTGTGCTATTTGGGGTATTCCTATCATATATAAAGTGTATTATAATGAGATCTGATAAGTAAATATGAGCAGGGATCCCATGTAGACCTAAGTTATCTTGAAATCAGTTGTGTAAAGAATAGGGGGAGGGGCATGTAGGTGGCTCAGTCAGTTAAGCATCCAACTCTTTTTTTTTTTAAGATTTTATTTATTTGTCAGAGAGAGAGGGAGAGAGCACACAAGCAGGGATAGCGGCAGGCAGAGGGGGAAGCAGGCTCTCTGCTGAGCAGGGAGCCGGATGTGGGACTCGATCCTAGGACCCTGGAATCATGACCTGAGCCAAAGGCAGATGCTTTACCAACTGAGCCATTCAGACATCCAAGCAGCCAACTCTTGATTTTGGCTCAGGTCATGATCCCACTTTTGTGAGACTGAGCCCCATGTCAGGCTCCAGCTCCAGCTGGGCATGAAGCCTGCTTAAGATTCTCTTTCTCCCTCTCTCTCTCTCTCTCTCCCTCTCAAAAGAAAGAAAGAAAAGAAAGAAAGAACAGTGTGGGAAACATTCCAGAGTGTAAACAGCAGGGAGTCTTTCTTCCCACAAAGCAGCTAACTTTTTCAAGGCCTGAGACTTTCTTACGATCACTTTGTAAAACGCTGAGTACAAACTCTAGAGACTGGCTGCCTATTTCAGCTCCTATTTCTAGTTTCGTGGGACCTCAGAAAAGCTAACAGCTCGCTGCACCTCAGCTTCATCACTGGGGAAGTTAGGGCTACATGGTACTTCACAAGATTACTGTCAAGATGAAATGAGTAAGCCATGCAGAGAGTCTAGAACAGAGCCTGATATGAGAGAGGCAAGTGAATAAATGTTAGCTTCTATAGTTTATTGTTGTTAGCTATCATTTCCATCTTAGAATAGGATAGATTCATATCTCATACTTCTTGGTTATCAAGTGTTAATAAATTGACAAATATTTTTGTTAGCAGAACTCACCACATGAAGCGATATCTTTGCTGTTAAGAGTTCAAACCATAAACTTCAGTATTTGTATTTTTCTGAAAAGTGTCTCACTGAAGTACTTCCTGCCTGTGAGTTCTGCTAAATGCCAGTTAATTGTGGTACTTAACCAGTTAAGTCAAGTAAAATCAGTTAAAAATCAAAATGAAATGTGTTAATATATTGAATTTTTAAATATATGTGCTTTTAAACTGAATAAAGATAACGATTATAAGCCCATTTGGCTATCCACTTGCATAAGTAATACAGAAAAATTAAGTGGATAAAGAATGTTTGTTTAAAGACTAAATGCTCCAGAAGCTTCTTTGTTTCCTTCTGGGTGAACGTAATTTTGATATTAATCATTATAGTCTTTAGGGGAAGTACTCACTTAACAACTTTTCAAGAATATATCTAATGTGTGAAGTGAGATTGCATGTTCCTGGAAAGTAAGTATCATTTTGAAAGCTGATTTGTGAAAGGCACTGAGATAAAAATAGTTGGTGAAAAGAATGCCCTGGGAAACTTCTAAATTGCCAATTCTAAGACCCACACCTGGAGAATTCTCTTCACTAGGCCTGGGATGAGGCCCAGGTATTTGAATTTTTAACATTGGGTAGGGTAATTCTGCTTCAATTAATCTTGAACTAGACTTTGAGAAACACTGCAGTAAAGGCAAAGACATGAATTTGATGCTATTTTTTTTTTTTCCAATTTCTTTATCTTCATTGGTCTTTCTCCCTACCCTATCTTGGTCCCATGCCAGTCCTTAGTTTTTTTTTTGTTTTTTTTTTTTACCCTTTCTCAAAAAACATCTCTTCCAGATTTATTAGTCATGTTTTTGCGGATGGCTCTACATAATCCTCATAGGTGTGTCTTTTTAATCTAAAAATCTTTAAGCCAAAATGCAGGTGCTTAAATCAATTTAGAGGCTGTGGGTGCATTAAAAAGTAAATCAGAAAGAAGAAAGAAAAAGGAATAGAGTAGAATAGGAAATATCAAAGTAATCGTTAAGGATAAGCAATGTTTCATGAAACTTGTAAGATAGGTGTGTGCACACATACGCATGAGATTAGAATGCACTTTTTAACCTGTGGATCATAATCCAAAAATTTTGAAAGATACTGTCTGAATCCTGGTCTTTTTAACTTCAGTGTGACATTACAAGCAATACGTTTTCTCATGCATTCCCCTCGTATATTGCCTCCTATTCTGGACATTTCCATTTGTATAATAGAGTCAAAATCATCTGTGTAAAACTGCATTTGCCATGCCTTCTTATCACCATTTACCTCCTATATTTTAAAAAATCTATTCATAACTGTCATCCAGATTAAAGTTTCAGAATTTCCTTTGTAATAATTAGCTCTTTCTACATAAACTGTCATGTAGCCTCATCTCACTACCTTGTTCTGTCCTTAGGCCCTAACCAGCAAAAGACTTTATGGAGACCACACTACTAACCCACTCTTCAGTTGGCTTCTCAAAGGCTAGCATGGACATGCACTGGATGATATCTAGGCTTCTGTGTGTGTGTGTGTGTGTGTGTGTGTGTGTGTGTGTGTGTGGTGTAGCAAAGCAAGGTTTATTGAGCAATAGCAGAATGATAGTACAAAGTTCCCGAGTAGGGAGGGGACCCAAGAGGGTTGCCCCACTGGATGATATCTATAACAGCCTTCAGCAAGACTGTTGGAACCTCTGATGATGCCCATCTCTTTTTCTTAGCCACTGTCATAATTGGTTTTTCCTGCACTGAGTTTTATTAAGCCCCAGGAAGACCCACACCTTGGCTTTTACTCTTTGCTAGCTTTTAATGACACATCCACAAGTTGCCTTTCTTTTAGGGTGACTTTATAATTTTCACATTGTCCTGTTTGGTTTCTCTGATGACTTGGGTCTAAAATCCAAGCCTGTTTATACCTGGGATATGTAACACCTGCCTGGTTTTCTCTCAACTGTAGTTGCCTGCTTCATTCAATAATCGCAAGCAGTGTATACTCTGGAAAGTCATTTCAAAAGCCATCTTTCTTTTTCTTGTGCCTCATCCTCTTCCTATTCATCATCACCTCATGTGGATTAATTAACTGTCCTGATTGATCTTCCTACCTCCATTATCTCAAGCCTTCTTAACACTCTGTTTGAAAAACTTTTATACAACATTAGTTAATTATTGCCTTAGTAAAACAAACACAAAAACAAAAAATTCTGACTCACTGTTTTGTATAGGATAAAATCCAAATATTTTCTTTCTAGAGGAAAAAAGGCCTTGGCATACCTATCTGGCCATAGCATACGTCTTCAGTTTTTTTATTTGATTTAAGTAAGCTCTAGGCCCAACATTATGCTTGAACTAACAACCTTAAGATTAAGGGTTGAATGCTGAGCCAACCAAGCACCCCATATGTCTTCAGTTTTATCTTTCACTATTTGCATCCATGAGTTTTCTACTCTGGCTCCCCCAAACAGTCGCATTTATGCTCTAGGGATGTTCTCATCATTTTAATTACCAGGGCCCACTGTTGGTGGTGGTTCATGAACCTGGAGCAGGGAGCTGTAGCTGGAGTTTAGGAGTGGGATCCCAGTACATACAAAGAAATCTCAAGATGGGGACCTAATTATATTACTGGTAATAAGCAAGTTAGTAAGAGCCCAGGTTGTGGAAGAGGATAGAAATAAGCAGGAGCCAAACTCATTTTTCACTTCTCAAGCTACTGTCTGGCTGAGGCTTCCTATGTCCTCTCTTCACTAGTTGTTGGATCATTCCCAGAATAAGAGAAGGCTTGAACCTATGTATAGTGAGAGATTAAATGTCTTAAACTGTGGGGCCTGTGAAGCTATGGATTTTGGAAGATCACTGGCTCCCACCTTTTTTAATGCCTTCATCTTCCTTTTTCTGGGTGGCTTGACTGCTCTAGCTCCATCTGCCTCGAAGGAACTTCCCACTGCAGGATTCTAGGTCATTCGTTACTTGTACTACTCAGTTAAAACTAAATTAGATGATGTCTTGTAATATTTTTTGTATTTTTTAAATTTGTTTTTGCTTTTTGCGTAAAAATTAAGATATGCTCATTATAAGAAGTTCAAATAAATATAGGAAGTTAAGAAGAGTAAAAATTTCCTTATTCCCTGTCCCATTTTAGTTCCACTGCCCACAGATTAGCAGTAATAGTTTGTTGAATTTCCTTCCTGATAATTTGGGATGGTTTGTTTGTTTCAAAAGTATTTTACTGTATCATGGTGTATATATATTCTACAACTTATTTTTTTAATTAAATAATACAGTTCTCTGGAAGTCTTTTCACGTCATGCCATACAGAGCTGGCTTATCATTTTTATGTATACATAAGGTCCATTTTATTTGTTATATTTTTATTTAAAATATTACATATTCTGGGGCACCTGGGTGGCACAGCGGTTAAGCGTCTGCCTTCGGCTCAGGGCGTGATCCCGGCGTTATGGGAATGGAGCCCCACATTAGGCTCCTCCGCTATGAGCCTGCTTCTTCCTCTCCCACTCCGCCTGCTTGTGTTCCCTCTCTCGCTGGCTGTCTCTATCTCTGTCAAATAAATAAATAAAAATAAATAAATAAAATATTACATATTCTGATATCATATCATGTATCCAGTTTGCCCAAGATAGTCTCATGTTCTGCCTTTTGTCATATTTCCTCTGGCTTAGCATTTGTCTCAGATTTTTCATTTTTTATTTTTATTTATTTATTTTTTTAAAGATTTTATTTATTTATTCAACAGAGATAGAGACAGCCAGCAAGAGAGGGAACACAAGCACGGGGAGTGGGAGAGGAAGAAGCAGGCTCATAGCGGAAGAGCCTGATGTGGGGCTCGATCCCATAACGCCGGGATCACGCCCTGAGCCAAGGCAGACGCTTAACCGCTGTGCCACCCAGGCGCCCCTATTTTTATTTTTTAAAGATTTTATTTATATATTAGAGAGCGAGGGAGCGTGAGCAAGCACCAGCAGGGGAAGGGAGAGGGAGAAGCAGACTCCCCGCTGAGGAGGGAGCCGGATGATGGGCTTGATCCAAGGACCCTGGGATCATGACCTGAGCTGAAGGCAGATGCTTAACTGACTGAGCCACCCAGGTGCCCCTCAGATTTTTCATTTTTGAATGAAGTATTACTTAATAGTTGCAAGTCATTAAACCAAGCATAGTTTTAGGAAGACCTCCATTCTGACATCATGTCATATGAGATGCCAGTGTAGTAAACAGAATTCTCATTTTAACATATGGTTAAATTGGCAATAGCCCATTTCCCTTTTCCAGATCCTATCCGGAAATAGTAATAGCTAACACATCTTTTTCAAGGGCAGCATGAGGGTGTTGATAAAGTGAGAGTGCTCTGATGTGAGCACTTAGGTATAGCTAACTTTTTCAGGTCTTGGGTGATGCTGGTGGCAGAAGTACTTCATGCTGCTACCTCTGCTCGCCACTTACTGTGTCAGCCCCTTGTGCTGTGCCTGGGCCCTTGCCCTTGGCCTGCACAACATTTCCCAGCCTTTGTTCAGTCTTGCCATAGAGCGAATGAAGTTGGAACTCTATTACTATGAGGTCTTTGTCATGCATTATAAATCCACAACTACTTGTTTATTGTTGGGTAACACACACACAGAGCACTGAATTTCCTTTGACTTGCTGAAATGAATTAATGTGTAACTCACACAATGGGGGCTATAATGACATCATTGATCACATGAAAATAAGAAGACCTCTATCTGTTGAAGAATCATCAACATCTCTTGCACGGTCATATTTTAAGATTGTGCCTGAAAAAGCTACATTTAATACTTAGGTACAAAAGGTACATTTATATACCACTCTGTGAAGGTTTCTTTTCATTAGATCAGGTGGCTGCTCTAAATTAATTTCTCTTGTTTGCGGTTATGAGTTTTCTTGTTCATATATGAAAGGTGAATCAATAGCTGTTACTATATCGGCTCCATTAATAGAACTTTATCAGCAGTTACATAATGGCAGTTTTACATCAGTATCCTTGGATACTTCTAATAAAAAAATGAATTAATTCCAATAATGGTGTAAGTTTCATGTCTAATTCATGGAATCAAAGTAAAGCATTTAGAAGTTCATTCTGTAAAAGGTAAAATACTTGTCATTATTGTGAATACTATTATAAATTGAATTCCAAACTGTAGCATGATAAAGTTTTTTAGTCTTGGTGATATTAAAAATGTGTTGTGGTGGAACATAACATCATAAAAATTTTTAAATAGAACCTATGAAGAGAATTATACTTGGGATATGTTGCGGTGACGTAATTCATAATTACACCCCCAAAATCTGCAAAATCTACCAATCTAAATAGGAAATGTACTTTTCAAAAAGTATAAATATTTATACATACACAAGATAAACAGCCTTAACTTTTTATGATTAGACTACTTTTGAAGAAAACAGAAGTAACGTAAGCATGGTAGTATATACTTTTTCTTTCTGTATTTTAGAAATGTTTGAAACATTGAAGAATTATTGTACTTTATAAATTGACTTTAAGTGCCTATTATATATTTTTTTAAGATTTTATTTATTTATTAGAGCACAGGACAGTGAGCACAAGCAGGGGGAAGGGCAGAGGGAGCGGGAGAAGCAGACTCCCTGCTAAGCAGGAAGCCCAACTTGGGGCTTGATCCCCGGACCCAGAGATCATGACCTGAGCCAAAGGCAGACGCTTAACTGACTGAGCCACCCAGGCACCTGATATTAAATACTCTTGTAAAATTATCCTCTAAAATTTTTGTTGTACTTTCTTCAGAATTGGTTAGAAATCTTTAATGAAAGTGTTCAACAAATAGTAGGCAAAAAATAAATAAATAAAAATGATTTTATGTGAAGAAGCATTTAGGGAACCAAATTATTGAAAACAAAGCTCACATATAGGAAAACCTTGAAAATGTATCCCCGTGAAATTAAAGGGGAAACTGAACAAATTAAATGATGAGAACTCAAATAGTGTACAAGATTTAGTTGTAAATATTTGGTGAGTTTTTTTTTTTTTTAATTTCAGAAATTTAATTTATAAGTATTTGAGTTTTGTCTTTTTTTAAATTATTGGTCCAAAAAAGGCACTCTGCACAGAGGCAAAAAAACAAAACTACTACTTTTAAGAATATTTAGGTTAAACATTCATGTATTTTATTATTAAACATTAAAATTGAGGATATTCTTCTTTTAGCAAAATTTGCTATGAACTGAATAAACTCACCAAGTAACTTAACACCTAAGGAAGATGATATAGGTGTCAGCAATTTAAAATTTACTCACCCTTGGGGCGCCTGGGGGGCTCAGTTGGTTAAGCGGCCAGCTCTTGGTTTTGGCTGGGTCATGATCTCAGGGTAGTGGAATCAAGCCCATGTAGGGTTCCGCACCCTGTGAGGAGTCTGCTTGAGGATTCTCTCTCTCTGTCTGCCCCTCCCCCCACCTGCTTGCTTGTGCGCTCTCTCTCAAATAAATAAATCTTAAAAAAAGTCAGTGTTAATAAAAAAGTAAGATTTACTAACTCTAAAATACAATTTGGAAAAATATAAAAATAATACAATCATAAAAAAATACTTTCCTCAGAAAAATATCTGACAGATACAACTAAGAAATTGTTTAAAATATATGAAAATGGGGGGCGCCTGGGTGGCTCAGTCAGTTAGGCATTGATTCTTGATTTTCACTCAGGTTATGATCTCAGGCTAAATTGGAATCAAGCCCCCAGTCGGGCTCTGTGCTCGGTCAGGAGTCTGCTTGAGTTTCTCTCTCTCTCTCTCTCTCCCTCTGCTCCCCTCAACACATGCACTCTCTCTCTCTCTAAAATAAATAAATCTTTTAAAAAGCTTATAAAAATGAATCATATATTTTTAATATTGAAATAATATAGGCTTTTTTTTCTTTAAGATTTTATTTATTTATTTGTCCGAGAGAGAGCACAAGCAAGGGAAGGGGCAGGCAGAGGGAGAAGCAGGCTCCCCACTGAGCAAGGAGCTCAATGCAGAACTCGATTCCAGGGCTGACCTTAGCCGAAGGCAGACACTTAACCGACTGAGCCACCCAGGTGTCCTGTAGGCTTTTTACTTTAATGAGCACAGATATAAGAATTTTTTTGAAAGAATGTTATTTTTGAAAACTGTTTTTGAATATTTTGTAGGTCCACAGATAAAACCATTTAATTGGTTAATAAAATTTGAAAAATGATATAATTTTAGTTACTTTCACTACCTTTTTTTCCTAAAAATATATGCTGGTTTGGGTGATCCCCTCCTTGCCAAATTTCCCTCTGCAGATTAACTCCTTCATCTGATTTTTCTTTTCTTAAGAGTATGACTTTTCTCCCAGTCCTGTAGACTTAAAGTCTTGCTATAAACACCAATTCCTGTCTCTGTTTTACAAAGATCATTCTGGTGGTAGGATAGAAAATGAAGTAGAAGGGGATGATGAAGTTTGAACCTACACAGGAGCAATAGGAAACGGATATAAGAAATAACAGAAAAGACTGATCGTTTGGCTATGAGATTAGTAAGAGAATGTTAAAATGTGGAAGATGACTCCCACTCAGTGACATGAATACCTGAGTTGATAGTGCTGCTGTTAGGGACCTCAAGAAAGGAAGGAAGTTTCAGAGAGGAGATGGTAAGATTGTCTGGGACATGTTGAGTTTGGGGTGCCTGTGGAACATACAAGAGATGGAGTTGGATAGGTAGAACTGGTGCTCCAACACACACGTTGTAGCAGAAGACACGGATGTGGATTAATCTGTCCAGTCCAAAGACCAAGAGGAAGAGAAAGAAAAGGAACTGGTAAAGGAAACAGCCGTGGTGTCCAAGATAGAGTTGGGGGAGAAACGGTGCTCTAATAGTCAACGGATTGGCCTTTGGAGAAGGGAGAACCCAGAATTAGTGTCAAGTGTTAACAGGTTGGAGGGAAGACTTGACATTTGGCCATCGTGAGGTTCTAATAGCTGTAGGAGGAGTTTAGGCCTTGCTGAGATGGGAAATGTTCCCGTAATAAACTTCCAAGATATAATAGTCTTTAATATGGTTTTACACTGTAGCTTTTATTCTAATACTTTTCTACAAACTTAGTATCATTATTTCTTTTTACCATGACTTTTTGTTGAAGTTTTACTTTGTACGTGGGCACATTGATTAGTATAGAGTGGACTTTTTAATATCTTGTCAAGAACATCAATTTTATTAAATAATTCGATACATAGACCTGTTCTAGAAATTTGACTATCCATTGAGTCAGCCCAAAACAATTTAAAAATCTCTTTTTATTTTATTCTTAGAACCTGTTTCTCAGTGGTATCCATGGATAAAATTTTAACTTTCTTACATTTTATTTTTACTTGCTAGCTTTTTCTTTTTAAAATTTTATCAAGCACGTATTCTGAAGGCGCCTGTCTGGCTCAGTTAGTGGAGTGCATGATGCTTGATCTCGGGGTTGTGAGTTCAAGCCTTATATTGGGAATGGAGCCTATTTAAAAAAAAAAAAAAAGAAGAATGTATTCTGTATGTTTAGACTTCATTTGGTGATTAAACCATCTAATTTAAGTTGTTTTCCTTCTGCAATGTATGCCTTCACGTTATGTCTTACGTGTTCATTTTGATCCTTCAGCTTTGGTATATGATTTATCTTTTAGTAGAAAAATGCTGGGTTCTTTTATCACAATTACAGTCATTGGTCTGATAATCCTGTGAGTCAATCTACACAAAACAAGAAGCTCATATCAAGCTCCTGGCAGGTTTAGTTAAAATTAAAATGCATGCTCAACTGTAGAGATTGTCAAGTGTGGAAATAATATTTGTCCAGCTGGACAGCTTTCTTTTGTAGTTGCTAAATGAAAGTTGAGATTCTGTCTGCTCTTTGAAAGCTTCTGTGTCATGAAGGTAATTTGGACTGTTTGTGGTTTGACAGGGATTATTAAAATCAGATGAAGTGAAGGGAAGCAAGTGTGAGAAAGCAAAATTGACACTGACACTCTCTATTATTTGCAGCTTGGATCATGATGACTATGTTGATATGATAGATTCACTGTTGAGATATGTTAAGCAGCAAATAAAGTAAAAAGCAAGTATAGTGATGTGTTTTCAGATTTAACATGAAGAAAGCCTATATTTATTTTCACTGATTGCTTTTTAAATAGATTTTTAGGTCATTTCATATGAATTTACTTTAACCAACAACAAATTTTCCTTCTATTAAACTATAGAATTAAAAAATACACTGCAAAGATAATAAAATGGAAGATTAAGTATTAGGGAAATAGATCACATGATTAAAATAATAGAATTTTAAAATCAGAAATGTCCTTAAAGATTTTTATCTAATTTCCTTTTTTCATAAATGCTGGAAAGAGTTTTAAAGTAGCACATTTAAATTTTATTCGATAGCTTAAATGTTAAATCTTGATTTTTCCCTAGTGTATTTTCTTACCTCTCCACAATCTTTTTAAAAATGGTTTAAGTTGTTAAGAAGCATTTGAAAATGGTTTAAGCCACAATTGTAGTTATCTTTTTTGTTTAAAGATAATACACAAATTATGTTATACTTAGATGTGGCCTATAAATAATACTATGGACACTGATGAAGTAAATGCCTTCCATAAATAGGATTTTCTACTGAAAACATCCTAGTAGAGGGAGTTACCATTTCAAGTTGTTAATCGAGGACAGCTATGGTAGAAACATATAGCTAAATATGAAGAACTATGTATATAAAGCAAAGTAAAAAGCCTGGAGTTGTCCTATGCATTGTGGAAAACCTTCAGTGGTAATTAAGCAGGGTAGTGAATGATCCAATTTGGTTTATAAAACAAGAAGTTTAATGCTAATATGCAAGTTGGACACAAACTCAGTGTCCTGCAGTTCAGTTTAATTCACTTCTGACAATACCTATAGTTAGCACAGACCCCACAAGTTAATGGCTCAGTCCCACAAGACGGCCCCCACGTTAGAGGAGAGCCTCAAATGGTATCTCCAGGGGATGTCTACTTCTGCCCAGCTGACTACAGATTTGAGGGTTCCCACAGCTGCCTACTCAGGTTCAATAAGTCATTAGAATGACTCACAGAACTCAGGAAAATGCTGTAGTTCTGGTTACAGTATTTTTAGAAATGATACAACTCAGGAATGGCCAAATGGAAGAAATTCATAGGACAAAGTAGGGTGGGAGGTAGGGAGAGACAAGGAGCAATAACCAAATATGTATTTCTTATTAAACCACAAGGTGTGAGGTTTAGAGGCCAGATAGGAGGTTTTTCCTTTTTTTTTTTTTTCATCAAGAAATGTCAGATTTAAGACACTGAAAGCACACAGAGGAAAAAGTCAAATTCGAGAGCATTTGGTTACTGTTTAATATATTAGGGAAGAGAAAAGGTCAGAGAATTTGGTGATCATTTAAGACAGAGGTCAGCAAACTTTTTCTCTTAAGGGCCAGATAGTAAATATTTTAGGATTTATGGACTACATATGGCCACTGTGGCATATTCTTTTTATTTCTTTTTAATTTTGCAACTCTTTAGAAATGTGAAGACCATTCATAGTTTGCTGGCCATAGAGAAACAGACTGTGCTACAGCTGACTGAGGCCTGATTTAAGTTAGTAGGGCAAGGAAGAGGAGAAGGATTAGGGAGGTGGGGACCCTGTAATACAGGAAGAGAAGCCAGTTTAAGGAAAAGATTTTGTATTAAATTTTGGACATGTTGAGTTCAAGGGACCTTTGAAACAGCAATGTGGGATTGCCTAGTAAATGTTCGGAATTATGTGTTAAAGTTTTGGAGGAAGAACTAGGTTAGAGATACAGGCTTTAAGTTTTCAGCATAGAGATAATAGATGGATGAGGTTAATCAATGAAAAGCATGTAGAATAAGAATTCCAGCCTGCAGTGGACTGGAAGAGACAGGGAGGAAAACTTTCTATACTTCCTTTCCCAAGTTAGGCAAGGGGAGTAAGGATATATGGGAAGACTGGAAGAGACAGGGAGGAAAACTTTCTATACTTCCTTTCCCAAGTTAGGCAAGGGGAGTAAGGATATATGGGAAGACTGGAAGAGACAGGGAGGAAAACTTTCTATACTTCCTTTCCCAAGTTAGGCAAGGGGAGTAAGGATATATGGGAAGACTACAACCTACTAACAGGAGTAGATTTTCTGAGATTTGGGGAGGACAAAATCCAAATGAATAAAAGTAAAACAGAATTTCTAAAAATTAAAATACTTTCGAAAAAAGCAAGAAAATTTACTCTGGTAAAATTATATAAAAAGAAGCAATAGCTTTGAATGAGGAATGTTTAAGGAAAGTAGTTAAAATGAGAAGCAGATTCCAGAGAGAATTCTGTGAATATCGCACAAAACTAGTCTGTTAAAGAAAAAAACAGTGGCTCTTGTTCAGTGGAACAGGGTGAAGATTTATTGTGTGTCTCTGATAGAATCAAACCAAAACAACCTCAAAAAACAACTATATGAACTTTTAGTCTCGGAAGGAAAGGAAGTGGGGAATTATAGGGTCTCAGGAAAAAATCCATGCACTTTCTCTTGGGAGGCTGGATTTAACTTGGTTGGTATACCACTAAGTGGTTCCCTGTTCTAGCCTTCATTCCAAATTTCAGGATTTCTTTGCATCTGATGGTTCATTTTGGGTCAGATGTCTAATCTTGGATAATTAGTTATGACGGGAAAGCTGGGTCCTCTAGCATAGAAATTGACCACCATTGTAATCCTACATTGTCTATCAGATTAAAAAGAGAAATTTGAGCTGGACAGCTACCTAAATTGGGAACTCCTACCAGGAGCCTGTTAATAAATGTGTAAGAGACAAGAAAGATACTAGGAAGCTGTAACACGTAGGAAGATTGGCAAGAGAGGAGACGTCAAGGAAGGTGTAGCTGTCAGTACCAAATAGTGCAAAGATTAAGTATGATAGGCATTGAAAAATATTTTGTCACTTTCAGTGCAAGGATAGAGGCAGAAACCAGATTGCTCTGAGTTGAGAAGTGAATGAGAGAGGAGATAAAAGATGAGGAAATACAAACTACAGTTTGCAGATGTTGGGCTGTGAATAGAAGGAGGTTCTAGGGAGGGTTTGGTTGGTTCCTAAAAAGCAAGAAATGAACATGTTTATAGTCAGAAAGAGATACTGATGACACAGGACTAGTTAGTGAATATACTATTAATATTATTAACTTAATATTATTAACAGCATTTTAGGAGAAATTCTTAAATCCTTGGAACATACTTTAAGACCTACATTCTTTAGAAGAACCAATTTAGATACAAAGTGCATACTAAGTTTAAATTATTCTTACGTAGTTATTAAAAGAAAATTCCTTAAAAATGTAGTCAACACATTTTGTAAGCTATGTTTGTTATTATTCCTAGTTGATACGCAATACAATTGCCTTTTTAAAAGTATTCCATAACTTAAACTTTCTACTGTACTACTTTCCAAATTAATAAGGTTTTTACTGTGCCTGAAAATTCATTAGTTAATCCTTAGCCCCCTGATTTGTGACTATCTTTAGGTCTAATCAAAATATATATATAATTTTATGACTTTTAAATCATGTGAAATGTGAGTGGTAAGTTATAAAAGAATGTGGAAATTAAAATTTGTTTTCACATTATCTTGGTTTCACTGTTGTATTAAAGCAAGAGATGGCTAGGATTGCATATTGAAGATTATAGAGTTAATAAAATAAAAATATTTTCTAGAAAGAGAAAAATAAAGAAAGCGGTGTCAAATTTGGTGGGTAAAACATACAACAATTAATTCTGTTTGCTTGTCAAGCTGCAGTAGTGTATTCTGACTGATCCTGTCAATTTCTACCTCATACATGCACATATTTAAATTACTAATAGGGGAGTTCCAAAGGGGATTTTGATAGCTATAACATGTTACTATGCTTACTTATTGGATGTATATTAATATTCCCACTCACATAATTAAAATAATCAGAATTCTGCAATTATTAATAGGAAGCATAGCAGTCTGTGGTAGGAATCCTAATACAAAGATAAGAGTTGAGAAAATGAAGAATAGATTATCAAGTTCTATAATTTCCTAATATAGGACTTTAATGCATAAGGTATTTTAAATTACTATCAACAAATTGAGATCTATTTGGGTTGTTTCTCGGTCTTTGGAGAGCCTAAAACATTAAGATTTCAATTTCCAGTAATTGATGAAAAGAAATAAATTCCTGTTGACTTTGAAATATCACAGGGGGAAGATCTAGCCTTAAAAAAATTTATTTTTGAAAATTGTTTTCATAATGAAGGAAATTTATAATGGTTCTAAGGAAAGCTGTCAAATACATATGGCAGTAAATAAGTCAATGCATATAAGATGTAAAATAATGATTTTTTTAAGTACAACTCTATACGGGGAGGCAGTTTATAGCATTGGGATTAAGGACAGCCTGTGAAGCAGTTGGAATCCCAGCTTTGCCACTTCCTATGCAAGTAATCCTGGGCAACTAAAAAAAAATTTCTCTGTGCCTCAGTTTCTACATCTTTAATGTGGAGAATATAATAGTACCTTTCCCATAGGATTATGGTAAGAATTAAAAGAGTTCATACATATAAATTACTT
Organism: Ursus maritimus; assembly: GCF_017311325.1. Lineage (NCBI taxonomy): Eukaryota > Metazoa > Chordata > Mammalia > Carnivora > Ursidae > Ursus > Ursus maritimus. The sequence goes on from NW_024426663.1 coordinate 15,620,419, forward strand.
AGAACAATCCATGGTCCCTAAAAATGCTGTATAAAGTTAGCTGTAATTATCATTAAAATTACTATTTAGCCACCATACCTGTAATCCATGTCTCAATAAATGAATACACTGAACTATGTAGAATTTTCAAGACTTAGGGAAAGTTATGATACTGATTTTTAGTAAAGGTATAATATTTATGATACTGGCAGGACTTTGTGAATGATCCAGGAGAATTACTTTGTGACTAGATATGGATGGAAAAGTAAAAATGAGCCAGACTGGGGGAAAAAAAGCTGGTCAAAATTTATTTTCACTCTGCTTTTTTTTTTCAAACCAGCGACTCAAACCAAACCAGCAATATAACAAATAATATAAAGAATATAAAGAATACAAAGAATAATAGGTCAGGGATACGTGATGTCTGTGAAGGTATGATTCCCTCATGTCACCCTGTTCCTTGTGGAGGCATAATACCCAAAGTCATCTTTTGGGTATCACACAGGATCTTTTGTTGAGTGAAGAGTATGCCAAGTCACAGGAGCCCAGAAACATGGGCTAGCTTCTGCTTAGAATATTTTAGAAAGCTGGGGAGTTGGGGTGAAACATCAGTATGGGCATCTACCTATTACCATAAAAGAATATCTTGCTGCCTCACATTTCCTCTTTTCTCATATTATTTCTTGCTAAGCTATAGATTCAGTGTAAGCTTTTCATGTAAGAGTCCTGTGGAAGGGAAAAGGAAATGATTAAAAATGGCTCTGAGTACATGATACAGGAAAAATGATGGTATTAATGAGTGAAATAGTCCATTGGAAGAGTTAATTTGGGGGAGGGTTTAAAAAATATGTCTTCCTCCCACCATTCCTTATAGAAAACAGCTAATTTATAGCTAGAAGAAACCTCAGAGCCTAATAAATCCATCCATCTCATTTTGTAAATGAGGAATGTGAGCTCTGTCCCTCTTGAGAGATCAAGTGACTTCCTGAAAGTCACATTAACAGAACTAGGATCGGAACTCAAATCTATTGATTCTTGATTCAATGGTGTTTAGATTAAGTGGTTTTAGTATAGTGGAACGTTTTGAAACTTGTTTAGCTTAATGTAGAACATCAATTTTTAAATAATCAGAACATTTCCTTACCATGCTCATTAAAAGTGTTCATTTTAGGCCAGACAGTAGGACTTCGGGTCAACTAGAGCTGGTGGACACATTAAGTTCACAGTTTATGCATAGGTCTGAAAAGGCATGTGACCTTCCTCTCTGGGCTCTTCCACAGAGAAGTCACATGGTTCTAATGTTTCCCCTTTCCTAACACTTTTGCAGTGTAGATTTTTTCCCAATGGTTGGTCTTTCTTTTTTCACTTTTTAAAAATGATGATTATGAGAAAGGATGCATTTGGTTGGCTCTAAGAAAAACGGTACTCTGGATATTTATTATTGAAGAAAGAGGGGAAAAAAAGATAAAATGAGGATCCTAATCATTATATGTGTTTAAATAATGAATTAGAGACCCTAGGTTAGAAAGTATCATTTTAAAATATGTTAAAAGACAAGTGAGATTCCAAAATTACTTTTGTGGGCTTTCTTTTGATCACATGAGGTTTGACTTTTTTTTATTGCTTTATTTTAATGTTTTCTGGCCGTGCTTATAATATGTACATATTTTATTATAGTCGCTGTTCTTAGGAATTTATAACTCAACTGTTATAATTTGCCTGTGGCTGAAACTTGATCTACAGATGTTTGGCTTCGATATAATTCTTCAAACATTACTCATTTTTAAAAGGCAATAATTAATATTAGATTGGCTGTTAATACTTGTTTGAAATATTAAGCACTGTTTTTTTAATCTTATGCCAAAAATGATCAGAAACATTACAGGAGAATGAATATTTACAAATAGTACTGTGGAATGACAATTTCAAAAACAAAGTTACTGTACTTTAAAAAGTTTCAACTCCCAGTTTTGGTTGATCACGGATTAGGATAAGAGACTTCATTCATTATGACAAATGATGATTACCTCCCTGGTGACAGCAGTTTAATATTTAATAATAGTACAGAAACAGAAACAGAATGTGAAGCACTATCTTGACCCACAGCTTCACAGCCGCTTCCTTTGTCTCCCTGAATTTTTTAAAGGTTTTTCTGCATTTACGAAATACCACTAAGGTATTTGCCAAGTTACATTAGTCCCTTAATAATTCACTTTTTTGTTGTTAAGGTCATAGTTATTTTTACTTGGAGAATAGCAGTGCTCTTTCTACTGGCTCCTTTGCTTCCTGTCTTATTTCTTTTTTTTACTGTCTCTACTTCTTTAGAGGAGAGACTGTCCAATCTCCCTCTTCTCCTTCTCCCTCTCCCTCCCTGCCCCCCTTGTGATGTCCAGGCACAGTGTCCCACCGTGGGCCCGTGGAGTGCATGGAAGGAAGTGAGAGGACTAGTGCCTGTACGCAGACCCAGTCAGTGGTGCCTCTTGTTAGCACGGCCCTGCAGGGATCACTGCCATTCTGCTCTGTCACTCAAGTTTGAACTTCGACATTCAAACCTGAGCATCACTTACCACAGTCTACTCTCTCCTTTTAATTTATTTCTCTTGTTGGTCCTGTGACTCTCTCCTCATTCTGGTTCATTTCCTCATCCTATTCTGTTTTGCCCATGAAGTTTTCTCTTATCCTATCACACAGCATCTTAAAACATGCTGCCTCTTTACCTCTTTCCTTTTCTATTGTCCTTCATCACCTTGGAATGGTATCTTAAATACAGAAGCATCACAGATGGATGCTAGTCACGTGAAAGCTCTGAACCATCATCGTTCTGGTACCCTGTTGTTATCAAATGGTATTCCCTTAATGTATTCTTTGTATTTATTGAGTAACTTCTCTACTGAGGTTAGTTAGAGAAAATCACACAGCTATATATATTAGGTATCCTTCAAAATCATGTCCCAAACCCCATCTGAATGCTCACCATGTTTCAGTCCATTGTAGTTTTACTCCAGAACTCATTTCAATGAAAGATATAACACGCATTTAATACCACAATAACACAGAAGAACAGATTTCTTTTAACAGCGTTTGCAAGCACAAAACCCACAAAATAATACAAAAAGTTTGGTGAAATGTTCACAGTTAGTCAAGAGATATTTAGGAATTATATGAGTTTTGAGTTAGATTTTGAGAGGAATGATAAAAACAAATTGACAAGAGACATTTTAAGATTGGAAGATGTTTCAAATGAAGACAGAAAATGTAAAATAAAAGATCAAAACCCCCTTGAGAGCAAGCATAATTTCTTTTTTAACTATTTTTCCTAATTACATATGTTTAAAAAAAAGAAAACCACAGGCCCAAAAAGATGTCACTCAGTCCAAGTTCCCAAACTGGGGTTTAATACCCAATCTAATTGCAATTTCAACTTCCACCAGAAATGTGGCCTCAACTGATCATCAGGAAACTCTTCTTTCCATCAGTGCCAATAAGTCCTGTCACCTGTGTCCTCTCCATCCCCTAAAGAAAGATGAGGTAATCCGCACAATAAGACCCCTTGCTATTTCCCCTAGAAAACAGCCTTGTCTGGAACAATCCTTTTTTACTGATTACTCTTATGCCCCTACCCTGTTCAATAAAATCCTTCCATTTTGTACAACTCCTGGGAGTGCTTCTCTATTTGCTTGATGAAGTGCTGCCGATCCATAGTTTAGCAAAGCCAATTAGATCTCCAAATTCACTTGGTTGAATTTTGCTTTTTAACGTGTAAATGTAAGTACTTACTGCCAAAATGTAGGGAAACGCTAAGTATAAAGGAGAAAATAAACATCAACTGTAGTCTAAATATCCAGGGATAACCATTTTAACATTTGGGTTAATATTTCTACAAAACTAGGTTCTGTATGCAGTAAGTGATTCATTTCTCAAGAGACCAGGTACCCTTAAATTTTAAGAACCAAGTAGATCCAGTTAAAATTCTACTCCTAACACTAGGTAGCTGCTATGTAACATGTGTATGTTAGTTAATCTCTGGGTCCACATTCCTTCCCTTATAAATGACGATAACTATTTTGTAGGGTTATTAAGAGGATCAAGGTTAACTATTTTATAGAGTTATTAAGAGGATTAAGAAGATGATGTATATTAGTTTGTACATAGTAGATATGTAACAAATAATACTGCTATTTTGCTGTTATGTTTAAGCTGACTTCTATACCTATTATATTTTGAATATGTAGAATCTGAATTAATGAGGCTTTATAGTATTGACAAATTAAGACAAGTCTGAGCAGAGTATTGATATATAACTGCTTTTATTAGAGAGGCTAGCTACAATGTATTTACTAAGTTTGAGCTTGCTACAAAACCCTCAGCCAATCAAATGTTTTCATAACAAAAGTGAAATTTTGGGGCGCCTGGGTGGCGCAGTCGTTAAAGCGTCTGCCTTCGACTCAGGGCGTGATCCCGGCGTTCTGGGATCGAGTCCCACATCGGGCTCCTCCGCTGGGAGCCTGCTTCTTCCTCTCCCACTCCCCCTGCTGTGTTCCCTCTCTCGCTGGCTGTCTGTCACATAAATAAATAAAATCTTTATTAAAAAAAAAAAGTGAAATTTTGTTTTCTTGTAACAATTGTTGAATGGCTCATCACCTGTACTACCCCAGATGATTCAAAAACATGCAAATAAAGAAGCTGAATTCATTATTAGTATTACTGACCATTGGATTTAGTAGAAAGAAAATATTCTGGTAATAGCTGTAACTAGTTGAGCCACTAGGGAGACAAGAGGATCTCAAACTCATTGGTTATATGGAAGTATTGAAGTTTCAGTGCCCTAAAGATGTATAACTTCTGATGGATATACAGTGTTCTACCATTTAGCTTACAATTTTTTGGCTATTTTTTAAGCCTGATTTCAAATTTGTATTAATATGACACATTATATGTTATTATTTGCTCACAAATGTGAAATTACACCTTTTACTGCAAAATATTGAAAGGAGGATCTAAGTGTATGAAAATTTTGATATTTTAAGATGACATATCTGTGATTATTCTGTATTCGGAACTAATTGAGTTTGTAAATGACAAACCTTGTGATGCCATAGATTTTTATAATAAAATGTTTTAGGTTGGATGTTTTCCTTTTAAAATAAAATGTCTAAAAAAATGTAAAAGCTTTATCCCAAGACTACTTCATTGAAGTTCCAGATGATGCCTATGAGAAATCTTCAGCTATTTCATTATAGAATAATAAATTAGCTGAATTTGTTGTAATTAAGTAATTGAAGATGAGGAAGTCCATTAGTGTTGTAAAGCCTCTGCAAAACTTTTTAGACAATTTTTCAAGTATTTTGTATTTATCTGAAATAAAACCACATTCCCCAAGCCTTTTTCCCGTTAATATATATTCCATGTATATTTTTATAATGTAATGTTTAAATTTCTCATTCATTTATACCATCAGTCATTACATACTTTATAAGCACTATTTTATGTCCAAAAATAACATATCCCTAAATAAAATGGTTCACATTCTGCTCCATCTCCATCATTTTTAGTCTATTCCATGGCCCTGCTTTACTTGTGCTCATAGCACTTCTTATCATGTGATCTTTTATAAAGTATACTTGCTTATGTGTTCTTAAAACAGATAAAAACTCCATGAAGGCAGGGACTTTGACTTGTTGCAACTATATCCCCGGCTTCAGCAGCAGTGCCTTTTACATATCAAAGATTCAAGGGTATATATGGACTGACTGACTGAATGATCCCATAGTAGGAAAATGCATATCTCCCTAAGAAGAGTAGCATATGTAAGTTTTAGTCAGTTATAGGTATTTAGGTTGACGGGGGTGATAGAGGAACTCAAGGAAAATGTTGCCGTCTTCACACATAAATAGGGCTAGGGGATGACACTTAAAGTTTGGAGGTTAGGATTTCCAGGTCAGTCAGTATGTGACAAGAGTGGGGGGAGGGAGTTGAATTCTGGCTGCCACCACCCTTGCTCACAGTGGTCTAGGAGGCTTTGTGATTTCCTTTGGAGCTCTTGGTTACAGTGAGAAGCAGCAGGATGCTTAAGTACTCTGAAGGGTGCTGTTTTGTTCAGCTTTCAAGCCATAGAGAGGTGTGAAAATTAGGTCACACTTCATGAAAATTAAATAACAAAACATTCTACCTAGTGCAATAGTATCCTAGTTTTCCTACTGCTGTATTTCTTTTTACCTATAAGTGGAAATTTCTATTTTTGGTTTAGTATCACAACTGGAGGGTTTTTTTTTGTTTGTTTGGTTTTGGGTTTTTTTTTGGAGGAACTGACGTTTTTATTCTTATTCCTCAGAATGGATTGTGGAGATGAATATTCCCATAATTCTTTTGACCTACATTGTCTGTTAAATTCATTTCCTGGAGACTCGGAGTTTAAACAGATCTTCAGTGACATTGATGAAAAGATAGAACAAAATGCTACAAGGTAAATATTGCTAATTATTTAAAATAAATTGGTTTCATGTTTCATTCACGCATACTTTACCTGGTCTAGTTTTAGTGTTAACTACTTTTAGATCATTTTAGGCTCAGTATCATTAATTCTCCTGAAAAAAAATTGATTAAACTCTCTGCCCTAGAATTTAATATGATTTTCTTTATCTGATTAGTACTTTATTTTTTTCTAAGATTTTATTTATTTATTTGAGAGAGAGCATGGACGCACACATGAGGGGGAGAGCCAGAGGGAGAAGCAGACTCCCTGCTGAGCTGGGAGCCCAGCTCCATCCCAGGACCCTGGGATCATAACCAAGCCAAAGGCAGATGCTTAACCCACTGAGCTACCAAGGCATCCCTGATTAGTACTTTAAATAAGACTTGAAATTTAGGCACCGCTTTCAAATAAGTAAATTAAAGTTTATTGAGTTTGCCAATATCATTGGCCTGGATTTTCATTAATATGCTTAGCATTACACATCCTCACTTGGTAGATGAGCATTGAAATTAAAAATTTGAAATTAAGGTATTAAAATTAAATGGTATAGAATAAGGCCATGGATTGCTTGAGTTGTTGAAAACAACATGAAAAATATATTAGTTTTATGTAATGTTTGTCATTCTAAGTCTCCTTTTCACTTGGAAGGCTAGAGACTCCATAGAGAGTTGCTATGCAAGGTTAGTCTTCATCACCTCCAAAAGTTAGTGCTGCCAAACACTAAGGGTAGCAAGGACAGCGAAGGGGTTTGCCATTAGTAAATGGTTTTTTGACAGAAAGGACTTTGTCTTTATATGTTTATGGATCTTAGAGTCAGTCAGTTCACTTATTTGAATCCTTTTAGTTAAAGGTTCTGATAATTCACCTCATGAAGGTTATAAATATGCAAACTACAGTAAAAATTTCTAATGTAGAATGATACATAGTATTTCCTTTTTTAAAATTTAAGGTATAGTTGTATTGAATTGTCAAAGAAACCAAACCAAGCAAATGAAATGTTCCTGTGATTTTTTTTCCCTCATGTTTTATGTAAGAATGCAGTCAATTTTTTGTCATAACAAAGGGCATAAATAACTTAAATTCAAAAGAAAGCATAATGTTGGGGATTATAATTAAAAACAAAATCTCCCATCCCAGACATTCTCTCCACAAAGGCAGAAGAGAACAAAAACACTTCTATTATTCAACAGACATTAATAAACTAGAGTGCAATGCATATCACAGGTATTCTGCTAAGAGAATGCAAAGATAGAGCTAGGAGTCTCACCCCTTCATATAACCTAGTAGATACAACTCATTACAAACATGTTTTCAAGATAAATGATAGCTAGCCTTCAAGTGAAGGATTTGGCAGCACATTTCCATGCATAGTTCATAATAACTTTACCTGTGTTAAAGGATACCTGTGTTAGCTAATTGGTTTTATCCTGAGGAGAAACACACTTCTCATATCTTTATGACAAGATGTGATTTTGCAGATTGGAACAAAGCACGTGCTGAAGTTAGACTCCTATTCTTGGGCAGGAACTCCGAGCCCTTAGTTGTTGGCATTTCGAAAAGATGGCTTTCAGGTTCTTGAGAAAGATAGTCCTGACTGAGAAGGCTGACAAAACGTCTGTCTAGTGTTTTAAGGGACACATTTCATTGAGCTGAAAAAAATTCTTAAAATTATGAATGTCTAAGATACTTTAAGAAAAAGGAAGAGAGGGAAATCTGTTCCCTTATTTCCAACAAGGAGAATTAAACCTCTTGTTTTGAATTTGCATTTGCATTGCCTATATATATATATATATATATATATATATATATACACACACACACACACACACACACACACACGTGCACATACATATACATATGTGTACGTGTTTATGTATATTTTTTAAAGATAGCATATATATGCAATTTAACCATAGTATAGCCTATGTATTATAATTTATATATAAATATAAAATAACCACATTAAACTTTAGTTTAATTGTATATTTATATAATTTATATATTATATATTAATATATTTTATGGCACAATTTTTAACCCAAAGAAACTTATAAATGAAAATAATATTAGCTTAAATATATTTACAAGTCATTTGTCTAAATTCCAGAGATGGTTATATTAAAACAAATTTTAAATATTTTTTAAGAGGTAACCTGTCTTCATAATAGCATTTAGGCTTTTTTAAAACAAAACAAATCACTGAACTCTCTTGCTTTGGTTAGCGACTGCTTCATTTTTATTTGCTAAACCATCTGTTGTTAATTTCCTGTCCTACCTGGTCAATAAGAAATCATGCTTAGAAGGAAAACAGTGATTAAAATATTGTATTTTGCATTCATAAGTTGTTATTTAGGTCAAAAGTCAGATGTTATTAAAAAGAAAATATGACATGGAATATAAGAATATAATTTTTAAATTAAAAATATTTTATTGCCCATATATTAAAACAAACCTAGAACAGAACCACCTCAAGTGACCATTGATCTTTACAAGGGATAAAATAAGGGAGTAGCTGTGTGTGCTGTATGCTACATTTAGAATAAAGTCTATTTTTCATCAAATTCAATTATGTTTTTATTATACTCTAGAGAATAAACATAATAGTAGAGGGTGTATATATTTTTAAGAATAAAATACTGAATAATAACCATGGTTCAGAAGAATGTAAATCATTTATGCACTCATTTATTGCCTTCTAACAGAATAGCTTTTAGAAAATTGTATGTCATGACGAATCAGTTATGCCACACTTACACTGCAGTAGTTGAATTACCCTTGGCATTTTTGTATTCTAACAGTTCTATTTATCTCTTAATGGTGTACATTGAATAAGTCATGAACATCTGTATGATATGGGTTTACCAGATACTTTCCAAAGGAAAGAACATTAGTAATTCATTTTTAAATATGGTATTTTACCTCACCCTTGAATTTTTAAAGTTGTATTTCTAGCAGTGACCCTGGATTCTAAGTGTAAATTCCTTCCCTCTTCTTAATATCATCAGGTTTTATGGGCCACAGGGTCTTTTGCTTCCCCAAAGCAGTGATTCACCACAATGGAGTAGAGTGCCCAGAGGTCAGTGAACCTTCCCCTGCCCTTCAAGAGAGGCTGGCCTTCTTTTCTCAGACCATTTCCCCTTTAACATCGTCATTTCCATTCAAGTCAGAGCCAGGTGGCTCTTAGGTCTGACCTTGGAACTCAGTGATGGCAAATCATTTACTTTTAATACATATCAGAATTGGTAACAGGAAGGTAAATAACCTGTCAAAGAGGAATACTATGTGTGTTGTAGCCACAAACTCAACTTAGTTCAGTAACTGAAAACTGCACATGGCATTGAATATATTTTGAGCTAAATGGAACTTAATAGTTAACAAGATACTGAGGTATATAAGTTTTATTGGGATCACTATCTATGACATAGAATGATTTTCTCTTAATATTCAGTTAGATAAAATTATATCATCAAAATTTACCTTTCTGTTTTCTAAAGTTTTTTTTAATTTTTTTTATTTTATTATTTTTTTAAAGATTTTATTTATGTATTTGACAGAGATAGAGACAACCAGCGAGAGAGGGAACACAAGCAGGGGGAGTGGGAGAGGAAGAAGCAGGCTCCCAGCGGAGGAGCCTGATGTGGGGCTCGATCCCATAACGCCCCTAAAGTTTTTTTTTTTTTTTTTTAAGATTTTATTTGTTTATTTGAAAAAGAGAGCACAAGTGGGGGAAGGAGCAGAGACAGAGGCAGAGGGAGAAACAGGTTCTGCTCTGAGCAGGGAGCCCCACGCGGGGCTCCATCCCAGGAGCCTGGGATCATGACCTGAGCCGAAGGCAGATGCTTAACCAACTGAGCCACCCAGGCGCCCCTCTGTTTTCTAAATATAGACAGTCAGGTTGTCCCTCAAGACCTAAGTTTTGGTGGTACTGGTATAGGATTACTACTTTTTTTTTTTTTTTTTTAACCTGAAGAAAGAACAAGAAGTGTTATCGTGGATAATATTTGTCTTAATCCAGGAGATGGGGGCAAGGGTAGGAGGCATTAAATTGTCACAGAACATTAGATACATGGTTTCTATAAATTTAATCATGCTTATTTACAGAGGGTGCATATTCTGTAGATTACATTTACTTTTCACATAATGTTTATTTTTTTGTGTGTTTATAATATGAAATTTTGGGGGAAGTTTTCCACATGATGGCCTAAAGTTATGAAAGAAGTAACCAAAAGAAATCTTCAAATAAGCTGTCAACTTAGGGCTTGTCATGGTAGAACCACAAATCTGCCAGTGGACACACACATTTATATATTATATATATATATATTAGATTTTATTTATTTGACAGAGAGAGAGACAGCCAGTGAGAGAGGGAACACAAGCAGGGGGAGTGGGAGAGGAAGAAGCAGGCTCATAGCGGAGGAGCCTGACGTGGGGCTCGATCCCATAACGCCGGGATCACGCCCTAAGCCGAAGGCAGACGCTTAATGACTGAGCCACCCAGGCGCCCCAACACATTAATATATTTTATGGCTGTAGCAAATTATATAAAATGAAAATTAGTCATTTCAGACTGTGCTGAGTATGATTATTTCTGGCAGTATTTTGGCACTTATTTAGTAATAACAAGAGGATGCAAATTAATACTTTTTAAACTTCAGTATGTGTACTTCTCTTTTGTGTTCTCTATTCTTATATATTTCATCTGACGGAATCCCTACCTCCTCTTCTAAGTTACTGAACAAGAGTAGGCTACATGGAAAGAAACCTGGAAGGTTTCCGCATCTATCTTTGAACCCAGAATAAGACTTAAATAGGCACTTTCCAGTTTCCCCCATGTGGGCCCTCCTCAGTACTCTAGTCCTCTTCAGAATTGGTAACACTTCCAGGCAGACAGACAGGAGTCCTGGGCTTCAGCAGCCCAACAGCCTTAAACTTTGCCTGACCCCATTTACATTTTGTACTTTTTGAATGTATGTAGTCCTCCCACCGAAGCTTTCAACCTGAAGTCCCATGATGCATGCAGGTAGAAGTGGAGGTAAGGGAGAAGGTGACAAGCCACCCCGTCTTTCATGGTGTCCTGTGGAGCCACTTTCTTCTCATCATTTTCTGTCACTATTAGCTCCACTATTTGAATGTCTGTGATGTTCTCTTTTCTCCATACTCCTGTGTTGTGTGCCCTCAATGTCTGCTTCAGGAGGATGGATAGTAGGGTAAATTGTGGGACCAGTAGCCCCATTAAATGATTAGTAAATGATTGTTTCAAGCAATACTTGCATTGTAAGTGTTTGACATTTTTTTAAAGTGTAATTTTTATTTTTGTATGTGTTAGCTTCACCTGCTCTTGCTCAAATGTGTGTAAGGCAATAACAAATTTTTATTTGAGGATATTTTTAAAGAATACTATTATAATTATCTTTCCATGGGAAATAAAGGGAAGCAAGTGTCTGCCTGTTTGTAAGTTGTTATGATAATAAAAATGTGAATAATAGTATACTAAAAATCCACACTTGATTAAGAGTGAGCCAACAATAGTTAGGCCACTATTTCCCAGGGTGGATGGTAGTTAATTGGCCCCTGGGAAGGAATCACTCCTGAGGTAAAAAACCAGCGTGCCTGGGGAACCCCCGGCCCAGCTCTGAGAGGAAGGAGATACTAGGAAGGAAGGAGATACTAAAGGAGAACTGAGTGGTGGTAATGAGAGGCGCATGCTATGGCTGGCTCACCTGTCCTGTTAGATAGTTGATACCTTGAGATCTAACCCAACCCTAACAGTTTTCCCTGGAAAAGAGCCTCCTCGGGGATTTAGTGGAGGCAACACTTTGTCTAAAAAGAGCCACCAACAAGAGCAACTGGCTGGCTCAGTCAGAGGAGCATGCGACTCTTGAGCACAGGGTCATGAGTTTGGGCCCCACTTTGGCTGTAGAGATGACTTAGATGAATAAATAAATAAACTTAAAAAAAAAAAAAGAGTTACTAACATCATAGGCTTTTGTAATCACAGTCCTAATTCTAGAATGTCATGACTAAGAATATCCTTCTTTGGGATGGTACGGGAGCTGAGGGTTGGTTGGAGGGAATTCAAAAGCTGGGACTATTACTTCCTTCATTTCTACTTTAAAGACTTCAACTGTTCAACACTGCCTAAACAGTCCTGGCACAAAGTAGGTTAGAAGATGGTCAATAAATGTGTGTTAGACATGTTTGTTAGGCATCTCTTGTGTTTGCTGTATCTTTAGCTAGCGTGAAGTTAGCTGAGTAGAATGGGACAGGAGAAGCTGTCATCAAATGCTAGTTTTCTTTTCCACTGAGTATTCTTACATTATAAAAGTAATACATTCTAATAGAAAATTTCTGACAGTAGAGAAAGGCATATATGAGGAAAAGTTCAGTACAGCAGGGCAGAGATGAGGTACAGTAGTCCTCTGACCCTCCTAGTTTTATTCTTCAGAGGTAACCTTTGTTCAGAAGTTATCGCATAACTATCCAGAAATAGTCTCTGCATATATATGCATGCACCCAAAAATATATTACTTATGAGAATTAAATGATGTACTGCAATTAATTTTTTTTACTAATTTTTTTTTAATCTCTCCATGTGATTATACCTCATCTTTTAGATTTCACTTGTAGGGGTGTGCAGCAATTTATTAAGCCAATTCCTTCTTGGTGAGCATTACGTTATTTGTAGTATTTCTGCCGTCCCTTCACTCATTCATTCATGTGTGTATTCTTCCTTCCTTATGAAAGTTTACCTACGAGATAGTTTCGTAGAATTTATACACTTAGCTGTTGCAAAATTGTTCTCCCGCAATGCTAGAACTGTCCTCTCTCCCATAGGCAGTGTATGAGAAGGCATGCTGTATGTCCTGCCTCCTCACAATATGACCAGTGGTGTTATTAAATCCCTGTTTATAAGGTCTAGTCGAACCTATTGTCTGACTTGGAAGTTGGGGGAGTACTTCACAACTGAAATTTTCCGAAAGCGCTGTGGACTTTTACGTTGGCATACCCCCTACACTGGGTCTGAACTTTCTTGAAGCGGTCTGGACCATACAAGAGCCTCTCTAAACTGCTGTTGTGAGGATTGGTGGTATAAAGCAACAAATAACAAAGGGTCCTAACCCAAAAGTTTCTTTCTTACTATCTTCCTCACAGAATAACTGAACAAAAGGTGGATTAACAATGGACAGGCATCTTGGGAGGCTATTAATATATTTCATATGAGAGCTAAGAAGAGCCTGAACCCAGTCTTTCACGATAGAAATGGAAAGGGGAGGATCTGTTTAAGAAAGATCTAAAGAGAGTGTCAACAGGATTTGATGTCGAGGATGTTTTTTCCTTGGAAGTATACTTAAGGGCCAAAACCTCTTTGAAATAAAAGATAGTTCGGCATAAATGTTGGATTTCTTACTGGACTTTTTAGCATTAAAGTAGTTGTTTTATGAATCCTTTTCTCAACCTTTTAAAAAAGTTTGTCTCAGGAAAATAAGTTTTTATTTCATGGCTGACTTAAGCTTTAATTACACACTAATTTTTATACATCAGCCCTCTTCCCTATTATCTGTTAATTCCAAGGAATTTTAGCAATCTAGTTAGATAAGCTGGGCTTACCTAAAAACTGGAAAACTATTTATCGTACAACTATTTCTTTGTGCTTTTCAACATGTGATAGTTGATTGCAAAAGCCTTTTCCTTACACTGAATTTATGTTATGGGTGAACAGTATAAACAAGAGCATCAGAAATAGAAAATTAAAATTTTTCTTAATGTTTAGATTTCCCATACTGTAGAAATAGTTCTTAATCTCTACTGTGACACCTCTACTCTGATTTTAAAAATAAAAATAGAAATTCTGACTTTGCATGAGAACATATATAGATGTTTTCTACAACCTTCGTATCAAACAGTTCTCGTAATTTTTCACAGTGGAACATATTTTTTTTTCCTTTGAACTATTTTGTGGTGGAATAATAAAGACTGTGTTTAAAGCTTGAAAGAACTTTTACAATAAAGTTTCTAGATTTTATATCATAAATATTCTCTTCTCTTTTTCTCAGTTCCTCTCCCTGTCTTCAGCTACAACCAGCCTGGTAACAATAGGTTCTCGTGCTGTTCATATTTAATGCTGTCTGTTTAACTATAGGACATCTCAGTCCTTTTGAATGTGAGAAATGTATATATACACACCTACATACATGCATAAATATACTTGTGACCATAAAAATAAACTCCTATTTTTTATTATCCAAATAAATATAGTTTTAAAGTGACAAGGCAGTAAGATTAGATCATCAGCACTAAATTCTCACAACTCAGATGTCAGAGAATTCTAAGTACAGTGATTCCATTAATTTTCTTAAAGCATCAATATCCTTGCATATAATCTCCTTTTGTACAAGTTTTCTGTATCTCCCACAGGCACATTTAGCAAATCCCTTAGCAGATCCCTCCTATGGACTCCCTTAGCACTGTACACAGCTCTTACCAAATCTTAATGTAATGTAGGTTTTTATTTACAGGTCTGTCTCTCATTAGACAGAATTGCTTCAGGGATGGGACCATGTCTTCTTCACATTTGGATCCCAAGTATATATCATAGTACCTGCCATATATTCAGGATTCAGTTAATGTTTATCGAACATACCTTCATTCAATAAGTCATTTTTACACTCAAGGTACCCAGGAGTGAATGTTGAATGAGAAAATCACCGCAGATATCCTTTTAAAAAAGCATAGTGCATATTGCATTTTAAAAATGGTCTTTATAAACTGATTTACACACAGCCTGTCAGTAGTGCATCTACTTGCACACATCGTTAACTCAGATAATTCAGAGTCATTATAATTAAGCACATTGGGTTCAAATTTATTAAGAAATGTTGAGACATGAAAAGGCGTAAAGCGTATTATGATAAACATTCATGTACCCACCAACCAGTTTAAGGAATAAAACAATACCAGCACTGCTAAGGTCATTATGTACCTGTCCCCAATCTCATCCCACTTTCATCTCCACCCTGGATTTCATGACATTGATCATTCTAGTACATTTCCTTACACTTTTACTGCCTCTGCTTGCAATCCTGAACAATGTGTACCGTTGTAGTGCATATTTTCAAGCTATTACAGGGATAGTATCATACTGTGTATATTCATTTGTACCTTTTCCCCTCAACAGGTATATTTGTTAGATTCTTGCATGTTGATAACTGTATTTCTCCTGTATTTGCATGGCTCTATTCCACTCAATGAATTAACTATTTAAGAATTCTCCTGTTGATAGACATGTTAGGTGTTTTCAGGGGATAAAGCTAACAAGATGCTTTAGAAACTTCTTGTTAAGCCAACTAATGGTGTAAATTTGAGAATTCCAACTGTTGAGGGAAGAGATTCTACATCTGTTTTTAGACTGTTGACATTTTTAGCCCAATGTTTGGGATCTAAGAATAAATGTGTTAACTGGATTTCTATTTGTTGAATTATCTTGGTTATTTTTCATGACTGACCTTGCTTTTAAGGAAAATTTGAAGCATCTTACAGTTAATCAGAAGACACTTAAACCAGAATAAAGACAAGTATCAGATTATTTCAGAAAACCTAGACTAGGATCTTCTACCATCTACCTCTAAAGTTACATAGACCTCCTTCCACCCAAGATTACTGTGCCCTTTTAGATGTTGAAAATTAATTTTGAACTCAATTTTGACCTCAATTAAGAAAGAGAAACTGTCAGATTACATACCAAACTTTCATCTTAAATTTTGAAAATAATACCTTTGTATAGTAATCGGGCAATAAATCTCTAGACTTCAAACTATTGCTCTTTAGAGCAAGGTGTATAGACGGTGGTGAATGGTAGAATGACAAGATATTTAGCCAAATATAAACAAAATCAGGAGTTCTGACATTTTAAATTTTGTGACGAAAACCTGTGATTTCAAAAGCCAGCTCAACTGCCGTAGTTTGTGTCAGTGAGGGAGGTCGTCTGAAATGCAACTGCTCAGTCCCTTTATCAGTGTTTGGACAAATTACTAAAAATATCTGGCCCTCTGAAGGCTTTGCCCTATTTATAAGTTGTAGTTATTGGCCTCTACCCAGATTCAGATGTTAGAGATTAGCCTAAAACCTGAGTCCTGATTGAAACAGATTTAGGTAGACTCAGCACTGAGCCTTTCCAATTCACATTGCTGTAATCTATTAGGTTTCATTGAATGAGCCACATGAGGATGCTGTAATAAAAACCTTTGATAAAGGGTCCCTAGAGTCAAGGTGTATGCTTCGGGTATCATGTTTCTCAGTCCATAGATGTGCTTACATAAGTTAAAAAAATATATGCCAATCTCAAGTCAGACTTAGAACTGGTATTCCCGAATAAGACTGTACCGTCAGGAAATTGCGTGGCCTGTGACCTAAGGAGGTATTATTTTTCTTGTAAGTTCTTTGTTTTCATGAAAAGGCTCTTTGATTCTCAGAATGTATTTGTTTCAAAGTAATTCAGTTTGAATTCACTCATGCTCAGAAGTCTCCTGAAAAGCCTTCCTTAAAGTTTACAGTGTATGTTTTATGGGCAACTCACACCTGATGAATTTTGAAGAGTCATTCATATGACATCAGTTTAAATAATCAGAACTTGGTTTCCAAAGCTTAAATAATTCTGTCACATGGAATATATAATTAATAGCAATGATATTTTCAAAACATTAGTAAGCTTTTTAGCAACAGATACTTCTTAATACAATTAAGGAACAAATGTGTAGCTGTCAATTTTGGATGAGGGCATTCAGCTTCAAAAGAATTTTCCTGTTTATAAGCTTTCCTGCAGTTTAGATATGCTGCCATCAGGTGGTAGTAATATGTCATATCCATGTGGCTCCACAGATGACAGGCTGCTTAAGGTCACCAGTTTACCCCACAAAGATTTATAATCATGAATCCACAGATTTTTTATATGAAAATTAAAATAACATAGTATATCCATTTTGTATCAGAACTAAGGGTACTTTGTATAAAATTTTTAAAACAGGTATGTGTTAGAAGATTCAATTGGGCAAGTTTTCTTCTGTTCTTATTTATTTTATTTTTTGATAAGAGTATTATATACCTTCTAAAAATTTGGAAAATTATAGAAGATTAAAATTTAAAACATCAAATTTCACTACCCAAAGATAATTGCTATTAACCTTTTGTTTCATTTCCTTCCAGTCTTTTTTTTTTTAAATATGCAATGTTTAGTACGTTTTTGGTTTTGCTTTTTGGAATGGAGTTCTATAGCAAGAAAAGATACTGGCTGTCATAATAGTGTATATGCAGCGTGTATCTGTCTTTTACAATTTTTGAAAATTCAAGGTTTTTGTAACTGCTTTGTGACATTCTAATGTTCCATTGATTGAAGTTTTCCATAATTTATATAGTCATTCACCTATTAGTAGACAATGTATGTTTATGATCATGAGTCATCAAGAGTATTTTTTTAAGAATATTTTATCTCTGCCTTCTATGTACTGCCTGTCAAGAGGACCATTATTTCATTGCATCCATGCTTGATTTTTGTTTTAACACAGAATGATTTCTAATTCATCTCAGAGTAGCTAGGTATTTTATATTTCCTCCATTGTATTTGAAAGGAAACTGCCAGGAAACCTGAACATTCCATTTTCAATTATGAATGAAGATATGTAGTCTCTTTGTTATTGTTTTTATATCATAAAAATGTTTAATAATTTTGTAAATTGTGTGCAACCAGGTAGCACATATAAACATCTCAGGGCCTGTAATGTTATGAGATGGAACCATTACCTATATCCTACCAAAATAATTTTTTCTTTTCTTTTTTATAGCATAGAACATTGCATTAAAGAAATACAGTATGAAGTTAACAAACAGTGTCCAGATGTGCAGCTGCGAACAACAACTGACTGTCTTGAGTGGCTAGATAACTATAATTATAATCCACCCAAGTCACCGTCCATTCCCCATGGAGATTTGATAAAATTCCTCAAAACACTGGTAAAAAAATAATAATAATAGTCTTTGTTTTATGGCAAAGTGGGGTGGGTGAACAGGAATACAATTCATTCGATTTCGGTATGTAAATATTTATTTTAGTGACCACGCTAGCCTGCCGTATCTGGGGGTTAGGCTTTTATTTTGTTTATATATCCCCAGTGAGATCTAGTGAGCTATTGTTTTTACCTTTTATAATGAGTTGTATCAATAAAATGTAGTTTTATAGAAATGGAGATCAAATATTATAATTCCAGAATGTGTTGATTGATATGTACCACACACATTGTCTATCAGAAAAGTTCATATTTATTATGTTTTCTGTCCTTCACAGCTACTCCTTTTCTCTGTGCTTATTAAGCATAAGAAAAATCATCATTGATTGTATCTTTTAAGTAGCCTTGTCTATCGTTCCCTGCCTTCCCAAGCTGCAGGCATACCCAGTGTTTTTCAATCAAGGCAGTAATTTCTACAAGACCACTATTAATTGATGGAGAATTATTACATGGGTCATTCTTTGATACTGCCCACTCTCTACATGAGGAATGTGTTCATAGCCTTCAGTGAGAATGCTTACTTTTTACACCTGCATCTATAAGGGGTAGCTAGCTTGCAACAACAGTTTCCCAGAGAACCGGCATAATTGTTAGAAAGCAGTAGGTCTGTAGCTATGGTTTTAATTTAATTTAGGGGGAAAAAAGGCACTGTTTTTGTCTAAACATCAAACATTGACTAAGGCAGATGTGGAAAATATCTTGAGGTTGTAGATGGCTGAGGATGACAGAGTCAGATGGAAAGTTCTTGGCTATCGTTATTATTGCAGATGTCTCTTTAATGTTTGCAAAGTAATAAAAGAAAGAGAAGGGAAGACTGTGCGCCCTGAAGCCTTATTCTTTTAAGAAAATCCTCTCACCCATTATCTCTTGAAGGTGCAGCCCTGAAGAATAAATATGGATATAGTTATTCCTTTAATTTCTATTAAGAGCCATGTGTATTGAATTTCATTAATATTGATGTAATAATGCTTTCTCATTTAATTAAAAGCAAAAGCTTTTAATTATCTTTTAATCTGTCACACATAAGTCATTCTCTATTCACTGCAGGGCAAAGGCCGCTTTAGTTTTGCTCAAATTCATTAGACTGATAGGGTTGTTCCAGACCTAGGTTTTCTTACATAATTGATCGTGTTATTTTGAGGAAAGAACCACATTATTAAAACAGATTCAGATTAAAACGACCTTATTATCAAGTTTTTACATGCTGAAAGTGTCGATCTTAACAGCCATTTTTCATAGTCCTCTTTTTTTAATAGAAAAATTTTATTTATTAATTATCTAAGTACTTAAATAAGAAAAAGAGGTCCTCATTCTTGTAGTTGTACTGAAGTTATTCTTAAAGTAGTCATACTAAAACATGTGTCTTAAACCTTTTGTAACCTATTATTCTTTTTTTTTTTTTTAAAGATTTTATTTATTTATTTAACACAGATAGAGACAGCCAGCGAGAGAGGGAACACAAGCAGGGGGAGTGGGAAAGGAAGAAGCAGGCTCATAGCGGAGGAGCCTGATGCGGGGCTTGATCCCATAACGCTGGGATCACGCCCTGAGCCGAAGGCAGACGCTTAACCGCTGTGCCACCCAGGCGCCCCCTGTAACCTATTATTCTTTAAATGTTCCTTGATCAAGTATTTACAGTTTTAGACTGATTAATAGAAAACCAAGATAGAGACACTAATATACTTGGTTGTTTCATAGAATTTACCATAATGCTGGCGTTCTGAATTCTATGTAAGGACATTTCTTTTCTAGAAGTATCAAAAGAGCTAAATAGAAGGGGATGAGAGAGAGAGGGAGGGAGAAGTTTCGGAAAGATCGTGCACTTTGGCTCTCTGGAGTCTAGTAGAAAGAACATGGATGAGAAGAATGAAGCCAGGGTTTCATTCTTGGTTTCATGCTTTATTGTACGTGACACTTGGAAGGTAACTTAAACGTGTTGGACGTTAATGTCCTTATCTGTAAATTGGGTTTTTAAATATCTATGTAACAGCGTTTTTATTATGAATAAGCCAGAGACTTGATAGGAAAGTGCTTTTCATATAATAAAATACTATATAGATATCGGATATTATTTATTACAGATAGAACATTAAATTGGACATGACAATGCTTAGAATGACTTGAGAGCAAATTCCTGGAATTTGCCTAGGAGTTGTTTATAATTCTGAATCACAGATAATACCTCTGGTATCTTTGTCAGTAAGAAATTTCAAAGCCAGCCTGATTTTATGCCACTTGAATTTCGCTTCCAGTTTTCTTACAATCAGCTTGTTGTTACTCAGAGAATATGAACTAATTTCAGTATTAGCTGAAAAAGACATAATCAGGAAAGTCAGCATGTAAGGAGAATATGTGCATGTAATACAAAGTCCAAAAAGAAAGTAACTTTTTGTCCCTTACTATTCATAATTATACCTACCATTGTTTTCTGTCAGCATGGAAAGAATAAAGGAATAATTTCATATCATCTTTTGGGGAATGATTCTGAGAGTATTTTTTCCCATGTTGACTTAGTTATCTTTTTGGAAAGAACAGAAATATTCTCAGATTAGTTTCCAAGGTAAAATCTTTCTTAACATGGCTCTCAAAAAGGAATTTAAATGAAAGTTAAACTCTTTAAATGTATTAAGTTTTATTTCTCGGGATGACAGCTATTAGTAACCTTCGGGGACATACTGAATTTAAGGTCTCTATTTTGTATGTTCATTTGGAGTTCTCTAAGAACAGATATACTCATTCGGGCATGAAAATTTTCTACCAGGAATTACTTAGGGGCATGATCTTGAATTTACTTTGTCTGAGGAGTACATCTCAAATGATGTTTTGCTGCACGTTTTTATTTAGAATTTTTAAGCTGCAGCTCGGGTTATATTGAGGATGGATAACAACGAGGCCTGAAAACTAGATTTTGTTTGGAAAGCTAACTGAAAATATAGAATATCATCTGGGTTTACAAAATTTAACGGATCATAAGACTAACCTTTTAAAATATCTGAATCGATTACATTCCAAATGTAAAAACAAAGCATAACAAAACTTGAAGAGCATTCGAATACTGATTCTAAGTTGATGTGAGTTATTATGAAGTTGTGTGACTGTAGAAATCGTTTTTCCTATTACCCTTACAGTTAATCCCATTTCTAATGTTATAATTTACTTTTATTAGCAAGATTTGTTGAAGAGTGAACTAAATCAAGAAGAAATGATACTGGATTTACTTTGGGACCTCTCCTGCCAAAGCAGCATTTCATTCCCATCACTGCTAAGTGGAGCCTCTCCCCATTTCCTCTCTAGGACTTCTCTTCATTCTGTCGAAGATTATTCCTCTATGGATGTAAGGTCTATATGGGATAATATAAGACTACATCTTCGACGCTTCTTAGTGAACAAATTACAAAGCCATAATGAAATAAGCAATTCACAGCACAAGATTTGGTTGAAAAATCAGTGCATACAACAACTCTTGTTTCTTTATCCAGAATCAGAAGTTATAATCAAGTACCAAAGCATACAAAATAAACTGTTGGCTAAACTTTTGCAGAATGATTTTCCTTCTTACAGCAGGGAATCAAATTTAGACATCATGGTTCATGGATTCCAAAGTACAATGCTTAAGTTATACTCCATGATAAAAGAGGATTTTAACACACTACATGAAATTTTAGCTCCAGCCTCAACAGTGAAATTCATTAAAGAAACGTACCTGGATACTGTTACAGAAGAAATGGCAAAATTTCTTGAAAAGTTTTGTGAGCTGCAGTTTCAAGAAAGTGCTGTCCGTGTGATTAAAACAAACAAGAGCTCCAGCAGGCATAGAGGAGCAGTGCATGCTTTGGGTTAGTGAGCTTTTAAATTTGTTTGGTTTAATTTAAGCCTTTTGATATCTTTAAGTCTCTAACGTTTTTCTTTTTGGTTAAACTTAACTGCAAACTTGAAACTAAATCAGAAAAATGAATGTTATGAAATTTTGCAGTACACATTTCTCTAATGCATTTCTTTTTCTGTAAGTACAGTAGTAGAAGTGCTTTTTTTCCCCTGTTATTTGAATTATTAAAGATACTGAAAAATGTAAGCCAAAAATGTTGCCAATAGGAGTTTTGGGTTTTTTTATTGCATAAATTACTGGGTGAAGCTGTATGTATATATGAATATATATACCAATATTCATATATATATATATAACAGAAAGGTATAATTTTTAATTAATTGTAACTTCCAAAGCTGAAACATTATTAGGGAAAAAGAATTGGTAAAAATTGGTTGAAATTTGCATGACCTAAATTGGAAGTTTAGAATTGTATTCTTTTGGTCAGCCAGTTCCAATAAAGAGCTATTATGAAATGGTAACTATATATTAAAATTGGTCACAGAGGCATAACATTTTAACTATAGCTGATTTTAGAGGAACTTCTCTAGTATTATTTCTATAAGAATATACACAAAGAAAAGGTGATTTGAAAATTCCTAATTTTATTTAAAAGATAAAGAAAAAAGAAAGAAACTATTGTGACATAATAAACTTTTTCCTGTTACCATTTTAATTTCCTACTAGTGGAGAAAAATCAAGATAAAAAGTAATATTTTTGAAAATTATCAGTCATGATTTTATGTAAAAACTCTGAGGTATATTTCTAAATAGGCGTATAAGCTATATTTTTTAAGTGTTTGAAAATTGTCATTTGGTGAATTGCTGTCTTTGAATTTATGATCACTTTATAAATATTTCCAGAGCTCACTATAGTTTTACATACCTTTCTTAATAAAATGCCAGAATACCAAAATACTGCGATATATGAATTTTCAAATAGTTTATTATTTTCTCTTATATTTTTTATTTTCCTCTGGAAGCGGTATCACATCACAGAACAGACATGTGTCAGCCAAGTTTAGGTTATGGCAGAATACAAAGTCAGTTAATTTAGGAACATTACAGTTTTGCTCAAAGCAAATAGATTTTCATTTTAATTGTTACATAAATTTTAAATGCATTTCGTGAGTGTACTTATTTTCTAAAAATTTTTATATTCTCTAAAAGAATTCCTGCTTTCTTGTAAAGTGTTTTCAACATGAAAGTTTTATAGTGCTAAATATAGTTTATAACAGAAGAAAAGATCCATATGGTTGAAAATATGTGTAAGTTGCTATGGAGTCTTTAGGGCTGATATTGAGGTGTTTTCTCATTCGTGAGAGAAAACTATGTGTGTAGGCTTTAACACCAAAATTTGAAACATTTTCTGCAAGTCTAGGTGCACTGATCTTTCTCAAGCTCATTTATCTAACTGTTGGTATGAATCACTTGTTAAATGAATGCTTTCCATATGCCAGGCACTGTGCCATATACATTCTTTTTCTTATTATCCTAATTTCAAAAACAAAGAAAGAAGCTTCGAAACATTAACTTGCTCTGGGTCATATTGTACAGAGTCAGGATTTATATGTAGGTCTTTATGTCTCCAAGACCAGTGAATTTAAGGTCCTTGTCTTAAGGTGTAGAAAAAAGTGCTTTGTCACTTGTAAAAGAAATTTCAAACAGCACTTTTCAAGCGGGCTACCAGAAAATCAATTCAGTTCAGCTTTATTGAGCACCTACCGTAAGCAAGGCATTTAGCAGCTACCATTTTTAAGCTTCTGAGCTAGACACAGTAAGGGAAAGAAAATTAAATGAGTAACTCCTGCTAATGTTTTCAAGAACTGCTAAACTAATCTTAATGGGTCAACTGTATTTTCCACTAATATTTGACCCAGGGACCAAATTTTATTTATTAAAGAAATACAGTTTGAGATGAATGAAATAATATAATAGGTATTAATAACAAATATTAATGCAATTATAATAATTTATATTCCTATTATAATAAAATCTACATTGAATGGGTTGTACATTATTTTTAGTATATATCTATGTTTTTATGCTTACCAAGTCTTCCAATATTTTGCCTGAAACTAGAAACGATTTTCATTAGGTAACAATAGCTAACATTGATTGCGCCAAACGTTGATGTGCATTATTTCATGTAATCCTTCTAACCAACAAGGTAGGTGCCATTATTTATTAACTCTATTATACAGTGAAGAAACTGAGGCATAGAGATAGTAAGGAATTTGGTCAAGGTTATAGAGTGAAGCCAGGATTCAAACTGAGGTTTGTCTGACTGCAGATCTTCTACTCTATCACTGTGCTCTGCTGCCTGAAGGAATAGGATAGAAATAGCTCATTCTATTAAAAACACGGCTCTGAAGCCTCTGTATTGCTATTTCTACTTTCGTGTAGTCATTGTTTTACTTGTTTTGAAATTATCCCACCCTCTTCTCATCTGATGACTATGTAACACCAATTTGAAAGTTTCCTGCTTATGATTCCTGTTTTGTAATCTGATGTATCTTTAGCAGTTGGTGTATGTATACTAGTCTTTTTTCTTCCAGCTTTATTGAGCTATAACTGACATATAACGGTGTAAATTTAAAAATACGATGTGTTGATTGGATACACATATGTTTTTATAAAATTACCACCATAGCATTAGTTAATATTTCCATTATGTCACATAATTATCATTACTTTCCTGTGGTGCAAACATTTAAGATTTACTCTCTTAACAACTTTCAAGTGTATAATACACTATTGTTAAGTATATTCACATTGGATCCTTAGAAATGATTAACTAGAAATTTGTACCCTTTGTTCAATATTTTTCCCCTTCCCCCTTCCCCCATCCCCTGATAACCACCATAATACTTTGTTTCTATGAATTAATGTATTTTTTAGATTTCACATGTGTAATTGTAAAGTGTTTGTCTTTTCTCTGACTTATTTCACTTAGCATAATTAATACTTTCAAGATCCATCCATATTGTTGCAAATTGTAGGATTTCCTTCTTTCTCATGGCTGAATAATATCCCAGCATATGTA